>NC_045784.1:3090600-3399161 GCF_008692025.1 Phocoena sinus | reverse complement strand
AGAATACTTTCAAACAAAACCCAGTTACACTTGGGTTTAGTTACATATACAAGACCGATTACCCTTTCTATTAATTAAACAAAAATTAAAACAAATACAAATTTTCTTCTTTTATTTTGGTCAGTTTTATAAGCCTGATGATAATACAAACTCAACACGAGTTTGGAGGAGACTGGAAGTCAGGGATTCACATATAGACTTGGAAAGAACCTTAGCTCATAACAATTTTTGAAAGAAATTTAGAAAACTGTAAAATAAACTAAATTTATTTGGTTTTATATAACCTGAAATCAGCAGTTATAATGCCAAGGTTGTGTATATAGATGGTTATATGGGCATAAATGTGTATGTACAATATTATAATATTTTTTCAAATCAAAAAATAAATATTTGCACTAAACTGGAAACCACTGAATTATCCATCAGTGTAAGCTTGCCTAATTAAATAAAGGTGTATTAGGAAGTGAGATACTTGAAAGGCAACACAATGGGATAGATTTGTATCAGTTGACATGGAACGTCTTTTTCTACCCAAATAGGGTGTCAGACAATATGCATAATTAGCTTGCATTCATGTAAAGTGGGGAAAAAAGACCTATATTTCAAAAAGTGCTATATTTTCTTATTTTAAAATTATTAATCAATGTTCACATATTATTAACCAGTGTTTTTGAATGGCTTATATGAAGGCACTCTTCTGTTTATCTTGTTATTATTCTGAATAAGGGGCCCAATTCTAGCAGGTGTGTTTGTATCTGTTTCTATGTAACTTGTACATATCTACAGACTGCCCAGTTTCTCTGAAAGTATTATCTACAAAGATAATTCTCTACTTCTATTATGTACATCAATAGAATAATTTACAAGAGAAAATGTATGTTCATGTGTGCAAAATTACATGCTTGATTTTAAAGCATCAGCATGTATCGAGAGATTATTTTTTGAAGACCCTTGATGAATATCAACCATATTTAGACAGCTTTAAAACTGTACTTTTTGGGGCTTCCCTGGTGGCGCAGTGGTTGAGGGTCCGCCTGCCGATGCAGGGGACACGGGTTCGTGCCCCGGTCCGGGAAGATCCCACATGCCGCGGAGCGGCTGGGCCCGTGAGCCGTGGCCGCTGAGCCTGCACGTCCGGAGCCTGTGCTCCGCAACGGGAGAGGCCACAACGGTGAGAGGCCCACGTACCGCAATCACTAAAATAAGTCTTTAGTGATATTTCCTCCTAATTTAGTTTAAATGCATCAGTCTGTTTTGCCGTCAAACCATTGATTATATTATGGTGTTACACAGCCTTGTGACATTTATGAACTGTCTAAATGACTAAGCACAGAAAATTGAAATAACAGGGACTTTGGGTAATAGACAGATCTGCAGTGAATAATCCTATGTTAATTTTCCTCTTGTGCAATTCTGGAAAAGCCATTTAGGTTTTCCAAATTCATTTCTGATTTGCAAAATAGAGCAAGGTATCTGTTATGGGCTGAATTATCCGCCCCCCGCCCAAGAATTTCTCTGTTGAAGTCCTAACCCCCAGGACCTCAGAATCTGATTCTACTTGGAGATGGGGCCTTTAAAGGGGTAATTGGGATAAATGAGATCATGTGGGTGGGTCCTAACTCAATAAGACTAATGTCCTTATAAAAAGAGGAGATTAAGACACAGACACACAGAGGGATGACCATGTGAGGACACAGGGAAAAGACAGCCACTGACATGGGCAGTAAAGAGGTCTCAGGAGGAACCAGCTCTGACCATACCTTGTCCTTGAACTTCCAGCCTCCTGGTTGACTTTTAGACTTCTAGTGTGCAAACAAAATGCTTAGCTTGATTCTACAGAAGTAGAATTATTAGTAGTAATAACAATGTTCTGACACATGGAAAACAATTCATACATTGATTTCCTTGCTTTTTATTCATTGACCTCTAAGAAGTAGGATTATTAGGTTGAGATTTAACTCGCAGAATAATTATCTTCATAGGACTGATGCGGTAGTCTTTAGAAATGTACAATTCTCATTTTTCTTCTTTCACAAGTCACTGAACCATCCTGAGAAAAATCCCTTCTTCTCTAGACACAACAGCACACATTTATATGCGTCTCACGTGTAAATTCCATGCGCTGTGTTTAATGTTCATTTTGTGGTGTTTCCCAAGAGAGCAGCCAGAGAGACAAAGACATAAAACACATAAAAATAAAAGTCAGAGCTCGAAAGAATGTCATTTCCTCTTCTCTACTTCATGAAATATAAATATTTTCAATTATCAGTGTCCATCAGCTTTCTACCACTGACACGTTGGAAGAAAATTTACAGCTGTCTCTTTACTATGGATTTTATTTTCACACCTAATCTTGATTTAAGGGTAATCCTGTGACATTCAAATGTTGAATATGATTTCTGTTTATATGCGATGGGATACAGGTGGGAGGAAATACTCAGTTATCTCTGAGAGATTTTTATATCCGCATCTAGTCAGTGGCCAATTCGTCTTCCTCCATTGGAAAGGTTAATATCCACTTTTGCTAGTCCAATACCACTGCTATCTCCTATTCCTATTTATCTTGTGGATTATCACAAGACCCTCTGTTAGGGCTGAATCCGTTTTCCCTCTGATCAGAGAATCTTCAAAGCCAAAGTTTTGCTGGACAGATGAAAATATAGGACAGGGGTAAAGTGTTCCAACTCCTACGTGAACAGAAATGGACTTTGAAATCCAGTTGAACAGCATCCCTTGTACTACTGAACTAAAACTCTTGGGTAAATAGGCATAATAATACTGTTACTGAATAGAAGTTTGTGTGCCCTGGGCACAGTGAGGCCAAACAATACCGGAACGGCAGACTTCAGAGCAGGGCCAAGCAAGGAGAATGGGCAGCTTGTGCTCAAAAACCCTGAACTCTGATGTTTCTCAGGGAGGAGTTTTTAAAGGCAAAATTTTGGGTGAGGGCTGCAGGGTGTGTGACCTTCTTCTGATTGGTTGCTGGTGAGGGTGGTTCTCCAGGAATCTTGAGCTCAGCCTGAAGTTACCATCCTCCCCTCCACCCTCCCAGGTGGGGGCCATGGTTTCAGCAGAAGAACTCGGAGATATCATTATTTATATCCCTTGAGGCAGAACCAGGACCCTGCCCCAAGCCTGCACTACTGTGTCGTGGCTTCTCCTGTCTTGTTTCTGCATCCCCTCTCTTCCCTGCTTAGCAACTGTTTGAATCCGCCCTTTGGAACTCAGGGAAGGTCTAGGAGGCCGAAGCCTTTATCCTGAAAATAAGAAACTGGGGACACGGAAAGGTTTTTGTGCCCAGGAGCCCCACAGGGTCCTGCTTGGTTTCAGTATTTCCTAATGCAAAGAGTTTTGTTTTTAAATGAAATCCTACTGAGATGATACACATAAAACATATCAGGATTTCAGGAAACGCCCATTCGAATTTAATGCTTTTTAGGTATTTTGACTATAAAACCTAATTCATTTTATTATAATTGTCTGAGATACTCTAAATGTCCTTCCTCTTATATGTGGATTCGTTAAAATTTTCATGGCGCTCCCAAGGAACAAAGCCTTCCATTCCACGCATAATCGCGTATTATAGACTCTCATCATTCATGTTATACAAAAATGATCAAATCAGCTCCATAGGGTTGCCTCACCTAGATTCACTTCACCTCCACTCTTCCAGCTGAAACGGTCATGATCTTCCAAAACCCAGCTGAGACTGCTCGCTTATCCACGTAACCTTTTTCTACCGTCTCCTTCTTTCAAGTCTCCATCTTGTACAAAATGCTTTATTCCTGTACTGACTTTGCAACACAACTGAAACCATGCAACTCAGATTGGGACTTGGACCCGCAGGCCAGAACTTGAACTTGGCCAAAACCCAGATTGAGACTTGAAGCTGTGGTCTTTTAACTGAGATCAGACAGCTGGTCTCAGAACTTAATGAAGCTCAGGTTCTTGACGTCTCCTCACAGAAAGAATTCTGTGAGAGAAAAAGTGATAGGTAATAAGCAGATTTACTTAGAGAGAAACACACTCCACAGAAAGAAGTGTGGGCCGTCTCAGAAGGCGAGAGTGGCGCCAGGGTATGGGGGTTGTCAGTTTGTATAGGAGTGGGTAATTTCATAGGCTAATGAGTGGGAAGAGTATTCTAGCTACTTTGGAGAAAGGGTGGGGATTTCCAGGAATTGGGCCACCGCCCACTTGTTGACATTTTGTGGTCGGCCTTGGAACTGTCATGGCACCTGTGGGCGTGTCATTTAGCGTGCTGATGTGTTACAGTGAGGGTGTACTGAGGCTCAAGGTCTAGTGGAAGTTGACTTGTCCGCCATCTTGGACCTATTTGGTTCAAACCGTTTACATCGTGTCCTCGGGCCGTGTCATGTTTTAAAGGTTGTGCCTTGCCCCCTTCCCTCCTGTTTCACAGCCGTATGTACTTCCTGCTCCTCTACTGTAATGAAGTATAAGATTTCCCAAAGGCTTTATCTTTTGACATCCACAATATGATGGGTTGTGTTACGGAACCAAACTTGGGTCCACTCACCCACGTGCAGCAAAGCCATGTACTGACTCAGGCTTGTAGTGAAGGAAAGTCCAGCGTTTAATTGCAAGGCTCCCAACATGGGGCCAAAGCAAGGTGAATGGGCAGCTCAAGCTCAAAAGACCCAAACTCCTCAAAAGCTTTCAGGGAAGGGTTTTCAAAGGCAAATTTGGGGTGAGGGGTTCAGGGAGCATGACTTTCTTCTGCTTGGTGGGTGGTGAGGTAACAGGGTGATGTTTCAGGAACCTTAATCATCAAGCTTTTGTTTTCAGCCAGTCTGGGTTCTTTGTGCTCGTGGTCAGCATGTGATCACCGTCCTCCACTTGGGTTTGTTGGGGGAGAGGTGGTGGTGGTGTCTTAGTTTCAGACTAACAACTCAAATTGGAACCATGTAGTGGTTGGCCTTCAGTGGCTGACTTATTTCAGTTAGCATAATGCCCTCCACATTGAGCCGCGTTGTAGCCTATAGCAGAATTTCCTTCTTTTTTAAGGCTGAATCATCTTCCGTTGTGTATATATACCACTATATAATACAGTTGTCAAATGTTTTACAGAATGCCAGAGAATGTACATACCTAGGAGCACAAGCTCATTTAAAAAAAAATAAACGGCAGGACTACAAAGGGAAAGAAACAAATATTCTACCATGATGGAGAATGTTCACACAATTCTCCAAGCATGCAAAACATAAATAAATAAGGATACAGATAATTACAAAATATATATATGTGTCTGATTGTTTTGTAGATCCCTCAAGGAGGAACTGGGACTCTGTCTTACTGATTAACTGTTGTTCAAGCTATTGTGTTTGACTGCTTTTCCTTTCTTTCTGCATTCCCTCACTTTAGTAACTGACTGAATCTCTTTGGAACTCAGGGGAGGCCTAAGGGACTAAAGCCTTTTTCTACAAACAAGAAACAGGGGACACAGAGGGGCTTCTGTACAAGGGAAGACCCTGCAGGGTGTCTGTACCTGCTCGGTACTGACCCTGCTCGGTTTCAGTACCCCCTTTTCTTTGATATTCCTCAATCCAGCGTGGGGAGGGATAAGAGAGAGAATAAAATTTTGCATAGACAGGTTAATCATAAACTCAGCAGTGGAACTTGGTTTTAGGGGGACTTGTTTTCAGCTGGTGAACAGTTTATGTATGCTTACTGAAACGGCTGTTGATGGGTTGATCATTTTTAATTTTTTAATCCGTGGTCATTTCTTAATGCTTATGTTTATTCTTGGGCTGAGAAAAAGTGATGAGAGGTTATGCTGTTGGGCTAAGGATGGCTAAGGATGGGGGAGATGCCTTACATTCCAGAATTAAAATCAAGTTCATTACATTAGCAAAAAAAATTGCTAGCTTTTCAGGTTTTGTTCAGGGTGGCTGAAAAGAAACAAGCATATTGCAAGAGCATTTTCAGGAGAGTTTTAACAAGGAGAAAAGAACCTTTCTAAATTCCTAGAAGAATACACAGCATTCACTCTTGAATGGTGTTGTGCTCAATGGGCTGGAGAGTGTAGTTGTGTTTATTTGAAATTAACATACCTTCACAGTGCTATCCTGCTGTCCTGTGTCATGGGAAACTAAAGATCTTGCAAAGTGAGCTGTAGGAGCCCAGAGTTCTTCAGTTGATCTCAGGTGCATTATTTTTTTTTTTTTTGTCTAGTATTTAAAGAATATCACTAGCTAACATCCTCTTCTAAACCATACAGATCATAGCTGTTTAACTTGATTTTTTAATCCCTTTAACTTTGGTGTACTGAATTCATGGAAAATAGTTACAGAAGCATTCTGAATTCATTTATGGAAAGAGAAAGCCTAGTTTAATTTTATTTTGCTGTAAAGGGTTGATCTCTGCATAACCACCTCTAAGACAACACCACCTACCAGCTAATATAATGTTATAATATAATGGCTCTACCAAGCCCTTTCCAAAACTGTACTGTACTTCCTATGTAAAAATATCACTTTGGTAAAGTTTGCAAATCTGAGAAGTAAGGAAATTATAACAAAGTACATTTCATTTATTTTGAATTAATACGATTTTTGGCTACCTGAACTTTAGCATATTCTGGTATGTGTCCGGATGCTTGGGAAACATAACACACTATCAGAAAAGAGTGCTTATAATTGGCAGATACCAAAACCACTAATGTGCCGTTTAATTTTTGTACACGTAAAACACTAAAACTCTAACCTATCAAAGTGTATGCTTTGGTAAGATGCATTGGATCCCTTTCTCTCCATTTTTCTTGTAGAGTAAAGCTGGACAGGATGGGTTTAAATAATGGTATAAATATTGACTCTCAGATTTGTAGAACAAAAATCAGGTTAAATATCTAAGTCACGTAAAGTGGTATGACTGTTATTATGCTCTAAACAGATGTAGATATTTCATTGCATTTTGTGGCTATGAATGAAGACACAGAGTACACATTCAAATAATATTTCTTGGACTAAATTTAAATGCTTACCTTTGTAAAATAAGACAAGCCAAATGATATGGAGTCGGGGGCAGAGGCGGCAAAAGAAACTTGACGGCGTAGCGAATTGAATATTTCAGGCAATGGCATAAATTAAAATTGCATGTCTGTGATTATTATCTCAAGTCTTTGTCAGTCTTCCCTCCCGAACATAAATCTACTTTAATCCACGTGGAAAGGAGACATAGAGATGTCATTTTCTAAAAAAACAGTCACCACAGACATAGAACAGACATAAAAATAGTCACACAGAACAGGCTTGTGATAGCCAAGGGGAAGGGGAGGTGAGGGAGTGATCCACTGGGAGTTTGGGGTTAGCAGGTGCAAACTATTATATAGAGGTTAGGTAAACAACAAGGTCCTACTGTAGAGCACAGGGAACTATATTCAACATCCTTTGATAAACCATCATGGAAAAGAATATGAAAAAGAATATATATATATATATATATATATATATACACATACACACACACATATATGTGAACCACTTTGATGTACAGCAGAAATAACACAACATTGTAAATCAACTATACTTCAACAAAGTAAGTTTTTTTAAAAAGAATAGTAACTATAAGAAACAATAATACAGCGTCAATAGTTATATACACTTTCAAAGAGCCCTGATCCCACAATCAGTCAAGACTTGCTTCAGTAATAGCTAAGAATTCAGACTATATTATTGTTTGTAGATATTAAAGAATGGAATGCATCGGCTCTCTTCTCTGTGACCATATCACATAAACAAATGTAAATTCAACATTGTTTCCACTGAACTCCCGCCAGTCTATAGAATCGTAGATGCTTTATAGAATTGCATGTTACAAAGTTGCTGCAATTTTAATAGAATCACAAAGATGCATGGAATGTCAATATGATCGACTGTCTTCCTGCAGCCTTGGGCTAAACAGATAGTAATTAGCAGTCATTTTCCACCCTGTAAAGCCCTCCACAAGGGCTCTCCAACCCCCTATCTCAAGGACAAACAGTAAAGGTGTTGCCAAGAAAAAGAAGAGAAGCATCAGCTGGGGATGCAACCATGTTCTTGGAAGGGTTACTGGATCCATGGGAACCCGACAGGATACGTGGGCTCACCCCTCACGTACTAGTGCACTCTTCTGCCATCACTCACTCAACTTCCGTAAAGATACACCTCACACTCGGTCCATTCTGGACTTCTCCAGTGGCCAAGTCTTAATCCCACGTGTGCCCTTGCAAAAATGTGTTTTCACCTAAAGAGAAACAGTGCAGGTTCAAGTCCACCTTCAAACAGGAAACTATTCCACAAAGGAATAGTTTTTTATATACTTTTATATTTTTTAAATTTTTTAATATTTTTGTTTGAAATATAGTAGATTTACCATGTTGTGTTAATTTCTGCTCTACAGCAAACTGATTCAGTTATACATATATACTTTTTTATATTCTTTTTCATGATGGTTTATCACAGGATACTGAATATAGTTCCTTGTGCTCTACAGTAGGACCATGCTGTATATCCATCTTATATATAATAGCTTGCATCTGTTAATCCCAAACTCCCAATCCATCCCTCCCCCACCCCTTCTCCCCCTTGGCAACCACAAGTCTGTTCTCTGTGTCTGGGAGTCGGTTTCTGTTTCATAGGTAAGTTCACTGATGTCATATATTAAATTCCACATATAAGTGATATGTGGTATTTGTTTTGCTCTTTCTGACTTAACTTCACTCACTATGACAATCTCTAGATCCATCCAGGTTGCTGTGAATGTCATTATTTCATTCTTTTTGATGGATGAGTACAATTCCATTGTATATATATCACATCTTCTTTTTTAAATTATTAGTTATTTATTTATTGGCTGTGTTGGGTCTTCGTTGCTTTGCACGGGCTTTCTCTAGTTGCGGCGAGCGAGGGCTACTCTTCGTTGCAGTGCACGGGCTTCTCATGGCAGTGGCTTCTCTTGTTGCAGAGCATGGGCTCTAGGTGCATGGGCTTCAGTAGTTGTGGCACACGGGCTCAGTAGTTGTGGTGCATGTGCTTAGTTGCTCTTCAGCATGTGGGATCTTCCCGGACCTGGGCTCAAACCCGTGTGCCCTGCATTGGCAGGCAGATTCATAACCACTGCACCACCAGGGAAGTCCTATCATATCTTCTTTATCCATTCATCTCTCGATGGACGCTTAGGTTGCTTCTGTGTCTGTGCTATTGTAACTAATGGTGCTGTAATCATAGGGGTGCTTGTGTCTTTTTTTTTTTGCTTGTGTCTTTTTGAATTATAGTTTTGTCTGGATATATGTCCAGGAATGGGGTTGCTGGATCATATGATAGGTATATTTTTAGTTTTTAAAGGAACCTCCATACCGTTCTCCATAGTGGCTGCACCAATTTACAGTCCCGCCAGTAGTGCAGGAGGGTTCCCTTTTCTCCACACCCTCTCCAGCATTTGTTATTTGTAGACGCTTTGATGATGGCCATTGTGACCAGTGCAAGGTGATACCTCATTGTAGTTTCGATTTGCATGTCTTTAATAATTAGTGCTGTTGAGCACCTTTTCATGGCCTATGGGCCACCTGTATGTCTTCTCACAAAGGGATCTTTAATCTCTCAAAACATGGCATGGAGAGCTTACATCCAGTGTTACCCCAATGGTCCCACCAACTGGGGTTGGAAGAAGACCTCCTTGTTTCTCTCTTAGCAATTTTAACAACAGAGTTTGACCTCATGACCTTCATAGTTTGGGGAAACTGTTTTTCTCGGATGATATGTCAGAAATGTGGCTTCAATCCAGTTGGCAGTCATGTAAGCCAAGACATTGCCAAGCGGAGACATAATTTGCTTCTAACACCCAGCAGCGAGAGAAGGAACATGGGCATGCTTGCCTCTCAGCAGTACAGTCTCCCTGATCATTATTTCAAGCGTGAACAGTCATACCATTGAATAAAGTCACTCAGCTTATCTAGGTGATACCTCTGGGTTATACTTATTTATTTACTTTTATTTTCTAGGGGATTTGGGGGGGCTTCAAATACCCAAAGAGACCACATAAAAGTTCTACAAACTTTTCCACTGTGATCAGCTATTTTTGTCGGACGATGTATTTGTGGTACCATTCTACAAGCTCTACCCGATGACATTTTTATTAATATATATCAATACATTTCTCTCTAATTAAATACCTAAAAATGGGAGTTTAGCACCATAAAATTTGCACTCACCACCGAAAGCCCTGCCCCTCTCTGCATGGCTTCCGTAATAATAAGGTTGTAGATAATAGTTTGCTCTTGTGTTTTTTTCGATACCAGGTGTTCTGCCATTTATTCAAACCAGAATATGCCATCAACTGTAATGTTTGCAGACCACAAAACAGCTTGCTGATAACCCGAAAGCATTAAAAATCTTAAAACAGTATGCTAGTATGTGGTTTTTCTATAGTGATACATAATGTCTCAGGTGTAAAAAGACTTTTCAGAATCGTGGTAACACTAAAGGCACCTGATAGCTTGTTATTACTGCGCTCATGAATAGAAACTGTGACAGAAAATAAACTTTTAAAATTTATTTTCTTTGCGTATTTCTATTAATTTTTACTTCTATATTAGTCAGCGAGGACTGCCATAACGAAGTACCATAGACTGGATGGCTGAAATAACAGAAAATTCTCTCTGTCCTGGAGAGAGAAAGCCTGAGGCTGAAAGTCTGAGATCAGGGTCTCTGGCAGGTTGGTTCTCCCTGAGGCCTCTCTCCTGGGCGTGTAGATGGCCATCTCCTCCCTGTGTCCTCACAGGGTCATCCCTCTGTGTCCTAATCTCTTCTTATAAGGACACCAGTCCACTTGGATTGGGACCCACCCATATGACCTCATTTTACCTTAATTACCTCTTTAAAGACCCCATCTCCAACTACAGCCCCTTCTGAGTTCCTGAGTGTCAGGACTGCAACATGTAATTTTCAGTTGGGACGCGATTCACTCTATAACACCCTCCAGGAGAAAGATTGGATGCTTCACTCAGCCCCCGCTCAGCGTACATCAATACATTTCATTGTTCCTACGTGAAGCCCCTGAACCCACCTGAGCCAATCAACGCACCTCCGCAGGATTTATACCACTCAGGTTGAAGAGAGAGGCAATTATTCTGGTAATCCAACTTTACTCTAGGCATAAACCAGCTCTTCCACTGGAAGGAAGAGGTGATTCAGCTAATCAGGTGGGTACTTAAGGGTTGTAGTATGAAATAGCATTTCTCAACATCTAATGCAGTGGTCCCCAACCTTTTTGGCACCACGGACCAGTGTTGTAGAAGACACTTTTTCCACGGACTGGTGAGGGGGGATGGTTTCAGGATGACTCAAGCACATTACATTTATTGTGTACTTTATTTCTATTATTGTTACATTGTAATAGACAATGAAATAAGTATACAACTCACAGTAATGCAGAATCACTGGGAGCCCTGAGCTTGTTTTCACTTGCCACTCACTGGTAGGGTTTTGAGGTGAGTCTGCAAGCCATTGATTTATGGTGGTCTCTGCGCCGTCAAACCTCTCTGCTCATGAGATTCTGTGTTTGCAGCCGCTCCCCAGCACTAGCTAGCGTCACCGCCTCAGCTCCACCTCAGATCACCAGGCATTAGATTCTCACAAGGAGCGCGCCACGTAGATCCCTCGCATACGCAGTTCACAGGAGGGTCCGCGCTCCTAGGGGAGCGGCTGCAAATACAGATGAAGCTTCACTTGCTCACCTGCTGTTCACCTCCTGCTGTGTGGCCCGGTTCCTAACAGGCCACAGACTGGTACTGGTCCAAGGGCCAGCGAATGGGGACCCCTGATCTAATGCACACAGATATGCCCTGCGGATCCTGTTACAATGCAAATTCGGATTTGACGGCCCTATGCTGATTCTGCATTGCCAGCAAGCTCCCAGGTGAGGATGACTGAGGTGGTCCAAGGTCTCCACCTTGCCCAGCACAAGAATGTAGCTATTGATATGGAACATTGGGCTCTCTGGAGGTCTGAAAATACTTTGAGGGCGTTCTACTGACAAACCCATCTCCCCCCAATTTTTATTTTATTCTTTTAATTAATTTTTATTGGAGTATAGTTGTTTTACAATGTTGTGTTAGTTTCAGCTGTACAGCAAAGTGAATCAGCTGTACGTATACATATATTACCTCTTTTTTGGATTTCCTTCCCATTTAGGTCACCACAGAGCATTGAGTAGAGTTCCCTGTGCTATACAGTAGGTTCTCATTAGTTAGCTATTTTATACATAGTATCAATAGTGTCTATATGTCAATCCCAGTCTCCCAATTCATCCCACCCACCCCCTTTTCCCCCCTTGGTATTCATACATTTGTTCTGTATGTCTGTGTCTCTATTTCTGCTTTGCAAATAAGATAATCTATACCATTTTTCTAGATTCCACATATATGCATCAATATATGGTATTTCTTTTTCTCTTTCTGACTTACTTCACTCTGTATGACAGTCTCTAGGTCCATCCACGTCTCTACAGATGACCCAGTTTCGTTCCTTTTTATGGCTGAGTAATATTCTGTTGTATACATGTACCACATCTTCTTTATCCATTCATCTGTCAGTGGACATTTAGGTTGCGTCCATGACTGGGCTGTTGTGAATAGTGCTGCTATGAACATAGGGGTGCATGTACCTTTTCAAATTATGGTTTTCTCCAGATATATGCCCAGGAGTGGGATTGCAGGATCATACAGTAGCTCTATTTTTAGTTTTTTCAGGAACCTCCATGCTGTTCTCCGTGGTGACTGCACCGATTTACATTCCCACCAACAGTGTGGGTGGGTTCCCTTTTCCTCACACCCCCTGCAGCATTTATTATTTGTAAGAAAATTATCGTTTCTTAAAAACACGTAATAACTAGTTGACATAGGCTTCACCCCATCTTAACTTTAAAACCTTAAATATCTTAAATGATTTGAAATAAGTAGGATTTTTCATGAAACATTACCTAAAGTGACCATGTAACGAGAGTTTACTTTGCTTGGGGAAATAAATGTCAATAATATGAAATTCAGCATCGAAGGCAACCCAGTGACAGACAGATTTGTGTGAACCACGAGAAAAAAGAAGGTTGCTTTAATCTGATGGTAATGTGTGACATACAGGATTCATTTTACTGGAGAACTCAATTTAAAATTGCGTGAAAGAAGGCTTTCTGCTCACATGTCAAAGGCCATTACTAATGAAGGGTAGCAACTGGGTAATGATTGAAATCTACAAGGCATCACTTTCAGCGTTTTTCCCGCCTTTGGATTTTCATTAACTGGATGGTAAGCCGTAATTTTTGGTTTCATTTCATACTAAAAGTATATGCTGTCTATATAATTAGCAATATTTTATTTTTCCATCAACTTCATGAAGAGAAAATCATCTCATGGTGTCCTATTTTCATGTTGTGGTAATGAATCCTTTTGTCAGTGACAGAATATAGATAAGTACCAGCATCAAAAATGGAAGGAAAAGAGGACCTATTTACTAGAGGATATTATTTCCCTGCATTACTGTGAAAATTAGGTAAAGATGAACAGGAAAATGGCAGAGTCAAAAATTAGTCTTCCGGGCTTCCCTGGTGGCGCAGTGGTTGAGAGTCCACCTGCCGATGCAAGGGACACGGGTTCGTGCCCCGGTCCGGGAAGATCCCACATGCCGCGGAGCGGCTGGGCCCGTGGGCCATGGCCGCTGAGCCTACGCGTCCGGAGCCTGTGCTCCGCAACGGGAGAGGCCACAGCAGTGAGAGGCCCGTGTACCGCAAAAAAAAAAATTAGTCTTCCAATCTGTTTTTGTAGCACAGGCAATCTGTAAAATTTTCTACTAAGGGCAAGAAGATTTTATCATTTACACCCACATACCCCCAAATTATACAGCATCATCTTATATATTTTTTTCCAACTTTTGCCTGGATATGGTATTCTTTGACTGAGATATGACTGTTCTAGACCAAGAACATATACACATTTAAGATCTCTGTGTCAATATGTTTTCCATTATTATCATTCAGTTGTTTGCTGAAGATTAATAACTTGTCAGATCACCCCAGTTAGTCAAATAGTATGTTTAAAATGTGATATATTAGTAAATATAAATTTTTAAAGCAAAATCAATTCTGCAAAAGGTCAGATTCACGCAAACAATATTCCTCCCTATACATTGCTAGAAATATCAAACGTGCATTGAATCTATACCTTTCCGAACTCATTTGGTATAAACGTGTTTAGATTAATTATAATAGTCATAGAAGCAAGAGAAAAATTAATGTGTTTTCATTTTGCACTTTTACATGATTTCATGCAAGCCAGTATTGTGATTTATTTTAAGGACCTGGGTTGCTCACTTATCATTCTTTTCAAAGTGAAGACCGTGCCTATTTAGGTTTCTACGGACTACATCCAGAATTTCAAAATTTCATATAAGTAGAATTTCAAGTGATACCATTTTCAACCACTTATGTGGGAAGATGCCTTTTGTATGGTTTAATGATCACTTTGCAATTCAGGGAAACTTTTTCAATTTTTAGGTTTACTTTCCACTTTATCTGTTGCAAGTTCTACAATATGAGACCCTGAGATACCAAAGTTACGCTACCATATAACTTTTGCGGGAACTTTGCCCCCAGTGACCCATCCTGGCTTTTCTGGCTAAACACAAATTGTCCAGCCAAACTTAGATAAACCACAGCTCCACTCACACAGCCTCTGTTTCCTTAAGGGGGCCCCAAACAGCCATAGCTTCTCCTACCTTCTTAGAACTGGATCAGTGAAGAATAACGAGAAGAAATTCCTCCATCAGCCCTATACTATGCTCAAGCACCTCCCTCATCAGAAAAGTCACCACACTGCTCTTCTGTTGAAATATTTCCATCAAGGCTTGCACTAATGACTTTTCCTGGATTTCTCCTTCCACAGTTATAATAAAATTTGTCCTTCCCATGTGCAAACATCTAGACGTCTCCAAAAAGTCAACCTTTCCAGGTGTCTTAACCCAAAGAGTAGTGTTCCATGGCTGGTATCTTGAAACCCAAGTTGTATGGGAAATGATGCAGCCTCTCATGTTACATGAGTGTATTTAGATATTCACTAAAATTAAATGTACTTTACACAAATGATTTAATAAACAGTTAGAAACAGTCCCCTTTGCTCCAGGAAGAAGCTAGAAGCCAGCATCTCTGGATAATTCTCTCATATCCGTGAGTATACTGTCATGAAAAATCAATATTTTTCTAGCAACCTCCAGGTCCATCCCCACGTATCATTTTCCAGAATGGTCTCTTGATACACACGTGATCTGTTTGCTGTGAGTGTCTCCTCTGAGTGAGATCTGTATTTGCCAGCATGGTCCAGGGTGTTTCTGAGCTCCTTATAGATTGGAAGCAATGCACATTTTCAGGTGTAAAGAGTAAGGAAAAGTGGCAACTTACTAACAGGTACCTACTGTGGATGAGAAAACTGTAGGGTCTTCAGGAAAAGAAACAACCACTTCATCAGCTTCAGAGGTGGGGTGTCATTTGCTGGCTCAGAGGAGTTTGGGGGTGTCCAGAGTCCTCTGATCCCACCTGAAGGTCCACATTCCAGTGCTAAATCCTGGTATTTTCTAATGTATGGGAAAATGTTCGTAAAAGATGTGTGATGCTGGAAGTCAATCCAGATTCCATTTCAGTAAGCTTCAGCCTCGAGTCTTCTTGGATTTGTCCTAAATCAGCCTGTGTCTTCAATAGAAGAGCGATTCTTTAGAAGTAGGTGCCCCCTTCCTCTCACCATGCCCTGAGAGAAGACTTAAACTTTGACCTCAGTTGTCACTCATTAGCTCTGTCATGCAGTCCAATCAGTCTGTCCATCTTGCTGTCTTTCCCACCAAAGATTCCACCAAAGCAGTCATGTGGTCTTGACTTCAATGTGTATTTCATATTATGGGTTTCCAGTGTCCCACGCTGTTTTGGTAGAGATATGCCTACTGCCTTGAAACGCACCTGGGGTGATAAACCATCCCATACTCACCTTTCTCTGATGGTCTCCTACCATCGACCTCTGTGGGTACTAATGCTTGCATTGGTCAGCATTCAACGGCAGAGGAAAGAATGCATGTTGTCCAAAAGTGATTTCATAAGAGCATTTAATGGCTTAAATAATCATCAGGAGAGCTGAAGAAATGGGTCATTAATCTCCCAGGGTTGATCCCCAAATTACTTGATAGATGGGGGTTATCAATGAAGCTGATATTCTTTCTATTGTCAAGAATCTGCCTGCTACACTTTACACGATGCTGGGTTCAAATCATACCACGTCTGCTGTGATCTGAATCAGTTCAATTGATGCCTCACACCTGCCTCTCTTATCACCTGTGTCAGCTCTGGTTTCATAACTCATGCAAGTGCATTGAATTGAAAGAACTTAAAAAGTTGACACCTGCATGGAAGATTGTCCAGAAAAATGCAGCTGTTGCTTTCTGGTCTTCTGGAAGTGAAAGTGGAAGAAGATAGAAAGTGTTTTGAGAGGCAGCCCACATTTTCAGCCACAGGTGGTGGTTCTTTTTCCTTTTTTGTTTTTTTATTTTATTTTTGGCCACTTGGGATGTTCGTTGCCGTGCGCAGGCTTTCTCTACTTGCGGCGAGCGAGAGCTACTCTTCGTTGTGGTGCGTGGGCTTCTCTTTGCGGTGGCTTCTCTTGTTGCGGAGCACGGGCTCTCGGCGTGCAGGCTTCAGTAGTTGTGGCAGTCGGGCTCAGTAGCTGTGGCTCGCGGGCTCTAGAGCGCAGGCTCAGAGCCTGGTGCACGGGGCTTTGTTGCTCTGCGGCATGTGGGCTCTTCCCGGACCAGGGCTCGAACCTGCGTCCTCTGCATTGGCAGGCGGACTCTTAACCACTGTGCCACCAGGGAAGCCCCTTTTTGTTTGTTAACGTGTCTGTTTATCTCAGCAGAATCCAGGTGCTTGTAAAAGGCGACAGTGATCTAGACTGGAATTCAGCCGGGGGTGCCTTCAATTGCTACTGCCATTCCAATGCATTCTCTTTATCTCTCTTCAGAAACAAATTAACCAAATGCAGGCACCTGGCCCACAGAATACAGCTATTGTGTTGCCAAATGTATTTGTTTCCTCTCTTCCTTTTGTTTATTGTCTCTCTCAATAAGCAACAAGGTCTTCAAGACACTGACTCTCAGGTAACAGAGCCAACTTACATCTTTTATCATCTTGACAGCTTCCTGTGCCTCAGGGTAGATCTCTACAATTTTGATTTTCTCACTGTCCCACGATTTCATAACCCTCGTCTACGTCATTGATGCAAAGGGAAACTGAAACTTAGGATGTAGCGGTATTCCAGATTTATGTAAGACCAATGCTTGCCATGGGTGATACCACCTATGTATTAGTTGCTAGAGCTGACATAACAAAGGGCCATGGACCGGGAGCCTTAGCAACAGACATTTTTTCCTCCCAGTCGTGGAGGCTGGAATCTGAGGTGAAGGTGTCCGCAGAGCTGATTCCTCCTGAGGCCTTTCTCCTTGGTGTGGAGATGGCCGTCTCCTCCCTGTGTCCTCAGATGGTGTCCTCATCTCTTCTTATAAGGACACCAGTCCTATTGGATTAGGACCCGCCCTGAAGACCTCATTAACCTTAATGACATGTTTAAAGGTCCTATCTCCAAACACAATCACATTTTAAGATACTGGGTGTTAGGACTTCAACATATGAATTTGGGGGGTGGGGGGAGACAGTTTAGCTCATAACTGCCCCCGAAACAACAGGAATCTGAATCCTCTCTGGAATATTGCCTTATCCATGACCATAGAGCATACTCTTCATTGTGCCTAGATATGAGAATGAACTGAAATAAATACCTATGCTCTACCTGCTGGCTGTGTTTGTGTGGTGAGTGGAGAAGTGAGAGTTTCCCAGCTGGTTCACCTGCTAACAACATTTTCCTGCAAATTTTGTCACCCAGTACATTGATTGTTGCGTGAAGTGTATGTAACAGGTCTTGGTGCTGATAGAATTCGTGGAAAGCCCCGCCTAGCTAATTATAGTGAAATCCCAAGATTTCCTACAGGGAATGCCATGGCGTCTTGCAAACTCTTGCCATTTTGGATCAAGCTACTTGCTTTTTCCAGAACTCGTAGAAAATGTGTCCCTTACCCTTGGAGTCCAGTGATCTTGCATCTTGAATGATATCTATCAGTAAGTAGATATTCTTTAATTCAGAAAGAGAAAGACAAATACATGATATAGCTTATATGTGGAATCTAAAACAGTCACACAGATGAACTTATTTACAAAACAGAAACAGACTCACAGACATAGAAAACACTTATGATTACCAAAGTGGAGAGGCGGGAGGGATAAATTAGGAGTTTGGGGTTAACATATACACACTACGATGTGTAAAACAGATAAACAACAAGAGCCTACTGTACAGCACAGGGAACTCTACTCAATATCCTATAATAACTTATAATGGAAAAGAATCTGAAAAAGAATATATATAACTGAATCACTGCCGTACACTTGAAACTAACACAACATTGTAAATCAACTGCACTCCAATGAATTTTTTAAAAAAATAAACTAGATATTCTGCAACCCAATGAAGGAATGAGCCTAGAACATTCCATCATCAAGGAGAAGTGGCTGTGTGGAGTTCAGAGCAAGCAGGTGCTACAGGCTCACATGTTTTGCAGGAGCAAATCGTTCACATACCAAGGTGCGTTCTCCTGCATGGCCTCAACACACATCATGGCCTCATGGAAGGAAACCTATGGTCAGGTGACAAAGTAAAGCCATGCTTGTTTGTGATTGACACCGGACAGTACAAGACATGTTGAAACCATCTGGGTACATGCTACCGCTGTGGTCTCTTGGACCTGTTACGACTCCAAAGTGATGCTTGAGGGAGGAGATGATGCTTCACGCTTTGTAGGAACAGAATGGCTGTTTAGAAGCACAGGGCGGTATGGTTTCTTGAGCCCAGCAAAACCCAACTTCAAGCAGAGAGAGAAAAGCAGATCACACACAGAGGAATAACAAGTAGACCAATAGCGAGGTTTCCACTGGTCCCGCAAAGGAGCCATAAAATCCAAGGGATGCGAGAGATTGCCTGTCAGAGAAATCCGTAACCCCTGAAGTATGTATCTCAGAGCGTGGACTGCATAAGCACGTTTACACTGACAGACCTCAGCAGGGAAATCCGTGCACTCAGAAAAGATACCAGACGGAGGAACACGGCACCCAGCACGGGTAGAATGTATTTGCTGAATACATTCTGAATAAACGTCGTATCTGTGATATTCATGTCTTCCGTGAAACCATGTGGAACTTTATCTCCTAAGATATGTATAATTAGGAAACGCTGGTTTTCATTCCCTTCATTTTTGCCTTAATTCATCTACTCATCCGTCATTCTTGAAGATAGACCAATGCTGCCCTTCCTGTCCTCAAAATGACCTTCTAACAATTGAGAATCTGGATACAAAGCTTGGGTACCCACATGTCCCATGTCCCTGGGAAAACTCTGGTTTATACTGGCTATTTCAGTAAAGAGGTAAGAGACACTCTTTCTCTCTCACATGTGTTCTGGTGTGTACAATAAATTGTAACTTCATTCTGCAGAAATACTGAAAGATTAACTGTTTCCATCCAAACACTTGTAGTTGAAATTGAATACCTTTGCTTTATCTGGGACCCACTCAAAAATCTCTTAGCCTTTCTGGGTTAGTCACCCATGCAGGATCTAATCCCTTCTTCTTTATGTTGGAGGTGAAACAAAACAGAATGTGCACACACAAACACACACACACACACATTTTGTTTCTGTCACCACCCCAGTGCTGAATACATAAATAGTTGGGTTATAAAGAAGAGACCCAGTGAAGTAAGTCAGAAAGAGGAAAACAAATACCGTATGCTAACACATATATATGGAATCTAAAAAAAAAAATGGTTCTGATGAACCTGGTGGCAGGACAGGAATAAAGACGCAGACATAGAGAATGGACTTGAGGACATGGGGGGGGGAAGGGTAAGCTGGGATGAAGTGAGAGAGTGGCATGGACATATATACACTACCAAATGTAAAATAGATAGCTAGTGGGA
Organism: Phocoena sinus; assembly: GCF_008692025.1. Taxonomy (NCBI): domain Eukaryota; kingdom Metazoa; phylum Chordata; class Mammalia; order Artiodactyla; family Phocoenidae; genus Phocoena; species Phocoena sinus. Next base: position 3,379,061 of record NC_045784.1, on the reverse strand, counting down.
AGCAATGCAGAGCACAGGGAGATCAGCTCGATGCTTTGTGAACACCTAGAGGGGTGGGATAGGGAGGGTGGGAGGGAGGGAGATGCAAGAGGGAGGAGATATGGGGATATATGTATACATATAGCTGATTCACTTTGTTATACAGCAGAAACTAACACAACATTACAAAGCAACTGTACTCCAATAAAGACGTAAAATAAATAAATAATACAGAAGAGACCCTTCATTATTTGATTGCACTGATCTAAGCTATCTTGAACAAAAGCTAGCTGTTATCCCCCCCAGACAAATGGTCCTTAATCATAGTCGCCGTATAGCAAAGTTTCAACCAAGTGCCGGACATTTGTCAGTGTGATCAATTCATCATTCTGTCTCCTTTCCAAACCAAGACAATACTCCTCAAGTACGTTAAAGAAAGTGTTTTTTTATTTTTACCTTTTTCTGGTTATTGTTGCAGAGAAATTGAGTAGCACATATAGGCAATGTGTGAAATGGTTTGTCTGAATGAAGGTTGAATAAAACATGCTGAATTCACAACAGCAAGCGTTTGGAAAGCTTTTGTGGGCAGTTCTTTGACAATTCAATCCCAAGTCCAGCTCCCCTTACTTCACTAGCTTTTCAAAGTCAGACATGAATCACAGTGCTGGGAGCCATGATACCAATTAGTGAAGTTGGGTGACATGTTTTATTATTCTTCTTAGGAAAGCAAAGGAACCCTGGAAGTAGAAATTGGCAAGGGAAGCATTCATCACTGCTCTGCCAGTGTTATTCATTTGAGTATGCCCATAATTCATGGCTATTTTGTCAATGTGGTTCTCTCCTTAGAGGGTTTACATAATAGCCAAGCTTTGACCTAAATTATGAACTGACCAGCAAAAATGTTAACCCTCCAAAAATCTTAAGATGGTATGAATTGTAAGGACTTTAAATTCCTGGGCTTTGAATGGTAACCTTGTAGCTCCCAGACAAACTTGTTAGCTTGAAGACCCTTTATGCTGACTGGGATTCATTTATAATGTGTCAAGGCTACATGAGTTTCTATAGAGATACAGAACTGGTTGGTCCCTAAGATGTCCTGACAGTTGTCTCAGATTAAATGTTCTTAGGAGGGCCAGCTGGTATTTTTGTGTGTGTTAAATTAATAAGGTAGGAAAAATATTGATTTGTTTTTCCTTTCTAATATATCCTTCTTATTAAACATCACTACATTTTTTTATTTTTTCTAAAGCAGGTCTGTGCTAGTAGGAAATTGAAGCCTTAGAAAGAAAGGAATGTCCATTTTCATTTTGGGGGGAGTTCTCCGAAGTAGTTCTAAGTTGGTCATTAGACATTTGAGTGTTTGGTTAGAGATATGGAGGAAGGAAAGGAATTATGAAGAAGGACGGACTGCGTGGAAGCCTAGAGTAGATTCAAGCTTTAATTTTAATTTTAATAAAGATATAGGTGTAGTGTTCAGGAGCAATGTCTACACACAGTATGAGGCAGGGTAATTTAGGTGGAATATGGAAGCATACATTTTTCCATTAAAAGGGAACATGTGACTGTCTCGGGGCTTTGAGAGTAGGCAGAAGTGGAGGCATCAGGGAAGGAGACAGATATGTAGGGGAGGTAGGGACGGTGTCCATCTGGCCAGTGTACAGGCAAGACTGCACAGGAACACGCGAGAAATAACAACCCCACCATCATGCTGGGAATGGAAGTTGAGGCAGAAGAATGGACCATGGACAAGAAAGGCAGGAACCCAATCCCAAGTCCAAAACAGCAACAGTACGATTGGGATGATTTCACAGTGAGAAGGACCACTTTTTAACTCCACTTCCTGGTGTTGGTTTGCAACATGTATCTTTTCCTCCAAAGCCAAATACGTACCTGGTAAATGCTAATAGATGATTGATAGATAGATAGAGATAAATAGATAATGGATAGCTATATGATAGATAATATATGAATAGATAATAGATAAATAGGTTGTATAGATAAATAATGTATAGATAAAAAATAGATATGACAGACAAATAGATGTACATAAAATTAATTTCTCCAATAAAGGAATTATTTATCTTTTTATAACTCTTGCAATAAGGAAGCCAACGATTATAGTACAGGTGAAGAAATGGATTTGTGGCTAAAAACAGTTAAGCTAAATTTTAACCTACGTAACATTCAAGTGACTGCCCCTCTGTGAGTGAGTCCTAGTGCAGTAAAGACCCATGATCTTTGCATCATGGGATCCAGAAAATCCAGGGTCCGATGGCCAGCTGTAGAAAAAGAAGCCTTTTATTTAAAAATATATACTGATTTTTCAAAAATATTTTTTAAATTGAAGTATAGTTACTTTACAATGTTGTGTTACTTTCAAGTGTACAGCAAATGATTCAGTTATACAGGTACATGTACCTATTCTTTTTCATATTCTTTTCCATTATAGCTTATTCAAGATATTGAGTAGAGCTCCTTTGTTGTATTTTATATATAGTAGTGTGTATGTGTTAATCCCATACTCCTAATTTATCTCTCCCCACCCCCCAAAAGTATTGATTTTTTAAATTCATCAATAAAATATAAATAACTGCTAAAATTAAGCTTTTAATGAATCCACAGAACTGTTATTGTCTTTTTTTAAAAAGGAGGATATTGGCCAAAAACCTGACTACTTCCTGAGTTGCCTAATTCAGCTTTTGTATTGTAGCATGATATATAAGAAAGCAACAGGAACATTTGTAAGGGAACTCTTTATAGAGGTTCTGCTGAGTCGCACTCATTGCTCAGTTGCTAGGGGAACAAAAGAAAACATCGTGGTGTGATGTTCCCGTCAACTCTGATAATCCAGTGAGCAACCTCACCGAAAGAAGAAGAAAAAAAGCAGTAAATAGGCATCCTTTATGGAAGTATTTAGGCAGTAAATAGGCATCCTTTATGGAAGTATTTCAGTTTCCTAATCTGCTTGGAACCATTGTGTCCTATGCATGCTTTTTATTTTTTAATATAATATAAGTTAATATGTATTTATTTATTTATTTTGCCATGCCTCGCGGCACGTGAGATCTTAGTTCTCCAACCAGGGGTCGAACTTGTGCCCCCTGCATTGGAAGCAGGGAGTCTCAACCACTGGACTGCCAGGGAAGTCCTGGAAGCACTCTGTCCTAGATGGTAGTTAAATCATGTCTGTATGGATCCTCAGTAGGAAATGCTTCAGATATAATAATCTCATAAACCTTCAGGTCAATTATTTTTATTAATTTAAATCAAGTGAAAAGCTTATAAGTGGTATTTTAAATTTAAATTAGCTTCATTTGCTTATAAATAGAAGGGAATTAACTCTAAGTAATTATACACAATATGAGTGTGTTGTTATCACAGAAGTTAAAAGGAAGCAACTGGGAACATTTAAAACATATTAGAAATACATATAAATAAAATTGTCCTCTAGATTATTTTGTGCATTACAAGTACCCTCGATTGACTTTCAAATAAGATGTCGACATTTCTCTAATAATATACATAATTTCGTTCACGATGATTTTAAATTTTTTTTTTTTTTTGGTTTCCCAGAGGAGTTCCAAACATAGATTCAGTATTTTTTTTAATTCATTTTTAAATTTTAGCCCAAAGTGCCACTCAAGAGACTAACTCATGATCTTACCTGGAAGAAATATCCCTGTTTTTCAAATTAGATTGAATTTTCAACTCTGCATGGAAATATTTTAATCTTACCATTATATGTGGGTAATATTTTCTTGATTGAATGTATCTAAATAGGAATAAATCTGCAGGTATTTATGCATGGATGTATAGCGTAGTATATATGTAGAGCACCTACACAGAATGGAAAATGTTACTTTCTCATATTTTAGTGAAGATTTTTTTCTTTATATACACAATATGCTTTTGGGGTTTTTTAAATCTATTTTTTATTGAAGTATAGTTGAATTACAATGTTGTGTTAATTACTGCTGTATGGCAAAGTGACTCAGTTATATACATATATATATATATATATATATATATACATACACATTCTTTTTCGTATTCTTTTCCACGATGGTTTGTATATAGTTCCCTGTGCTCTACAGTAGGACCTTGTTGTTTATCCATCCTATATATGCCAGTTTGCCTCTTCTAATCTCAGACTCCCAATCCAACCCTCTCCCACCCACCTCCCCTTGGCAACCACCGGTCTGTCCTCTGTGTCCCTCACATTTGTTTCTGTTTCATAGATAGGTTCATTTGTGTCATATTTTAGATTCCACGTATAAGTGATAGCATATGGTATTTGTGTCTTTCTGACTTCATTTAGTGTGACCATCTCTAGTTGCAACACAGTATGTTTTTATCAATATCTTTTTTTCAGTCTGTACAAGAAAACTTAAAGAATTAAGGAATGAAGGTGAAATATTGAAATAATTGAGAGGTTTGTGTTTGTTTAAAACATACCTGTTCAACACTTTGGAGTTTCTTTAGTACTTTTTTGAACCATTTTATTGACATGTGATTGACCTACAACTGTATGTATTCAATATATATCACTTGATGACTTGGTAGATAAGTATATACCTGCGAAACTACCCCCACAATCTACGCCATGAATATTTCCATCACTTACATAAGTTTCCTCTCAGCATTATTATTATTACTATTACTATTTTTATTATTATTTTATGATAAGAACAATTAACATAGGATCTATTGCCTTAGCAATTTACTGAAATAAGCCAGACAAAGAAGGACACACAGTGCATGATACCAGTTTTATGAGGAATCTAGAATACTCAGACTCATAGAAGCTGAGAGTAGAATGGTGGTTTCCAGGGGCTGGGGGAAGGGAGTTGCGGACAGGGAGATATCAGTCAAGGGGGTACAGACTTTGAGTTATGCAAGATGTCTAAGTTCCAAAGATCTACTGTACCTCATAGAGCCTACAGTTAACAGTGTTGTATTGTGTACTTTTTTAGAGCATTTTTGCTTGAATTAGTGAAAGATCTGCTGTGAGGTTTCAGTGATAAAACATAAGGCTGAGCAAGTTAAAGTAGTTTTATAGGATGACAGTAATCTAAAGCGTTGCACACAGTGTGAACACGTATTCAGGAAAGTTGGAGGGGAAAATATATGTATATGTCTTTTACTGTTGAGTGGGACTAAAATAAGAACTCCAACCATGATCTGTTATGTCATAAAATATTCTACTTTAAGTCGATTCTCATCTTTTCACGTAGGTTTTTGGTATTTCGTACTTCTTAAGAGAAACAAAATTCTTGCTGCCGAAATGGCTTATTTGTAGTTGCTTTCCTTTTCAGTAAGCACTTAATCATTTTATCCTTAAGAAGCACATTCACAAAAATGTATTAGTTTAATAATTATGTTTTAAAATCTAAGTACGTGTTATGTTGTTTTGATCGTGACGCTCCCATTATTTAATAATTAGGGATTTAATTTTGAAGGAATTTTGTATACTAACTATATTTATGTGAAACCAATCAAAGAGGGGTCATTATTCATTGTAATGAAACAATGCAGAAGAACATTTTTTAATGAGGCACCTTTCTGCCACAGGAAATAATATACAGATAAACACTGTAATCTATATATAATGTTTTTATTAAGAATTCATATGGTAGCTTTCATTGGTTGTGTCCTCACTTGGTGCCATATAATTTTTTTTAATTTTTATTTTATATTGGAGTATAGTTGGTTTACAATGCTGTGCTAATTTCAAGAGTACAGCAAAGTGATTGAGTTATCCATATACATGTATCTATTCTTTTTTCAAATTATTTTCCCATTTAGGTTATCACAGAATACTGACTAGATTTCCCCATGCTATACAGTAGGTCCTTATTAGTTATCTATTTTATATATAGTAGTATGTATATGTTAATCACAAACTCCTAATGTATCCTTTCCCCCCAACCTTTCCCCCTGGTAACCATAAGTTCATTCTCTAAGTCTGTGAGTGTTTCTGTTTTGTAAGTCAGTTCATTTGTATTATTTTTTTAAGATTCCACATATAAGCAATATATGATCTTTGTCTGACTTACTTCACTTAGTATGATCATCTCCAGGTCCATCCATGTTGCCCCAAATGGCATTATTTCACTCTTTTTTATTGTTGAGTAGTATTCCATTGTATATATGTGTCACATCTTCTTTATCCATTCATCTGTCAATGGACAGTTAGGTTGCTTCCATGTCCTGGCTGTTGTAAATAGTGCTGCAGTGAACACTGGGGTGTATGTATCTCTTCGAAGTATAGTTTTCTCCAGATACGTGCCCACTACTGGGATTGCTGGGTCATATGGTATTTCTATTTTTAGTCTGTTAAGGAACTTCCATAGTGTTCTCCATAGTGGCTGTATCAATTTACATTCCCACCAACAGTGCAGGAGGGTTCCCTTTTCTCCACACCTTCTCCACATATTTCACTGAAGTCTTGTGTATGTTAATTCATTTAAACACCACAACTTCAGGAGGTGAGTGTCACAGTTATTCCCATATCATCACTAAGAAATCAAGAGCAAGACGACTTTGCGTCCATGCTTGAACTCACCCAACCTCCCAGCAGCAGAGTGGCGTACAAAATTACATTTAGGAAGGAGTGTTCTCAAGTCACCCAGTCATGCTCTGGCTCTTTCTAACCCTCACCACCCCCTGAGTAATCCAACCTGCATTTCACACATTTTTCTTTAACTTAAAAGTATCTGCTAAGTGTTCACTATGAAGAAGAATATAAGGGAGGATGACGACCAAGCTCTACACAGCGGTTACCTAATTTTTTCAAGTGGTACTTACTTGTAAAACATTATCGTAGTAATTATCTTTTTTCAGCGATGTGTCATTCGAATAAAGCTGGGATGCAGCACTGTGTGAGGAAGATTAGCGACAGGTCAGTGCTGAGAAAATTGAAATTAGGAAGAAAAGATCACGCTGTTCCCTTTCCAAAGTCGTGCTGGAACACTAAATCCCCCAAGTCACGTGTATCGCATCTGCACCTTGCGATGTGTTTTGTGTTACTATTTCCCGACAAACCGGAGCCCTTGCTCAATGGCATCGTACGTCATCATGCAGAAAAGTGACGGGCCTGGGAATACACTCTTCCCTATAATCCCACCCCATGGGTAACGTTTGATTAATTAATATATTTAACATATTAATTGTGTTGAATAGCAATGATAATATTTAATTATTGAGTTATAAATGCCATTGCTTAATATTTTAATAAATAAAACCATTCAATGTATAATAATGCTATGCATAAATGCAATACCATTTAATTTCTATAAGGTAAAAAAAGGATTTTTTTTCTTTCTTTTTCTATTGAATTATAGATGAATCGCACTATTATAATAGTTGCTGGTGTGTAGCATAGTGATTCAGTATTTTTACAGATTATACTCCATTAAAAGTTCTTACAAGATAATGGCTACAATTCCCTGTGCTGTACAATATATCCCTGTTGTTTATCTATTTTATATATGGTAGTGTGTATCTGTTCATCCCATACTCCTAATTTATCCCACCCTCCCCCTTTCCCTTTTGGTTACCATTAGTTTGTTTTCTATGTCTGTAAGTCTGTTTCTGTTTTGTCAATAAGTTCATTTGTATCATATTTTAGATTCCACATATAAGTGATATCATGCGATATTTGTCTTCCTCTGTCTGACTTACTTCACTTAGTATGATAATCTCTAGGTCCATCCACATTGCTAGAAATAACAGAATTTCTTTTTTTTTTTTTTAATGTTTGAGTGATATTCCATTGTATATATGTACCATGTGTTCTTTACCAATCTTCTGTTGATGGACACTTGGGTGGTTACCATATCTTGGCTATTGTAAGTAGTGCTGCCATGAACATTGGGGTTCATGTATCTTTTTGAATTAGTGTTTTCATTTTTTCTAGATATATACCTGTGAGTGGAATTGCTGGAATTTCATTAAAAAACAAACATTAGAGTAAAATAATTTTTTAAAATAAATTTATTTTATTTATTTATTTTTGGCCACATTGCGTCTTCGTTGCTTCACGCGGGCCTTCTCTAGTTGCAGCGAGTGGTGTGCGGACTCCTCATTGTGGTGGCTTCTCTTTGTTACGGCGCACAGGCTCTAGGTGCCTGGGCTTCAGTAGTTGTGGTGCGTGGGCTCAGTTGTTGTAGCTCACGGGCTCTAGAGCGCAGACTCAGTAGTTGTGGTGCACAGGCTTAGTTGCTCCGTGGCATGTGGGATCTTCCCAGACCAGGGCTCGAACCCGTGTTCCCTGCATTGACAGGCAGCTTCTTAACCACTGCGCCACCAGGGAAGTCCCAAGAGTAAAATAATCTTAATGTGTTGTCCTGATCATAGTCTAATTGATTTTTTTCCTTCTCTTGGTGTGAAATCAGGAGAGATGCCGTTGAATTAGGCAATATTAAACACATTTTAAGAATAAAAATATTAAACAGATAATACAGCCAAAGTTCTGTATATGAAATTTGGATTCAAAACATACGTTCAGGAATATTTATTATTGGAGTTATTTGGAATTTGTAATTGAGTCGGAAGTGATAAGTACAATCATTAATAATATAATTATTACAATATTAGTAAGTACAAACTTTTTAGATCTTTTATTTTGCGATACACGGGCCTCTCACTGTTGTGGCCTCTCCCGTTGTGGAGCACAGGCTCCGGACGCGCAGGCTCAGCGGCCATGGCTCACGGGCCCAGCCGCTCCGCGGCATGTGGGATCTTCCCGGACCGGGGCACGAACCCGTGTCCCCTGCATCGGCAGGCGGACTCTCAACCACTGCGCCACCAGGGAAGTCCCTAGATCTTTTTATACATTTTAGTATATTTTAACATTCAATAGAGTTTATAAATTTGGCATTTAAATTAATAAGTACACCAGTGTTCATTTTCAGAGTTGTTTAGACATAGAAATTTGAAAGAAATTTTGAATAAAAATCATAACATTATTATTTTGAATATGGCCATACAAACACACCCATATCTATTAATAGCGTTATATATTGTTTCTAATGTAAATGAGTCTATTAACCATAAGTATGTCAGTGTCACGGCTATTGAGACTAGTAAATGCCCCAGTGCTTATCTGGAGATATTTTGATTTTTGAATTTGAACAAATACATATACAGATGTTATTTGAGCTAAATGCACCAGAGCTTGTCATACGAGTGGTATTCTACTTGAATTGATATTGGAAAGAAGTACATTTGTGTTTGTTGGAAATTAATCAAAGAAGAGCATGGGTGTTATTTGGAAGTGTAAATCATTGTAATCTGGCATTCCAGCTATTAAGTGTACCAGTACTTGTATACTTATTACATTTTGAGATATTTAGTTTTAAAATGTTGAACAAATAAAAATAATTCGAATTTCAAATAATAAGTTTACCAGTATTTGCTATCAAAGTTATTTGGGTTCTGGAAGGTGAATTGTAATTTGAATTAATATGTAAATCAGTGTTATTTAGGATTAGAATTGAAAGGTAAAATATTGCTATTTGAAAATTTGAGGAAGTTTGTCATTGTTATTTGGGATTCAAATTAATAAGTGCAGTAGAACTTTTTACCAGAAATATTTGTATAGTGGAACTTGATTTGAAGTATAAGCTAATAAGCCAACCGGTGTTGTTTGGGATTGGAATTAATACATGTACTGATCTTTGTTATGGTCTTATCTGAATTTTTGAATTTTAATTAGGAATTCAGTGAACGAATGTACTAGTGTTATTTAGAAATGTGAATTTACATTTGATTCGGACTGAATTTAAATCACTAAGTATACCAGTGTTATTTAGAATTTGAGCCAGTAAATGCAAAGTATGTGCTATCAGATTTATTTGGATTATGGAATTTGAATTTAAATTTGAGCTAATAATTCACCAGTGTTATTTGTGTTTAGAAATAATTAGTGGACTGGTACACGTTAATGGTACAACTTGGATTTTAAAATTTCAACTGAAAATTTCAGTTGGAAGTTTCAGACTATTATCTGAAATTTAAAATTGACATTATAATTGAATCAATAAATATGCCAGTGTTATTTGTAAATAATGTGAAAAAGTATACCTTAGATTATAGGTCTTTGGGATATCATTTGCAATTTCAAGGAAATTTGCGCCAGTGTTAATTACAATTTGAAATGATAGGTGCAACAGCCAGTGCTTGTTGTCAAATTTTTTTCGATTTTAAAATTGTGTGTGGAATTGGAACCAATCAGTAAAACAAAGTTATTTGGAATTTGAGCTACTAAGTGCATTGATGTTTTTTATTTTAATTACTTTTAATTTTTGGTTTGCAGAATTTGATTTAGAATTTGAAATAAAGCATAGTCGTTTTTAATTTTAGCTAATTAATGCAGTAGTACATTTATCAAAATTAATAAGTAAACCACTGTTGTTTTGAATTTGATCTAACAAGTAAACTAATGTTGTCTGAAATTTGAATATTTATACACTAATGTTATTTGGAATTTGAAGAGATAAGTGGAATAATGCTTCTTATTGGAGAAATTTGTATATTGGAATTTTACTTGAAATGTGCACTGGTAATTACAGCAGTGTTACTTGCTATTGGACCTCAAATGTGTGTCTCTTCTTGTCATGGGTATCATTTGAATTGGGGAATTTAAATTGGAATTTGCTTTGATAAGACAAATGATATTATGAGGAATTTTATACTACTAAGCATATTAGTTATGATTGTCTGAGATTTCTGAAATTTGGAATTCTAAATGAAAATTAAACCAAAAGTTAAAATTTATATTATTAGGTACACCAGTGTTAATCAAAATATTAGCTAAAAGTCCAGCATTACTTGTTATCTATTTATTTGGGATTAGAACAAATCAGTTTACCAATAATTGTTATCACTGTGACCTGGGTTTGGGATAGTGAATTGGAATTTGAATGTATAAGACCTCTCATGTTATTTACCATTTGAGCCAATAATTATGCCTTTGCTTGGCATTAGAGATATTTGGGTACTCCAACTGGAATATGAATTAATAGGCACACCAGTGTTAATTGAAATTTGAACCTGATCAGTGCATCTATGCTTGTGGTCAGATTTATTTACCCTTTGGAATTGAAACGGCATTTCTGTTTAAAGTGAACCTCAGGTTGTTATGGAAATGGCATTTCTGTTAAAAGTGAACCTCAGGTTATTATGGAAGTTACCTGCATATGGACATAGGGTTGAATAAATACATCAGTGTTATTTGAAATTTGAAGAGATAAGCGCATTGAAGCTTGTTATCAGTTTTATTTGCGTTTTAGAATTGGAATTGAGATACGAATTAATAAGTAAATCGGTCTCCTTTGGAATTTGAACTTAGAAGTAAACTTTTGTAATTTGGAATTTAAATATGTAAGCACGTGTTATTTGAAATTTGGATGAATTACAAGACCACCGTCTTACTAGTTATTTGAAATAATATGTGTACCAGTGATGGTTATAGGAGATATTGAAATACTAGAAATAGAGATGAAAGGTAACATAGTCATTTATCAGTGTTATTTTGAATTTGAGCTAATAATTACAATGGTATGTGTTATGAGATATTAGCCTCTAGAGTTTAATTGAAATAAGAAGTAATAATTATACCACTATTATTTAAAATTGGAACTAATAATAGTTGCAGTGCTTGATACCAGTACAATTTATATTTCAGAACTTGAATTGGAACTTGAATTAATAAGACCTGAAATACTATTTTCAATTCATGCTAACAAATGCGTGAGTGTTTGTTATGGATAAATTAAGACAGAAATAGAAATTAGAATCAGAATATAAGTTAATAAGTACACAGTAGTGCTATTTGGAATTGAAAATAATAACTGTACCCATATTGATTCTCAGTGTTATTTGGATTTTGAAATTTGAATTGGAAATTGAAATAAACACACTAGTATTATTTGGAATATTTAATTAGCATTATTATTTGATCCAGTACGTACACTGGCGTTGTTTAGAATTGGGGTGAATAAGTGTATCACTGCTTGATTACTGGGTTACTCAGATTTTGAAATTCGAATTGAAATTTGAAATAAGTGTTCCATTTTTACTTGGAATTGGAACTAATAAGTCCACAAAAGCTGGTTTTCAGATATATCTATCATTCGGACTTTGATTTGGAATCGTAATTACTAGTATGTAGTGTTATTGGGAATTTGAATGAAAAGTATGCTTTTACATGTTATGTGAGATTTCTCATTTTGTGCAATAATTCCCTAGTGTACTGGCTGCTGAGAAATATTTCTTCCTACTGAAATTAATCATGTTTCTTTATTACATCAACTCTCTCAGACCATCCGTTTAACTGTTTCTATCAAGTGGCTTGTGTAGGACTGACAGGTTTCTAAACATCGATATCATATTATAAATCAATCTCAAGTCTTGCCAAAAAAATAGAATTTTATTAAGATGTTGAAAATGATACTAGATAATTATTTGAATCCTGTGCAAAATCATCAAAAAATGAGAAGCCTGGCAGTTCTCATTACCAGTTAATGATAGGAGCTAGAAATGTGATCTAATGTTGGAAATTCACATCGCAAGAATGAATGTCAAAGGATTAAGAGAGATGCCGGGAAGACCATTGGAAAATCATTTTCATTTTGTGTTTCCACCAAACAGACTCTCCTGTTGCTTTGCAAATTCGAACATAAACGGCAGCGTGTTTCACCATTCTAAATGACATTGACACCAGGGGAGACTGCCAACAATGCCGTCTCTCAGGTAAGCATGTACACACAGTTAACGTGACTTAAATGATGTCAGTTATGAGGATAAACACATTTGTTTTCATCCATCCTTTCATTTTTTTGGTTTAAATTTTTATTGGAGTGTAGTTGATCTACAATGTTGTGCTAGATTCTGCTGTACAGCAAAATGTATCAGTTATACATATACATAGATCCACTCTTTTTTAGATTCTTTTCCCATATAGGTCATTACAGAGTATTGAGTAGAGTTCCCTGTGCTATACAGTAGGTTCTTATTAGTTATATAGATAGATAGATGATAGATAGATAGATAGATATGAATCCTAATCTCCTAATTTATCCCCCCCCCCCCAGGTAACCATAAGTTTGTTTTTTATTTTTGCAGGGAAATTCTCCATTTTTAAAAACAATATTCTCAAAGGGTGCAGATTGAGTGGTCTTTGATTGTTACCAATTATACTAAGATAATGAGGAACAACTTGTACTAAATTCCTTCAGTATTTTCCAGGTAACATTAACTATAAAAGGATAATTAGTGGAGAATAGAAAGGGAGTAGCTTACCTAATAGTGATCACCCACCAGTGAACATCCAATTCTGTATATTACATGAGAAATGTGAAAATAAAGGACATCTGAAGAATATCTCATTCTGCCTATTTCACAGGATATATATGGATGTGAAGACCAATGAAACATTTCATGAACATTAAATTGCCACGGGCATATATAAATATAATAAATGCACACTGTGAATGCCATCTAGCCAAAACAATATTCAAGATACTGTTCTGGACAGAATAATCCAGAGTTGTTTCTGGAGGATATTGGTGTACAAAACTACTACTACATGTCCCCAGATTTCTAGTGAACAGCTCAGTCCAGGATGAAGTATCACTGACAAAACAAAACATTGTTCACAGTATAAATAGACTGTTCACATTTATCTGGACTAAATTTCTTTTCGTTAAAAATTTTTTTTAATTAATTTATTGATTTTTGGCTGTGTTGGGTCTTTTGCTGAGCACAGGCTTTCTCTAGTTGTGGCGAGAGGGGGCTGTTGTTTGTTGCGGAGCACGGGCTTCTCATTGCAGTGGCTTCTCTTGTTGCTAAGCACAGGCTCTAGGTGTGCCAGCTTCAGTAGTTGTGGCACATGGGCTCAGTAGTTGTGACTCATGGGCTGTAGAGCTCAGGCTCAGTAGTTGCGGCGCACAGGCTTAGTTGCTCTGCGGCATGTGGGATCTTCCCGGACCACGGATCGAACCCGTGTTCCCTGCGTTGGCAGGCAGATTCTTAACCACTGCACCACCAGGGAAGTCCCTGAACTAAATTTCAAAAGCTGGAAATGCATTCAGATAAGTATCTGGACAGTGTCTTGTATCACCAAGTCCCAAATTTATTTCTCTTTATGACATATTTCTGGATTTCTCAAATCTACGTACAGCACAATTCCTTTAAAAATAGATTTTGAAAGGACAGGAGTAGTTTTATTTAAACATTCTCTCCCTCTGAAAAGAAGTCATTTCTGAATAGATTCAGTTATTTAATATGTTTTAAGAAAACTGATGAGACACAATGGGTCACACCATAAAAAGCAAGTCACGCATTTGATCACCATGTTAATGACTGTTGCCACCTAAAATATTATCAACCTTGAACTTCTTTCTCAGACTAAGAATCCATATTGCTTTAGAGAAGGAAAATGTAATGAACAAAATGAAACACGTATAATTTTCTGTAGTAAACATCTTGATATTAGAATACAAAAATATTAAATGAGACCAAAAGGATCTGTAGCCACATTTATTTTTATCTTAAAATTTTTAACTTAATTATCCTATTTTTTTAAATTGAAGTATAGTTGATTTACAGTGTCTCAGGTGTAGAGCAAAGTGATTCAGTTTATATATAGATATATTCTTCTACAGATTCTTTTCCATTATAGGTTAGTACAAGATATTGAATATAGTTCCCTGTGCTATTCAATAGGACCTTATTGTTTATCTGTTTTGTATCTAGTACTGTGGGATCTCTTAATCCCAAATTCCTAATTTAGCTCTCTCCCCATTTCCCCTTTGGTAAGCATAAGTTCATTTTCTATGTCTCTGAGTCTGTTTCTGTTTTGTAAATAAGTTCATTTGAGTCGTATTTTAGATCCCCCATATAACTGATATCATATGATGTCTGTCTTTCTCTTTCTGACTTATTTCACTTAGTATGATCATTTCGAGGTCTATCCATGTTGCTGCATATGGCATTATTTCGTTCCTTTTTATGGCTGAGTCGTATTCCATTGTGTATATGGACCACATCTTCTGTATCCATTCATCTGTCGATGGACGTTTAATCTTCTGTAACAAACATCACATCATGATGGTAGAACATAAAAAAATATTAAATGAGACCTAAAGGGCCTATAGCCACATTTAAATATAGATTACTTTCTATTTCCTCATTGGGCTCTATTCCTATGGTTTATATGATCATACTTGATTATTTACTTAGTAAACATTTGTTGGGTGTTTTAATAGGTGCCAGGTACTCAGCTAAACAAGAGGAAACCAAGTTAGATAAGACATGCTACTTGCCATGAGTGAGGTTATAATCTACTAGGACAAAAAAGCATGGCAACCTGTAATCCCCATGGAACCATTCCTCTACCTTGGTATGTGTGTGAAAACATTGTGTAGAATCTCTGAGGATGGGCTAAATATATCTGAGGTTGGCACCTGGAATCAAGAAGAGACAAGATTATGACAGTACAAAGTCACTTTTCTCTTTCAGGTGGCTGCAATTATTTGTGAAATTACATTGGGTCACTGTCGGTGCAACTCAGCCATCAGAGATGGGTCCATACCCTTCCTTTTCTGAAGGGATGGAATAACATCCCTATGTAGATTTTTTAAGGAACCTCCATATTGTTTTCCATAGTGGCTGTACCAATTTACATTCCCACCAACAGTGCAAGACAGTTCCCTTTTCTCCACACCCTCTCCAGCATTTATTATTCGTAGATTTTTTGACGATGGCCATTCTGATACCTCATTGTAAGTTTTGATTTGCATTTCTCTAATTATTAGTGATGTTGAGCATCTTTTCATGTGCCTCTTGGCCATCTGTATGTCTTCTTTGGAGAAATGTCTATTTAGGTCTTCTACCCATTTTTTGATTGGGTTGTTTGTTTTTTTGATATTGAACTTACCATATGACCCAGCAACCCCACTACACATTCTCCAGGATAGATCATATCTTGGATCACAAATCAAGCCTTGGTAAACTTAAGAAAATTGAAATTGTATCAAGTATCTTTTCCAACTACAGCGCTATGAGACTAGAAAGCAATTACAGGAAAGAATCTGTAAAAAATACCCCAAAAATGGAGGCTAAACAATACACTACTAAATAACCAAGAGATCACTGAAGAAATCAAAGAGAAAATCAAAATATACCTAGAGAGAAATGACAATGAAAATACAAAAACCCACAACCTATGGCATGCAGCAAAAGCAGTTCTAAGAGGGAAGTTTATAGCAATACAATCCTACCGCAAGACACAAGAAAAATCTGAAATAAACAACCTAACCTTACACCTAAAGCAATTCGAGAAAGAAAAAGAAAAACAACAAAAAACCCCAAAGTCAGCAGAAGGAAAGAAATCATAAAGATCAGAGCAGAAATAAATGAAATAGAGATGAAGAAAGTAGTAGAAAAGATCAATGAAACTAAAAGCTCATTCTTTGAAAGGATAAACAAAATTGATAAACCATTAGCCAGATTCATTAAGAAAAAAAACAGAAAAGACTCAAATCAACAGAATTAGAAATGAAAAAGAAGTAACAACTGACTCTGCCAAAATACAAAAGACCATGAGAGATTACTACATGCCAATAGAATGAACAAAGTGGAAGAAATGGACAAATTCTTAGAAAAGCACAACGTTCCACGACTGATTGAGGAAGCAGTAGAAAATGTAAAGAGACCAAATCACAAGCACTGAAATTGAAACTGTGATTAAAAATCTTCCAACAAACAAAAGCCCAGGACCAGATGGCTTCACAGGCGAATTCTATCGAACATTTAGAGAAGAGCTAACACCTATCCTTCTCAAACTCTTCCAAAATATAGCAGAGGGAGGAACACTCCCAAACTCATTCTATGAGGCCACCATCACCCTGATACCAAAACCAGACAAGGATGTCACAAAGAAAGAAAACTACAGGCCAGTATCACTGATGAAGATAGATGCAAAAATCCTCAACAGAATACTAGCAAACAGAATCCAACAGCACATTAAAAGGATCATACACCGTGATCAAGTGGGGTTTATTCCAGGAATGCAAGGACTCTTCAATATACGCAGATTAATCAATGTGATACACCACATTAACAAATTGAAGGAGAAAAACCATATGGTCATCTCAACAGATGCACAGAAAGCTTTGGACAAAATTCAACACCATTTATGTTAAAAACCCTGCAGAAAGTAGGCATAGAGGGAACTTTCCTCAACATAATAAAGGCCATATATGACAAACCCACAGCCAACGTCGTCCTCAATGGTGAAAAACTGAAAGCATTCCCACTAAGATCAGGAACAAGACAAGGTTGCCCACTCTCACCACTCTTATTCAGCATAGTTTTGTAAGTTTTAGCCACAACAATCAGAGAAGAAAAAGAAATAAAAGGAATCCAAATCGGAAAAGAAGAAGTAAAACTGTCCCTGTTTGCAGTTTGCAAACTGAAGAGAGGGGAGCTCCACACAGGTCCTGGTTCTCTGCTGAGAGACCTGGGCTCCTTCAAGATGGTGGGAAGGCTCGGGCCCTGGTGACAGGAGCACAGGAGATGTGGATGCGTCCTGCTCGCCAGAGAGCAGTCCTAGTTCTGGGGCTCAGCACCCTCCCCAAAGCCCACACTCTGCACTTGTGCTCAGGCTTGCCAGGTCAAGTGCTGGGCCTTGAACCCAGAAGAGTTGTTGGACCAGAAAAGCGTCACAAGCCGGGACCCCCGAAGCCCTAACCTGGTTCCACCAAAGCACATCTGATCACCTGGCAAAGGCCCCTAACTGGGACATAGTCCGTATCTCTCAGCTGTGTGAACCGAGTCATTTTGTTTTGTGTTTGTTTTAATTCTCCAGGTGATTCTAAGGCTGAGTTTGGACTCTGTTGATTTCAAGTTTTCGTAACTTCCACCGTAGGCCACGCAGCTGCACACCTGGAGGGGGTGACGGGCCCCCTTTTCCAGGGAGTTCCACCAACTCGGATTTCTCCATTAGTCTTTTAATGTAAAATGGCTCCTTTGATAAAGGGTATGGTGGTTATTTCAGCCAGATGTGTCCTTCTCAAGAAGTTTGGGGTGTTCTTGTTGTTGATTTTTCTTTTTGTTATTTTTTGTAACACAAAGTAATTGAGTCAGCACCTAGCGAAAGATATCAGGGCTCCTCATGTTTCGTTTCATTTGTCCCTCTGGGCACCAGATAGGATTGTATCAATATTTACCCATGAAACATTTTTTAATTAACAGGCTTTATTTTTTAGAGTAGTTTTAGATTCACAGCAAAATTGAGAGGAAGGTGCAGAGGTTTCCCGTGCACACCCTGCTCCGACATATGGACGGCCTCCCCCATGATGCACATCACCACCAGATGGTACATCTGTCACAATCGATGAACCTACACTGGCATGTCATTGTCACCCAAAGCCACCGTTTACATTAGGGTTCACTCTTGGTGTTGTACATTCCATGGGTTTGGACAAGTGTATAGTGACATGTATCCATCATTATGACATCATACAGAGTAGTTTCACTGCCCTATAAATCCTCTGTGCTCTGCCTGCACATCCCTCCCTCCCCCAGTTCTTGGCATCCTTTTACTGTCTCCATAGTTTTGTCTTTTCCAGAATGTCATAGAGTTGGAAGCACACAGGATGCAGCCTTTTTAGGTTGGCTTCTTTCACTCACTAATACGCATTTAAGGTTCCTCCGTATCTTTTCCTGGCTTGATACTGTATCTCTTTTTAGTGCTGAGTAATTTTGCATTGTTTGGATAGACCACCATTCATTTATCCATCACCTCCTGAAAGATGTCTTGGTTGCTTCCAAAGTTTGGCCATTATGAATAAAGCTGCTATCAACACCCATGTGCAGGTTTTTGGTGAGGACATTAAGTTTTCAACTCTCTTGCATACGTACGAAGCAGAGCAACTGCTTGGCTTTATGGTAAGGATAGGTGTAGTTTGGTAAGAAACTGGTTAACTGTCTTCCAAAGTGACTGCACCATTTTGGATCCCCAGCAGTAATAAGCGAGGGTTCCTATGGCTTCATCCTCAACCAGAGTTTGGTGCTGATTTCTGTCCTTTTCACAGCAGACAAAACTCTCAGGTGGGTGAAATGTAAGAAGAATGTGAAACATTCAAAGTGTGGTTAAGCTGACTCTTCTTTGTGGTCAGAAACCAACGTGGAAAAAGCCAGCACAGTGGAATACCTCCTTTAGAGAGCTGCTTCTCAGCCTGCCCTGCAAGCCCATTTCAGAATCCAAGTCATTAAATCAAAGACCAACGGCTTTCCATCCTGTCTGACCCGCAGAATCTTAGAGCCTCTGTGTTACAGCAGAGCGTCCTTTATGGAAATTCTGAAAAGGACCCCAAACAATGGAGGTGGGTGACAGGGGATTGAATCTACAAATTCATGCTGTGAACTTAATTTCTTCAGAGAAAGCTTATATTAAAATGACTTCTCAGGGTATATAGTTAACTTAATCACCTTTTCCTCATCTCCACTGGCCCCTAGAGTAGTCATCTTGGAGTCAATGAAATGGTTTAAGTGTTTGCTTTTCTTTTATTGGTCATTTCTGTTTAGAATAAGGGTGATGGAAGGAGCACAGTCATCGAGCACAGACATTTACATAATTGCCACTTGCCAAGGTGAGCATTATAAAGCAAACCCAATATCCCTGAAAACTAAATAGCAAAATGTTGCTAAATAGAAGTAATTTGCTATTCCCTTGAATACAGTCATTGCCAACCTGATAACTAAACATTTCATCTCTTTTAGGGGCGAAGGGCCATGTGTTTGATTTAGCAGTGACCATTAGACTAGAGTTATTATAACTAGAGTTATTATCTTTGCAGTTATAATGTGGACATTACTTAATCTGTTTACACATTCTTCGAAATGTTGAGTGAATGTCTAATGTGGTCTGTTTCAAATGAGAGTTGCAGTCTTCAAACAGCTCTATTAATATTCTAACGATTAAAGAAAATAGAATTTTTGAAAGATCGTGTTTTTCATCTCCTGTCCCATGCGGGTGTCCTTTAGGCTACGTCTATCCAATTATAATAAAATAAATTTGAAGTAATTTTATTAAATGATGTAATTTATGAAATGGACATGCTGATCTCCACTTGTTTAAATTACTGTTACCCTTTAGCTATTCATATGTTTCGATTTTTTCCTTTTAATCACTGCTTGATCTAAATTTGTATATATTGTACATTCAGAGTTAAATTGTAATTATTTTGTCTTTCCCCCTCGGTTTACCCCCCTTGAAGCTCTGGGAGAAAATGTGTTTGAATTTGTTAGTTCTCACCATTATTGTATTATTGGTCAATGCTAATTAAATGACATGGAAGTCAGATAATTTTTCTGTAAGGTATTATTTCTTTGTTGGCTAACCTGGAGGTAGATGTTATTGAAAGGATATGTTTCTTTACAAAGAATATGTGTGCAGTTTCAATCCTAGTAAGTTTGTGTGCACGTGTTTTACATATTTACCTATAAAACATAGACAACTTAATATCCTAACATAAAGGAATAATGTACAGCTATCTGCCTATACTACTATAATTTTATCTGTGTAAGAATAGAATGTCTGAGTCATAGGATATGCTTATTTTCAACTTTGTTGATGCTGCTAAAAGAGTTGTAGGTGACTCTTCCAATTGCAATATAAAGCATCAGCATGGGAGAGATTCCATTTATTCCGTATCATTATTGCCAGTGCTTGAGATGGTCAGTCTTTTTTTTTTTCTTTTGCGGTACGCGGGCCTCTCACTGTTGTGGCCTCTCCCGTTGCAGAGCACAGGCTCCGGACGCGCAGGCTCAGCGGCCATGGCTCACGGGCCCAGCTGCTCCACGGCATGTGGGATCCTCCCGGACCGGGGCACGAACCCGTGTCCCCTGCATCGGCAGGCGGACTCCCAACCACTGCGCCACCAGGGAAGCCCGAGATAGTCAGTCTTTTTAATTTCAGTTACTCTGGGACATGAAGCCTGTATATGGTTTTCATGTATATTACACAGATGACTAAGAATGGCATTTTAATATCTTACTAAGTGAAGTGCCTATTTTATTTTTTATTAAGTAGTCTGTCTTTTTATAATTTATACAAAGCAATGTTTTACAAATGCTGGATATGAGCACTTTGTTGGGAATATCTAATATTAAATATTATTGCAAATATCTCTTTTTAGTAGCTGGTACTTTCATGATTTAATGGTGTGGATTGAAAACCAAACATTTTTTTCCTTTTTTTTTTGGAAAATTGAAATATACATGATTTACAATGTTGTGTTAGTTTGTGGTGTACAGCAAAGTGATTCAGTTTTATATATATATATTTGTATATATATATATACTCATTGTATATATATTTTTCAGATTCTTTCCGATTATGGTTTATTACAGGATATTGAATATAGTTCCATGTGCTATACAGTAGGTCCTTGTTGTTTACCTATTTTATACATAGCAGTTTGTATCTGCGTATTCCAAACTGCTAATTTATCCCTCCTCCATTCCCCTTTGGTAACAATAAGTTTGTTTTCTGTGTCTGTGAGTCTGTTTCTGTTTTGTAAATCAGTTCATTTGTATAATTTTTTTGATTCCACTTATAAGTGGTATCATATGATATTTGTCTTTCTCTGTCTCTTTCTTCACTTAGTATGATCATCTCCAGGTCCATCCATGTGGCTGCAAATGGCATTATTTTCGTTCTTTTTTAAGTCTGAGTAATATTCCATTGTATATATGTACCACATCTTCCTTATCCATTCATCGGTCGATGGACATTTAGGTTCCTTCCATGTCTTTTCTATTGTACATAGTGCTGCTTGGAACACAGGGATGTGTGTAGTTTTTCGAATTAGAGGAAAATCAGATATTTTAAATGATGAAAGTAGTGGTTCAGTTTATCACTCCTTTCCTTTTCTGTAAAGTTGTGTGTTAAAAAATAAATAAATAAAACAAAAAACAGATCTACCCTTTTCACAAAATTTTAAGTTCAGTATTCTTAACTATAAGCACCATGTTATACAGCAGATGTCTATAAGTTTTTTTTCATCTCGCCTGATGAACTTACTCATTTGAATAGCAAAAAGCTTTCTTGAGTGTGTTCCTTAAAAAAAAAAAAATTTAATCCTTTTTGAAGAAAATATCATCCTTGTTCAAGAATATATCATCCAAGTAATCATTGTTAAGCTTTCCTATGTACATCTAAAATTCAGATCACTACTATGTTTAAAATTGATATCCCACAAGGACGTACTGTAGAGCACAGGGAACTCTGCTTAATATTCTATAATAACCTAAATGGGAAAAGAATTTGAAAAAGAATAGGTACTTGTCTATGTACAACTGAATCACTTTGCTGTACGCCTGAAACTGACACTGTAAATCAACTATGCTCCAATATAAAATAAAAATAAAAAAGGACATTACAAGTGAACATAAAAGTTATAAAATGTTAAAAGAAATTCAGATCAATTCCTTTTTTGGTGTGAGATGAAGTGGTTGGTTTTTGTTTGTTTCTGTGGAGGTACCCAAATCTCCTCTACTATTTATGCCATCACATGCTTTCCTTAGGATCTGTGGTCCAAACTCCATCATGCGTTACTTATCTATAGATATTTTTCATTTTCTTCTTCCTGTCTTTGAGTCAAAAATTCACAGTCTTATGGAAAAATTAATGTAAGTCATTGTTTTCTTTTAAAGGTGTCATTTGTTTCTGTGATATCTTTTAGGTGTTCTTTGTCTTTGTTTTAAACCTGTTTTTTATTGTGTGTTTTTTTATTTATAGTGAACTTTCCTGGGGTTCATGTGGCTTCCTGGACTTGGACTTAAGTTCCACTTAATTCCAGGAAACAGTGTGGAAAAATTCTTAGAGATTATCTTTTCAAATATTGATTCTCCCCTCTTGTTTTTCTTCCATCCTGGACCTCCAGTTGCATGTGTGTGGCATCACTTGTCTGTGTCTTGTATGTCATTCTTTTTCCCTCAAGTTTCCTTTCTTTTGTCTTTCTGTCTTCTACTGTAACTGATGTCCTGTCAATTTTATTCACTAGTTTTGTTTTCAGTTCTGGAATTTCTAACCCATATTTTATGTCTTCCTTTGCTCTGTTGATATTACTAACCCTCTGAGTTTTTGAACATACTAATTATTTTTGATATGTACTGTCATATTTACTTTTTTGACCAAGGTGTTAGGCTTTTTATTTAAACATTTTCAATTATAAACCAGTTTTAGCTTTACAGAAATACAAAAAAGAAAAGTTACAAAACATAGAGTTTCCATCGCTCCCTCATGCCACTTCCCTTAATTTTTTATGTAACTTTAGTACAATTATCAAGAGCAAGAAATTAACCTTGTACAACACTATTAACTCTGGTACAACACTATTGTTGGTACAACACTGTTAACTAAATTGCCAAATGTTTTTGTATTTCACAAATTTTTCCACTAATGTCCTTTTTCTATTCCAGACTCCTAAACAAGATCCCAAAATGCATTTAATTTTTCTTTCTTTTCAGTCTCCTACAGTCTGTAATAATCTTCAGTCTTTGCTTGTTTTTTATGACCTTAACCATTTTGAGTCCTATCGATCAGTTATTTTGTCAAATCTCCCTCAATTTTGGTGTGTCTGGTGTTTTCTTATGATTGTACAGACTGCAGGTATGCATTTTGGACAAAAATACTCCAGAAATGATGCTATATCTTCAGCCTGTCCTATCATGGGATTCATCATGTTGATATGTATTATTACGGGTGATACTGACCTTAGTGAAAGTGGTATCACAGGTACTTAAAACTCCTATTCTGATATGTATAATACCTGGATTGGTTGCAGTTTTTTGTTCTTTTTGTTTTTTGTCTCTCCACATTTATCTTGGTTTTCAGCCATTTGTTAGTGTTCCCTTGTATCTCTGGTACATTGTTTTAATGTTGGCATTGTTTAAAATAATTTTCAGAAACAAAATTTGCCTTGGGATGGTGTGATCTTCCTTCAAAGAGGGTTTATTTTTGCTTGATCTAATTGCATCGTATGGACAGATTTAAGGCTAGTTTTCATTCCCTACCAAGACCCATTTTTTAATCTATTTTTGGTTCATCTCTAGTCTTACGATACAGCTCATCAGGGTCCCAGAATGAAGCTTGGGATTTTCTTTTTTTTTTTTTTACCAGATCCCTGCTCCAAGGCAGGCTCTCCTGTCCAGTTTTTGTCCTCCAGCTACACAGTAAGTGTCACTGGCTATCCTCTGGTCCTCAGACTCAGACAGTGCTTATTTCAATGCCATTGATGAGTCATTAATACCTTGAGGGTTGAATTTGTGTCAGAGGATGAGTTAACCTCTACTGGTCACTCAAATCCTGACCGTCTTGGTACCTCTCAGATACTTTCAAATAGATGTCTTTGAAAATTTCTGTCTTCTTGTGGTTGATCAGTAGAGAAAATTCTCACACCTCAAGACTTAATGCAAAATAACAATGCTAATAACAAATAAGAATTCAAAAATCCCCATGCTCATGGGACCGGTTGCCTGTACTCACTCTGCATGTGGTGGTGAGGTCTCACCTTCTACCTGTTAACACCTAATAATTGTCCATTTCTTCCATGGGTTTCTTGGCTTCAGCACACTGTTACACGTCTGTCTTGGAGTTGTCAGAATGTCTAACAACTACAGAATTTCCTTCCTTGATATTGAGTTCATGACCTATATATTTTGTTATATTTTTTTCAGTATTTGTTTGTGTTTGAAATGAGAACAGAGTACTCCCTATCATCTTAATCCATTACACTGATCAGAAGTTATCGACATGATTATATTCAATTTTTTGGACTCAGGTGTATTTTCTTTCTTTTTTTTAAAAAAAATTATTTATTTTGGCTGCACCGGGTCTTGGTTGTGGCATGTGGGATCTTTAGTTGCAGCATATGGGCTTATTAGTTGCAGCATGCCTGCGGGATCTAGTTCCCCAACCAGGTGTCGAACCCGGGCCCCTTGCATTGGGAATGCAGAGCCTTATCCACTGGACCACCGGAGAAGTCCCCTCAAGTGTATTTTCAACTCATTTAAATTTTGAACATAAATACTTTAAGCTACCTTCTCCCCTGGAAAATTCAGTAATTAAGTTACACATTTTGAATCCTGAGCTAATTGGATTCGATAAAGAGAAAGACATTGTGCACAAATGTTCTCGGCTGTAAACATCCCCATGGATTTCTGACAACTTTTATTTCATCACTCATTTCTCTTTAATTCCCTCTCTCTCTCAGACGTACATGTAACTTTGTGTTTACAACTGGGTGAATCTGTTTACAGAAAAGTTGGTCACAGAGGGAAAGGCAAAGAGTGGTACGACCAAAAATCTAGAAACAACAAAATATTTGAGGAATCACTAATTGATGTGAAAGTGACTTAAAAAATGTCCCCAGCCATAGGTAAGTCTATGGACTTCTTCCTGTAGGTTGGATAGAATATCAAACTATTTCATGACCATGTTACAGAATATCGTCGTGGTAGGACAGATTAGATGCAGATATCTTTGCTTTCAACATCAGAATGAATTACAATGTGTTCTCTATATTTGAATAGTTTTGTGAATTATTTCACTTCCTTTATCAAAGCTTATAAAAGATTTAAAAAGATTAATGGTTGGCATTATGCAATATAAAATGTACGTAATTATTGTGTTTATTACTGTTTAGCCAACCTTCACTTTTTTGACTTGTTTGTTTTGGTTTCATGCCATAAACTTTCTACAACTTGAAATGTTAGATGTTTGAATGTTTCTGCTTATGTGAGGATTTGAAACCACAGTTTAGATGATATATGTTTGCAGACATGCTCCTGCATATGCTTTTTTATCCCACCCATCGTCTTTATTTTTAACCAGCAAGTAAGAGATTTTTCTCAGTCACTTGAAAATTTAAAAAACAAACAAATAGGAAAAATTAGATGCAGCCTGTGTACTCTCAGCTTAAGAGAGAACTTGGAATTTTTAGTTACATTTTCTGTATGATAATAACAAAGCTACAGGACATGGCATGAATTTCTTTTCTTCCAGTTTTAGTGAGATATAACTGACATAGAGTACTGTACAAGTTTAAGGTGTACAGTGTAATGATACACATATTGTGAAAAAATTACTGCAATAAGTTTCGTTAACATCCATCATCTCACAGAGATATAAGAAAAGAAAAAGAAATGTTTTTTTCCTTGTGATGAGAACTTTTAGGATTTACTCTTAGCACCTCTCAAATAGGCCATACAGCTTTGTTATAGTCATCACGTTGTACATTATTTCTCCATTGCTTCTTTATCTTATAACTGAAAATTTGTATCTTTTCACCACCTTTCTCCAGTTCGCCAGCCACCCACCCTGTCTCTGCTAACCATAAATCTGATTTCTTTTCCCATGAGTTTGTTTGCTTTTTGGTTCCATGGGTAAGTGCGACCCTACGGTATTTGTGTCTCTCTAACTTATGTCACTTTAGCATAAGACCCTCAAGGTAAATCCATGTTTTCATGAATGGCAAGATTCACTTAGTTTCAATGGTTGAATAATATTCCAATTTTTTCTTTATCCATTCATCTGTAGGTAGAAACGTATGTTGTTTCCACGTCTTGGCTATTGTGAGGAGTGCTGCAATGAACATAGGGATGTAGATATCTCTTGGACATGATAATTTTGTTTCCTTCAGATAAATACCCAGAAGTAAACTGCTGTGTTATTTGGTAGCTCTATTTCTTTTATATTTATTTATTTTTCCCTTTTTTTCTTTTTTGGCGGTGTCAGGTCTTAGTTGCGGCACACAGGATCTTTGTTGAGACATGTGGGATCTTTTCATGGTGGCGTGCAGTCTGCTCAGGTTTCTCTCTAGTTCCAGCATGCAGGCTTCTCTCTAGTTGTGGCACGTGGGCTCTGTACTTTGCAGCTTGCGGGCTCTCTCGTCGAGGTGCGTGAGCTCAATAGCTGTGGCGCACGGGCTTAGTTGCCCTGTGGCATGTAGGATTTTAGTTCCCTGACCAGGGACTGAACCTGTATCCTCTGCATTGGAAGGTGGATTCTTTACCACTGGACCACCAGGGAAGTCCCAGTAGTTCTATTTTTAATTTTTTTGAGGAGCCTCCATACTGTTTTCCAGTGAGGAATTATACAGTGGGTGATGGAGGTGTGGACAATATAAAAGATCCACATCAAAAAGAATGAATAAGTCATGAGAAGGTGAAAGGGGTGTGAGGACCAAACATTGGAATCTCTGAGAAGAAAAGGAAGGAGAGGGAAATATTTGAAGTTAAGACGACTCTCATTTTGACCTAAAGAACAACATGGAGCCCAGGACTTTGTGTTCAGGAGACAAAACAGAGTTACTAGCTTTCAAGTTGGTGTCGTTGACACAAGTTAGCAAAAGACATTTTCACGTTTCCTCCTTTTGTAAACTTTAAAGTCACTGCGTCCAAACAATTGCAACTTGCTGAGAATCTTGAACATTTAAATAGCTTTATTCTTAGAGGTGAGAACCTCTCTAGAGCAGAAAGTGAAGCCAGGGAAGCACATCCTCAAGGTTTCTTGAAAATGTAAGAAAAAAAATAAACTCAAAACCTTCAGTGGAAGTGATACTTCCGCTTTGGGGTTGCTCCAGAGGTGAGCTTAAATATCTCTCTCTTTGGTGATCCAAGCTGTTTAATTGTGTGTGTGTGTGTGTGTGTGTGTGTGTGTGTGTGTGTGTGTGTGTC
Source organism: Phocoena sinus (assembly GCF_008692025.1). Classification (NCBI taxonomy): domain Eukaryota; kingdom Metazoa; phylum Chordata; class Mammalia; order Artiodactyla; family Phocoenidae; genus Phocoena; species Phocoena sinus. Next base: position 3,351,329 of record NC_045784.1, on the reverse strand, counting down.
CTCCCTGCACTCCAATGAAAAACTCCTCATTTTGATTCCCTTCTTTTGTCCATAAGTGTAACAAAATTAATGCACGTATACTAGATAAATTTACCGGGGCTTGGAGCTTGAAAATGTTTTGTTTTTAAATTAATTTTTGGCTGCATTGGGTCTTTGTTGCTCTGCATGGCCTTTGTCTAGTTGCGGTGAGCGGGGGCTACTCTTCATTGCGGTGCGCGGGCTTCTCATTGCGGAGGCTTCTGTTGTTGCAGAGCATGGACTCTAGGTGCATGGGCTTCAGTAGCTGTGGCTCACGGGCTCTAGAGCGCAGGCTCAGTAGTTGTGGCGCACAGGCTTAGTTGCTCCGCGGCATGTGGGATCTTCCCGGATCAGGGCTCGAACCCGTGTCCCCTGCATTGGCAGGCAGATTCTTAAGCACTGTGCCACCAGGGAAGTCACATGGTTTTCTTTTTTCACTATCTCCAAAATGATCTTCTCTGCTGGGAAAAAAAAAACAAAAAACTGCAACTAATTTTTAAAAATTTCCAAAGGTCTTTGAGCAATATTGACTATTGGAGAATCCAGTTTGGATTCATGTGTAGTCTGATCATATTTTCCACATGTCTTGAATATGCTACTTTCAGAGAGTCACAAAAGATAAGGCTGTTATTACAATTCACTCCTCCTGGGCCTTTCATCCCACTAGAGCCAGCTGTTCATTTACTTGTCATGCATGCAAACCTGGAGACTTTATACTTTGAGAGATTAGGGACCCTGGAATCCTTTTCAGTGTGTGGAGCATTAATTAAAAGTGAGTAGCATTCAGGATGACGGTTGTAATGAAAGGAAATAGAGGGAGTTCGTGAACTTAAAGGTAGTTATGGAAGATTGAAAAGCACATTTCCTTAAAAGCACAAATAAACAAATGGGACCTAATCAAACTTATAAGCTTTTGCACAGCAAAGGAAACTGTAAACAAAATAAAGACAACTTATGTACCGGGAGAAAATATTTGCAAATGATGTGACCAACAAGGGATTAATTTCCAAAGTATAGAAACAACTCAGTAACCAAAAAACAACTCAATCAAAAAAATAGGCAGAAGACTTAAATAGACATTTCTCCAAAGAAGACACACAGATGGCCAACAGGCACATGAAAAGTTGCTCAACATAACTAATTATTAGAGAAATGCAAATCAAAGCTACAGTGAGGTACCACCTCACACTAGTCAGGATGGCCATCTTTAAAAAGTCTACAAAAAATAGGTGCTGGAGAGGGTGTGGAGAAAAGGGATCCCTCCTACACTGCTGGAGGGAATGTAAGTTGGTGCAGCCACTGTGGAAAACAGTATAGAGATTGCTTAAGAAACTAAAAACAGAGCTACCATATGATCTAGCAATCCTGTTCCTGGGCATATATCCAGAGAAAACCATGATTCAAAAAGATACATTTACCCCCAGTGTTCATAGCAGCACTGTTTACAATAGCCAAGACACGGAAGCAACCTAAATGTCCATCGACAGATGGATGGATAAAGAAGATGTGGTGCATATATACAATGGAATCTTACACAGCCATAAAAAAGCATGAAGCAATGCCATTTACAGCAACATGGATGGTGCTAGAGATTGTCATACTAAGTGAAGTAAGTCAGACAGAGAAAGAAAAATATAATGTGATATCTCTTCTGTGTGGAATCTGAAAACAAAAATAATGCAAATGAACTTATTTACGAAACAGAAGCAGACTCACAGGCATAAAAACAAACTTATGGTTACCAAAGGGGATGATGGGGGAGGGATAAATTAGGAGTTTGGGGTTAGCAAATACTCTTATATATAAAATAGATAAGCAACAAGGACCTACTGTAGAGCACAGGGAACTATTTTCAATATCTTGTAATAACCTATAATGGAAAAGAATCTGAAGAAGAATATATATGTGTATATATAACAGAATCACTTTGCTGTACACCTGAAACATTATAAATCAGTTATACCTTAATAACAAAATAATAAAACAGGCATCTTCATACTAAAAACAAAACAAATGAAGAAAACAAAACCATGCCGTTATTCATCACCATTTCTGGAACACATTTCGTCCTGTGTTCAAGCAAATGCTCCCTTCTTCCTTTTCTCTTCCTAGGACCACACACCTATTTCTCTTTTCTATCCTAATGACCCCATTTTTACCGTTTATTCACTCATCATATGTCTCAGTAGATGGCACCACGTCTGACGCATGAGGTCACAGAGTCACTCAGTTTCCTCTTTAGGGACTCAGCCTTTCAGACAAGGTCTAGTCCAAGACCGAGAACAAGGACCGATGAGATAGATGTTGACGTCGGCGAGCACTTTTATCCACGACGACCTCCAGCTTCTCGTTGTTGATCGTAAAGTTTAACTCAGAGCCACCAAAATTTTGAAAAATATTATGCTTATGGAGGGCATTCAATAACAATAACCGCAAGCATTGTGTACAACTTTAACCATTTAGAAACACTGACACCCCCCCGCTTTGAACCCCTGTTGTGTATTTGATTCCAAGCCAGACACTTCTCAGCAGTGAGGACGTTGAACAACACGCTTGGGTGTCTTCACAGAACAGACTCCCTAGAACCACTGTTGCTCACAGGGTGCAGTGCTTTCAGACACCAGGGGTACTTTAGTGCAGTCAGCAAGGATGAAAGGTGCAGACTGAAAAAACCCCACCTCTGCATTCACACTCATGCACCAACAGAAGTTTCTCCAACCCTAAAAGCCTCAGAGCCTGCAACTCCCCTGCAAGCCTTCGTTTTCATGTTTACGCATTGTGGTTTTACTTATTATCAATGTCTACAGAATGGAATGATCTTGATTTGCAATCAATCCAGAAGAACCTTTAGGCCCTAAAAACCTGTTCCTACACATGGCGGGGGGTCCTTAGAACAGAAGAAAAACTAAATCGAACATTCAGTGAATGATCTTTTTTTTGTGTGTGTGTGGTACGCGGGCCTCTCACCGTTGCGGCCTCTCCCGTGGCGGAGCACAGGCTCCGGACGCGCAGGCTCAGCGGCCACGGCTCACGGGCCCAGCCGCCCCGCGGCACGTGGGATCCTCCCGGACCGGGGCACGAACCCGTGTCCCCTGCGTCGGCAGGCGGACTCTCAACCACTGCGCCACCAGGGAAGCCCTCAGTGAATGATCTTTTCATTGTTGTTTTGTTTTCAGTCCAACACCACCGAGCTATTATTTTTATTCATTTTAATTGACGTATAGTTGCTGTACAGTATTATATAAGTTACATATATATAGTATAGTGTTTCACAGTCTTTAAAGGTTCTACTTCATTTATCGTTATTATAAAATACTGGCTATGTTCTCTGGGTTGTACAGTATATCCTTGTAGCTTATTTTATACCTAATGGTTTGTACCTCTTAATCCCCTACCCCTATATTACCCCTCCCCCCCTCCCCCTCCCCACTGGTAACCACTAGGTTCTCTGCATTTATGATTCTGCTTCTTTTTTGTTATATTCATTAGTTTGTTGTGATTTTTAGATTCCACGGATAAGTGCTATCATTTGTCTTTCTCTGCCTGACTTATTTCACTAAGCATAATGCCCTCCAAGTCCATCCGTAGTGCTGCAAATGGCATTATTTCATTTTTTTTCATGGCTGAGTAATATTCCATGGTATATAGGTACCACATCTTCTTTATCCATTCACCTATTGATGGGCACTTAGGTTACTTCCATGTCTTGGCTATTGTAAATAGTGCTGCTATGAACATAGGGGTATATGTATCTTTTCAAAATAGTGGTTTTGGTTTTTTTGGATATATACCCAGGAGTGGAATGATCTTTGACGAGGACAGTGAGTAATGTAAACAATTCAATAATTATAAATGAAGATCATACCAAGACTTTTTAAATGAGGCCAAAGAAATCAGAGAAGAGAAACATATGTCTTTAGAAATTACATACAGTTACAATTTTCAAATTACAGTTTTCAAAATAGGGGTCTCTAATAGCCAATTAAACTGATATTTATAATTCCTCAAATCTTAAGTTCATTAAGCCCTTTATAAAAACTCATGAAAATAAATGCCATTATTATAATGGTGAAGAGACTGACATGGCAGCTTTAGAAAGTAATCATAAAGGAACTTTTATTGGTGCTGAATTATGTGTATTTGTTTCTTTAACCGATTAACCTTTCTAATAGATACCTGCTTTATCAAAATGAGTTATCCTAGCTTTCTTTGGAATTAGATAGAAAGTTTTCCACTTTACTACCTTGAAATATTTTTTGAGAAAAAGAATGCTATACTTTGAATAATTTAGAAGGTAACTAATGAATTAGATTATAGGTTTCCTTAAAATTTAATTGAGCACCTATTCTGATTGGCTTAAAGAGATTAACAAAGGCTTATATATATGCAAACAAGAAAAATTTAGATTTCTAGAAGAGACATTTTATTCCTTACACTTTAAGTGTTTTGGCTTTTTAACAAGTATGTATGTATATATATACACATACTGTGTTATTTCATTCTTTGTTTTCTGAGTGAACCTGTAAGTCACAAAGAAAAATGATTCAAATATAAGTTTGCTTAATGGCCTTGGCTAGTAGTTTATAAGAAACAACTGAAAATTGTACTTCAATAGTTTTCTCCTTTTAAAAATACTTAGTGTGAATTATTATAGAAGTAAAAGCTCACATAATATATTTACCCAGATCATTTTTATAAAAATTAGTTATATGTAATGATTCTGTTTTATAAATTGTTATTGGCCATATTTTGATCTTATCATAATCTCATTTAAGCAAGTCTTCAGTTTATTTTTCCTGAAAACCTAAATAATTTGAGTTACCTCTGTATTGGTGTATCTTGGTAATACACTAATATCACAGTCAGTAAATGTTACAGTTATAAAATAATAGAAGTGCTTCCTAAAACTAAATTATTATAGGCTATAGCTGTATAGTAAGGGATTTATTTGTTTTATCTCCAAAGAAAAATAACATAATGTAAAAAAAAAGCAGACTATGTGAAAAGTGTTTAAAACGAGACTTTCTAATAACAAAAGTTAATTTCTTTATTCTTCAGAAGAAGTAGGAAAGAGGTACTATTTTATTTTTCATTTCAACAAATTGAGTACAGTTTTGAATCTATAAACTAACTACTAAGTGAGCTGAAAGAGACTCAACCTGATAATTTAACAAAGCAAATAAAATTAAACAAAGAAAACAGAAAAGAGGAAAAAGAGACATAAAGAGCATAAGGATATAACATAGGAGCACAAGCCCTACTGTGACCTGCCCATGAGAGGGATCTAGGAGGCGCCCTCCCAAGGAGAATCTAATGCCTGGTGATCTGAGGTGGAGCTGAGGCGGTGACGCTAGCGCTGGGGAGCGGCTGCAAATACAGATTCTCATTAGCAGAGAGGTTTGACTGCACAGAGACCATAATAAACCAATGGCTTGCAGACTCACCTCAAAACCCTATCAGTGAGTGGCAAGTGAAAACAAGCTCAGGGCTCCCAGTTATTCTGCATTATGGTGACTTGTATAGTTATTTCATTATCTATTACTCTGTAATGATAATAGAAATAAAGTGAACAGTAAATGTCATGTGCTTGAATCATCCTGAAACCATCCTCCCTCACCAGTCCATGGAAAAATTGTCTTCCACAGAACCGGTCCCTGGTGCCAAAAAGGATGGGGACCACTGGTCTAAAGGGAAGGAGGGACAGAAGAGGGAAAAGAGTTTAGTTCACACAACTCAGAAGAAAAAAAATACTTCATTGAAACAAAGACACACCCTTGAAAGCAAAAAAAAATGTGGCGAAACCAATCTAACATATTACTTATAACAATAAATATCCATGGGGTAGAATCACTTATAAAGAGAGAGATTTTCAGACCAGCTTTTTGCTGTCTCTGCAAGATGCAGATCTATTAAGTATTCTAGATAATAGATTTAAGGAGAGAGTTGTGTGTCTGGTGTGTAGCACATAAGATTTCCAGAAAGGAGAGTTGTCCATTTTTAGACGATACTTGAAAGGATTGAATTGAACTGCCCAGTGAGACTGGGTTTAAAGAAACCGGTTCTAGGGGAAAAAATGAACGTTTAAGATCTGGCACAGGGAGAGCACCCTACAGTGGGGCCCAAGAAGGACTGTCCAGAAATGTCAGATAAAATCCAAAATTGTGTTATCTTACGAAAGCCAGTGTTTTAGCGTTAGCATTACATTTTTGAGGAATGACACCTGTTACATTTTCTTTTTTCCAGACTGATTCATTTCTTCTGAATGAGCTTTCTGGGTCCTCCCCTCAGAATACTTCATTTTCCAGGTCTGTCTCTTCTTTGCATGCTCATCAGGGCTCCTCTCTGAAACTTTGGATGGAACAAGGTTAGATGCCAAGTTTTCTTGCTCCATAGAGGTGACTAAGATTTGATGTGCTCACACATATTTTGCAAGCTTGTGAGGGACGTAAAACCCATAGGCAAATATATCGCGAACGGCTTTACTGCTCTTCATGTGTAAACCATAAGGCATGTGACAGAGACGTGTATATGAAACACGCTCCTCTAAATTTATGTTGCGATTTGTTTTTTTTATGATAGTGTTAAATACCACTCTGGAGTTGCAGAACCAAAACGAATTCCTCAGCACTTAAACATTTAAAATAGAACTCTCTGATGATGACGCCAATTACGTGTATTCAAAATACACGTTTTGGAAGAATTCATGGAATTCATGTGTAAAAACTAAACAATGCGACTTCCCCGTTGTGGTCTAGGGTTTTTACGGGTGTTGAATTATTAGAAAAGGTATATGTACAAGGCAGTGAGATAAGCTCCGTGACATAAAAATCAGCATTGCTGACATCTACAGAGAGAAAACAAAGTGAGAGGGAGTTGAGAGCATCCCTTGAATATCTGTGACGCTCTAAAGAGACAGATGTGATTACTTTTCTCACTGACAAACAAGTGGCAATGTTCATGCAGATAGGACTTGGCATCCTCAAATGCTACTCTGTTTTGTATATTGGCATAAGTTCCTTAAGGATATTAACTCATAATCGTTGGGAAATGGACTTTCATTATCTAATCAAACTTCAGTTCTTAAGATATGAGTTTCATCCATCTTTCTTTAAATGCCGTCATCTTTAAATGACGAAATAACTAGAAAATTAGAACGTTTTTAAAAATTATTTAACATTTAGTAATACAGTAGCCCTCACGTTAAAAGATCACCTAAATAAAATCTGTAGTTCGTAAACTGCCAGTAATACACATTTTTGCATGAAAATGGATTGCTTTTAAGTTACTGTAATTTTTTGGTTTGGTTGCGTGGAGACTTGAACCTAGGGAGAAACGGTTCTAGACATAAAGATGTTATAAGTTTGCGATACTAATGTTGCTTATTATTTGCGCAAAAGGATCTACTGGGAAGGATCTGGGAAATTACTAAACTGACAGGTCATTGATCTGGACAAATGGTTATCCTGGGTAAGAGGTGAAGAATCTCAGGATACCGTGGGTCCTTTTCATTATATGCCTAATTAATTCCAGGGCTAATAGGAATTTCCACCAGTGGCTGAGCAACTCTGTAAAGTTACATGAATTAAAATAGCAATTCAGAGTACAGAGTATGTCATTCATGACCCAGTCAGAAAAACAGAGCCTACACCAGCTAGCTGAAGAGGAGAATTACATGTTGGAAGCTGTTTGCCAATGGATTGAGAGAGCTGGAAAGCTCCACTGGGGTTGGGGAGCCTTTCCAGGCATGAGCCGCCCGAGGGAGTCTGGGTACTGGACCTGAGTGTCAGGCGTTGGGACTGTGCAGGGGACAGAGCTGCAGATGGCATAGCTTCTTGAAGAGCAGATGCAAAGCAGTATCTGGGTTCTCACCTCCTTTCTCCTTCCCGTGCCCTATCTCAGCCTCCTTTTGGTGATAATAAGACGCCAGTTGGCAGGAGAGCCTGGTGTCTGCAGACAGAGCCAGCTGAGGGTGAGGACAGCTCTCAGAGCAAAGAGGCACATGACCAGCATGTGTGCGTACACACACACTCACACGGATTACACATTTTAAATTCTATCCAGCCTCAAAAAAGAAGGAACTCCTGCCATATGTGACAACATGAACGTTGCTGGAAGACATTATGCCCAGTGAAATAAGCTGATAAGAGAAGCACAGCTACCGCACGATCTCCTTTATACGTGGACTCTAAAAGGGTCACCCACAGAAGCAGAGAGTCCAGTAGTGGTTGCCCACGTCTGGGGGCTGCGGGCTTGAGGAGTGGTCGTTCAGAGGGTGCAGAGCTTCAGTTACGCTGGATGAATACGTCCCACAGATCTTGGGTACAGCACACACCTCTAGTTAACAAGATGGTGGTGTGCACATCAGCATTTCTTACGAATGCACATCTCACGGGGAGTGTTCTTACCACGAAACTAAACCAAAGGGACACAAGGAAACTTTGCGATGTGTTAGATGTGTCTGTTACCCGGATGGTGGCGATAGTATCACAGGCGTCTGTGTACAAACTCATTGAATTGTCCACATTACATGTGTGCAGTTCTCTGTATAGCAGTGATACCTCAATAATGCTGTTACAAATGGTTACATTTAGAAGGTGGTAGAACACATGGCGGTTGTTTCAGTGCAACCAGATTGTGGGTCAAATCTTGATTTCATTCCGTTGACTTTTAAAGATTGACTTGATTAGAATCCCTGGTGCTTGATACACCGACCTGCTGAAAACAAACACAGATTGTGGAATGAATAACAAATTCTCAACTCACAGGTTCAAGGAGAAAAAAAAGTCATGCTAAATATTTTAAAGTAGAAGACACAAGAATTAAGCGTTCCATTCACATTCAGCTAACGTGCAGTCCCCAGATCTGGAGAACTGAGCTTTTTTCATCAGTTGAAAGTTCAAGGGAGAGATGATGAAATCCCAAGCTTAGTCGATGAAGGGTTTCTAATACAAAAGTCCCATAGACTTGAGCTTATAAAGGGTTTCGCTGTGTGGGGAGGGTGAATTGGAAATGTATCATCTCCCCAAAGAGAGCAAAGTAAGTTGTTTATCTACAATCTCGGCCCCAAATGGTGGAGAAGATGATGGACCCTAGAAAACTCGGAATCACCAGGCAGTGCCTGGTTAGCCAGAACAGATACTTGCACTGTGTTTCTAGAACTTTGAGATGTAAATTGCCGTAAAGCGATCCCACAGTTGGTGTGTTCCCCCATACCTGACGGGTACAAACGCATGTGTTCTCTGGTAGAATCTCCATTCATGACTGACATCGCCACAATCCCCTAAAAAACAATTGCAAGACAGATGGTTGACACACTTGCCCAAAGTCATAAAGCACTTGTAGAGAAGAAAGCACCATGAGCAAGAGCCTGTAGGTGCAGGGGTCCAGTGCACAGGCTTCCAGGTATTGGAATTATCTTACACCGCTTTTTGAAATACCCGTACCGTGCGAAGACAAGAATCACATTGATTTTTGGATTCACTCTGTATCTCCCCATGTGATCAATCAGTATTTAATCCCTGTTTCCTTACCATAGTCTTTCTTACTAGAACCGTTTATGACACCTGGCACACAGTAGGGCAAGTTCTGGTCTCATTCCTCCTCAGAAGGTAGTTTTCTCTTCTTGGCCTGTTGGTCTTCTATAGAAGCTTCAGGATCCACCTCAACGAGTAAAGGAAGAAACATGTAGAGATGGGCATTTTTAATAACACAAGGACATGTACACAGTGTCTAGGAAGGAGCCAGTGTTCCCTGTCTGAGACACATTTCCCTTTGAGCTTCACAAAGAAAACAGTGGGGAATTTGCACCCATGTGGAGCTTAGAAAGATGTTAATGACGGAGGGTCTTCTTACACGTGCCAATTGTGTAGTTACTGGCATATTTAATTTTTTCAGTATTGTACAGTACAATGTCTTATGTTTTTTAAATTGTTTTGTCATCTGTTAGCTATGTTTTATACACATATATAAAATATATATGCATATGTTCATATATACGCATATGCACATACGGGTATACCCACACGCATACACTGTGTGTGAAGTTACGTATATTGCTTCGTAAGTATATATCATATCTAAGGTCTATATTTGATACTAAAGTATGTCTTTTGAGAAATTAATGCAAACTGTCTTTTTAAAATTACACATTGTAATTCTTTGTTGCTAGTTTAGAAGCTCTTTATTTTGTAAGATTCATTGCTTCTAACTGAATAAAAACTGTGTCGGCAAATAAAAACCTGCCTCCAAAATCCCTGGAAAATTGACGAGAAATCAGGGGGCAGGGAAGTTGGCCATAGGCGTCTAAAAAAGTACTTTGCCCTGATGTGGGCGATGAATACAAAAGGAACTGCTTGGTCACAGTGTTGCCAGGAAATTAATAGTTGGATTGTAGTCATTTAAGTGGAAAAGGGAAGACAGAATTGAGTTCTGTGAAAAAGCATGAAGGTTGAGCTTGGAAGCCATCCAGAAATATTTCGCTCTCCCAGTAAACTTGTATTACATTCTAAGTCCATCTTTAGCTGGGCCACACGTGATTGAATACAATGCCACCGCAAACTAAGTTAACCTTTTATTCCCACTTAATTCAGTAATTTAGATCAGCAGAGTTAAAATTGTGTTATTCCGAGGACTGTTTTCATTAACGTCCTAAAGATCTCTTAACTGGCTTATTCCTCGTCGTGAGTACATAACCGACAAAAAGAAACTATGACATTACAATGCAGTGGAAAAAGAGTGAATCTTTGGTTGGGAATGAAAGTAAAAATACAAGCACTTTAATTTCATGGATATTAGTTCTGTAAGGGCAGGTACTCCTGTGCAGCATCTGGAATCCACATTCTGAGTACCTAATTTGGAAAACCACTTAGTCCTGTAATTCATGTAAAAAAAAAAAAAATATATATATATATATATATATATATTCATATATATATGAATATGTAGATATGAAACAGTCGGCCATTCGCTGTCATTCTGTGTGTGTCGCATTTAGCTGAGAATCTATCCATTTCTAAGGAAGAAGGGTTTTGTTTTATTCTTACCTTTCCTAAATCATCTGTAGGAGCTTTCTCTTTAATTCAATGGTTAGGTTCCTAATTCTTGACTTGGAAATATTTTCTTTTTAAAAACATACAGTGATGTACACATTTTAAAATAATTTCATGTTACTAGTATCCTAAAGCTGACATCCTTCATTTCTTCAACTGACCTTGAAACATCTAAACAGTTGTAGCATTTTGGCTAATTTGCACTGGAACTTTGTCTCAGGATGAAAACTATGTTTTTTCTTTCCTTTCTTCCTAGGTGATGGGTTAAAATATATATAACCAGAAATATTTTCTAATAAAGGTAACATTGACAACTTATTACTATAATCTATTTTTTAAATTAATTAATTATTTTTTTTTTTTGGCTGCGTTGGGTCTTCATTGCTGCACAGGCTTTCTCTAATTGAGGCGAGCGGGGGCTACTCTTCATTGCAGTGCGTGGGCTTCTCATTGCGGTGGCTTCTCTTGTTTCAGAGCACGGGCACTAGGCGCGCAGGCTTCAGTAGTTGTGGTGCGTGGGCTCAGTAGCTGCGGCTTGTGGGCTCTAGAGCGCAGGCTCAGTAGTTGTGGCGCACGGGCTTAATTGCTCTGCAGCATGTGGGATCTTCCCATCCCAGGGCTCGAACCTGTGTCCCCTGCATTGGCAGGTGGATTCTTAACCACTGCGCCGCCAGGGAAGTCCCACCATAAACTATTTTACATTAAGAGTGTAGGATTTCGGTGGCTTTCCTGGTGGCGCAGTGGTTGAGAGTCCGCCTGCCGATGCAGGGGACGCGGGTTCGTGCCCCGGTCCGGGAAGATCCCACATGCCACGGAGCGGCTGGGCCCGTGAGCCATGGCCACTGAGCCTGCGCGTCCGGAGCCTGTGCTCCGCAATGGGAAAGGCCACAACAGTGAGAGGCCCGCGTACGGCAAAAAAAAAAAAAAAAAAAAAAAGAAGAAGAAATCCTCTCATTGATAAATAACGTTCCCTTATGTTCTGTCAATGTTGCCTTCAAAATCTTAGCCGGAATCTTTCCAAGTTCTTAGGCGTGCCTGCGGAACGTTAGAACTACCTAACGGTTTGGCAATTAATTAGCGTTCCTTTTGTAAGCTTGAGATTTCCGCCTTTTGCAGTGATGTATGACCTTTCCACAAAGAGGCAATTCTTACTCCTGTTGATTTAATTACAGAGATGAACTTTAATTGCTGAAGGGTATTACTCGAGCCATGGGGTGCAAACATAGTTCCCTCTTTTATTCTTTATAATAAAAGATCCTTTTAAACGTCAAACCTGGCAGAATCCGCTTGAGTTCCTGTTGTTTTCCCTGATATCATGCTAGAACTTTCTCCTTCTTTTCTTCCTCCTTCTTTCTTCCTACTATTGCTATTGTTGTTATTTTATTTAGAATGGCATGCTTGTTAGATTTAGACTTACCACTTTAGGTTGTGGAGAGCTATTTAAATCTATTTTAAAAGATGAAAACCATAACAGGCAGTGGACTTGTGTTTTTTTTTCTTTAATTATAATTTGTATATTTTATTGCCTCTAATCTAATCATTCAGTTTAATGACCAATCCTATTTTACAAGTAACTGAACAAAGAAAAAATCCTGCCAACTAAACTCTGAGACAATCTCTTTTATCACATATTATTTGAGGTTCTGAAAGAGCTTTTTTCAATTTAATTAAATATGTAGTTACCATATAAGACTCTTGCATATACTTTAAAAAGGCAATATAAACAAATTAAGTTGGTTAAGGTTTTCCTAAAACTCTGACCTTCAAAGGACCAATTTCTGAAAATCTTTTTAACTCATGGGCTTCATGTCCATACTTTTAAACACAATGTCATCCCGAATGCCATCTAGACCACTGTGATAAAGCATTTCTTTCTTCCTTTTTTTTAACATCTTTATTGGAGTATAATTGCTTTACACTGGTGTGTTAGTTTCTCTTTATAACAAAGTGAATCAGTTATACGTATACATATATTCCCACATCTCCTCCCTCTTAAGTCTCCCTCCCTCCCACCCTCCCTATCCCACCCCTCCAGGTGGTCACAAAGCACGGAGCTGATCTCCCTGTGCTATGCGGCTGCTTCCCACTAGCTATCTATTTTACATTTGGTAGTGTGTCTATGTCCATGCCACTCTCTCACTTCGTACCAGCTTCCCCTTCAGCCTCCCCGTGTCCTCACAGGCAGTGGACTTTGATCTATGTAATACGAAATGCAAAATTTACTTCAGTGTTTTTGTCCTTTTGATTAACATTTGCTTTGTCTTCTTGGAGCCAATTAAGCTATTTTTGTGTCATTTAAATTATTTTCCTATCAAAGAAAAAAGACATCTAGAAAAAAGAGGGCAGATAATGGCTGTCCTGAAAGATACATCAGAAATAACCAACTTTCAATGAATCAGTCCTTTAGTACTGTTGATCTTACTGGTAGCTAGCACTTGGACATTTTGAATACTTATAGCTGAGTCACTGTGACTTTAGAATGAGTGTAGGTATTTGAAATGTATGTGTTTACAGTTGGAGCATTATAACCAATGTTCTAACAGGAGATTCACAGCCCTCAGTCATGTGTAGTAATAAGGTAAGAGACCACAGAATTTACAGAACGGCAATATTTATAATTATTACTATTTTTTGGCCATGCCACACGGCATGTGGGATCTTAGTTTCCCGACTAGGGATTGAATCCACGACCCCTGCAGTGTAAGCACAGAGTCTTAACCACTGGACCGCCAGGAAGTCTCAGAACAGCAATATTATTTTGAATGTCACCCTCAGGGACTGAGGAGTGCCTCTACCCTGAACTTTGTCATCACCCTCTTCAGTCTGCCAACCTCACTCTTTAGAACAATTGACTTCAGTGAAACGAAACATTCTATCCAGTGTAGAAAGAAGGGGATAAGGAAATATTGTGCATCCCACCCAGGGGCAACCGGCTCTTCTCTCTTGATTTTGGAAATGTGTTTCATTCTACATCCTCATTATATGAAAGTTAGATAAGAGCTTGGTTCCATGTTCCTGGGAGTTTCTCTTTTCAGGGTCTGTTCTGTACAGTCATGGTACTTCTGCACTACGTTTAGTCAATTTGGGGATTGTGTGTGTGTGTGTGTGTGTGTGTGTGTGTGTGTGAGAGAGAGAGAGAGAGAGAGAGAGAGAAAGAGAGTTTGCAGGGGAGGGAAGATAGACCAAGCATTAATAGTTTTTTGAATTTATTGCCAAGATCATGTATTTTCACATTCAACAGAACTTAACCATTATTCATGTCACCACTTGAGACATCATCTGTGTGTGAAGGGTTCTTGGCAATACACTCAAAAACTACAGAGAAGTGAGGAGTTGAAAGATCCTGCATACATTTGACTCTTAGGTGCAAAAGTGCTGGGTTGTCTGTATGTCAAAGCTGTAGAGAGATTTTGCAAAGAAAATATTTCTAAAAATGGGGAGTCGTTGCTAGGCAGGACCTGTTCGAAACGGGAAGGAACCAAGTAATACATATTCGGACAAAGCTTTCCAATAAAAAGCTGAAGTGTAGACTCGACATGCTTACCTCTTGGTGCTCGTGCTGTTGGATAACTTTAGAAGTAGAATAAGATTGTAATTATAAATCACGGGGGAGAGGTTACCCCAAATTGGCATATTGGACCCAAGATATTCTGGATATCTGTAAGGGACAGAGAAAGGATTCACAAGAGATGGATTGGAGGATAGGGGTAGACACACATTAAATTCAAGATTCAGGGTAAGTCTCCTGCTGTTTATTTCATTCCTTAGCCCATAAGAAATTTACCAAGAAAATATCAGGTAGTTGAGCTAAAGCTACATTAATGAGCTCTTGTAGTGAAGAATAGTTTCATAACACAATTACATCCTCCGTACTGAGTTTCATTGTCTAATACGTGCTTTCTTTCTTTTTTAAAGTCAGTTTTAGAAAAAGACTGCTTGGAAATAATTAAAAGCGAGGTTCCCAGGGAGAATTTCCTTGAGTCAGGGGCCCAGTATACAAATCACATCCAGCCATATGCAAAAGGAACACAACATCCTGACTAAGTGCCTTGTGTCCAGAAACGTCAGGCGGGTTTAACACGTGAAAATGAATCCACGTTTGTCTCTGTAATTCCGTTACCAGAATGAAGAAGAGAAACCATATAATCAACTTAGGAGATCAGAAAACATATTGAAAAAAAAAAAACAAAACTCACCAGGAGAATGAATAAACAAATTTCCGTGTATTCATACCATGGGATATTACGCACTGGGGAAAAAAAAGAAGAAAAATCAAATACTGATGTGTGAATAGTGTGGGTGGCTCTTATTGGCATTAGGTTGACTGAAAGAAATCAGATACAAATCAGTGCACATTTGGGGGTTGAACTTAGGTTTGTATGAAGTTCAACACCAGGCAGAAAAAACAAACCGTGGTTAATACGACACAGAGCCGTGGCCTCCAATCCTGGAAGGAACGTGGGAGAATTTTTTCTAGTGATAAAAATACTCTCCATCTTAAGGTGGCCAATTCATGGAATTATCAAAATATCTAAGCACCTGTTTCCCATCTGTGCATTTCACAGTGTGCGATTTTTTTGTTTTTTTTTTCTGCGTTATGCGGGCCTCTCACTGTTGTGGCCTCTCCCGTTGCGGAGCGCAGGCTCAGTGGCCATGGCTCACGGGCCCAGCCGCTCCGTGGCATGTGGGATCTTCCCGGACCGGGGCACGAACCCGCGTCCCCTGCATCGGCAGGCGGACTCTCAACCACTGCGCCACCGGGGAAGCCCCACAGTGTGCAATTTTTATCTCAATAAATTGTGAACAAGTAGGTGCAACTCACATTTAATGGCACAGTAGACATTGGGAGGAAAAATGGAAGGAAAACCAGTAGCCGTATCCTGAAGCTGCGCTCCTTAAGCAAAGCTCTTTGACATCCTGTCTTTGTGTCAGTAAAATCCATATCCATTTCTTTCGATCATAATATAACTGTTTCGTGTAAGAATGACATTTTGAACTATGTGTCTTGGAATAAAGTTATTCTTGGAGACGCAATTTTTTTTTCCGTCTCCTTCAAGTATGCTTCGCGAACTTCCATAACCTACAGGTCCTCAGAGTATGGTATTGAGTGTCTCTAAAGATGTGGTTCAGCATTGAAGGAGAGAGAGAGAGAGAAGAAGAAGACTCAATGCCTTCAGTCCGTCGATGGCAAAATTTGATTCTTCTGGGGTCACTGTCCCTTGCTGATGGAGATAGCAAGACTCCCTTTCTCTTATTTAGATGCCCCTTCTCTTTTTGCCAGTAAACTAACAATGCCCACACAGGGTGCTTCATCAATGCCAGCGGGAACCATTTAATTCGTTGGCCCTGTCGGATACAGATCCTTTAGCAAATGAACCCTCTCTGGGACCGAAGGTCCTGTGCATTGAAGTTAGTTGTCACACAACCTTCTCATGCATCGCAAGAAGCAGTATTGGAAAGGCCCAGGAGGACTCAGGATACTATCGTACTTCATGGTGACTCCTCCCAGTTGATGGGGAAGGTCACCTCTTCTGAATAAAGCTGTGGCATTGGAATGATCTCACCAAGCCCAACCTTCTGGGGGTCTTTTCTCCCTGCGTTGCCACAATCAAGTATTCGCGGCTCCCTTGTTCGAATAGTAATTCCCACATCAACATATAAAAAAGATCGGCAAAGATGAGACAGTGCCTCTCATGGATGTTTGGCCGTCCATTTGAGTGAATGCTTTGATGTATAATCTCCACTACAGAATATAATAATATGCTCAAAAATTTCATTTACGCTGCCACTTGGATGGACAGGGAAAATGACATTTATTTAGTCTGGAATCATCTGTCCTTTCTTCAAATCCCAACCTGCTAGTTAATAGAAAAAAAAAAGAAAATCAACTACCTCTTTGACACAGTTTAACATCTTAGTTCCACTATATAATTTGAATAGTTTTTCTTATTACTAGATAGAATTTCTCGGAAAGAAATCTCAAGACTCTCAGCCTTCTAGCCTCTGCTTCTCCCCCAAAGATGAGGAGGAAGGACATCTTTGGAATCCTGGATGCAGGGGAGAGAGGGTTCGCTGGGCGCCATTTTGGGCCCTTCTGGTCACTGGCATTACCCTTCGTCCATCTGGGAACTCCTTGCTCTGCTGCTGTCTTTAATTAGTGATGCTAGCTGGTGCTGTTGATTGTCTTTTCTGTCTGACGCACCTTGGCCGTGGGTACCATTATGGTGGCCAACTCCAAGGGTCTCTCTTCCATTCATCTGATCTAGCAGCCCTCCTTTGCCTCTGTTCTGGAGTCCCGTGACACTGCTTGGTTCTAGTGTGCTGGAAGATTCCTGTGGGCCCCAGATTATACAGGAGAGCGCCTGAGGGCAGGGCTGCCTGTCTGTTGAGGACTTTGTTATTTCAGCCAGGAGTGCCTGGTTGAAATCTATAGCTTTCCCCTGTTTGCTAATCTGTCCACACCCTGCTCTAGAATTAGAACACAGATCCTTGTTTTCCAGCTCACACACAAGTTCTTCAGAACTGTTGGGTCTTCCTCAAAAGGGTGGTGTGTGATCATTAAGGGAGGATGAGACCAGAGTCAGAAGGAAACCTTTCCCACCCTTCAGTTTCCCTCCAGGTCTCATATCAATAAGCCCCTTCCACACAACTTGTATTTAGCTGAGTAGGTACTGATGACCCTGATTTACGTAACAAGGGAAGGGAAGGAAGAAAGGAGAGTGTTGATGGGGTTCACATTAGTTTAGGACTATTTGGAAATATATATAAAGAAGCCAAATTGATAGAAATGAGTGTCACACATATTGCCCTGTGAGTCTACTTTTTCTACATTGCTTAAATAGTCTGGGTTGTTTATGAAATGCAGAAACATTGGTAAACTATATTGTATCTGAGCATTCACTAAGCTCTGTCTTGAGTTTTGCTTTATTTTTGACTTTCTGCGAGCCTTGACTGGGTTACACGCAGCAGCCACCCGGCAGCCGCCATCATCCTGGGTAAAGGACATGTGTTAGAAAACCTCTTAAGTTCTGTTCGAGTCCCTAAGGTTTTAACTCATTTCAACGTTTCATTTCCTCTAAGGATAATGAGTGAGGGGAAATGAGTATTATTTAGGTACTGCAATTGATTTCAGGAAAAGTTAAGATTAGTTTATCTTTTTCTTTTCCTTTTGATTTTAGGCACATGTTTTGCAATCACAATTTAATTTATTTTTGTTTTTCATATATTTTCCGTTAACATCTTAATGGAAAAACCCAAACGAGCTTTTTTGGCCAACCCAATAAAATGGGCACCTAAAAAGGTGGTTGTCCTTTTTTGTTTTTTTTTTTTTTTTTTGTATTTTGACTGTTACGCTCTACCTGAACACACAAATTCATAGTAATGTATTTTGAGACTTTTTTTTTTTCATGTCTTCTACTTATTTATTTTTGGCTGTGCTGGGTCTTTGTTGCTGCACGCAGGCTTTCTCTAGTTGCGGTGAGTGGGGGCTACTCTTCATTGCGGTGCACGGGCTTCTCATTGCGGTAGCTTCCCTTGTTGCAGAGCACGGGCTCTAGGCGCATGGGCTTCAGTAGTTGTGGCACACGAGCTCAGTAGTTGTGGCTTACTGGCTCTAGAGCACAGGCTCAGTAGTTGTGGCACACAGGCTTAGTTGCTCTGTGGCACATGGGATCTTCGCAGACCAGGGCTTGAACCCGTGTCCCCAGCATTGGCAGGCGGATCCTTAACCACTGCGCCACCAGGGAAGTCTGAGACATTTCTGAAAAATATTTGTTTTCTATTTTTTACAATCATAACCTGTTGACAGGCTTTCAGTTTTGGAAGCAGATCTTAAAGTTTTTGTGAACAGCATACAGATGAATTGTCAGGGATTCCCAAGGACATACCTTGCTAGTGTATATTTTTTCTTTAAGGGGGAAGAAAAGAAAAAGACAGAACAAGTCAGCATTAATCAGACTACATTTTCAGAACTTTGACTAGTTCCAATATACATGTCTCTTTTATTTTTCTTTTAAAATGTAATCAAAAAATGGTCTCTGTTAAAATATGTAAATTTGGGCTTCCCTGGTGGCGCAGTGGTTGAGAGTCCGCCTGCCAATGCAGGGGACACGGGTTCGTGCCCCGGTCCGGGAGGATCCCACATGCCGCGGAGCGGCTGGGCCCATGAGCCATGGCTGCTGAGCCTGCGCGTCCGGAGCCTGTGCTCCGCAACGGGAGAGGTCGCAACGGTGAGAGGCCTGTGTACCGCAAAAAAAAAAAAAAAAAAAAAAAAAAAAAAAAAAAAAAATATATATATATATATATATATATATATATGTAAATTTGATTTTGGTTAACTTTTAGAATAAATTTTATTTTATTTTCTTTGCTTAACATATATTATTGACCTTGATGAAGTATAAACTAGAAAGTTATTTTCAAAGGTCAAAACATGAAATAATTTTTTAAAACCTGTATTTTTAAATCAGAAATTGTGACTTCAAATAAGATTACAAGCATATTTCAATCAAAATTAAAACTTAACAAAATATTGGTGAAGATCAGTAGTTTTGCTCCAAGTAGAGATATTTATTCTATTTAGGAAAAATATTTTTGTTAGAATATTCCAAAGAGAAATAGATTACTGTGTTCTTAACTACGTTGATATTTACCCTATATATTCCAAGTTTTCCACAGTAACAGTATCATTTAATTAATCAGAAAAGAAATACAGCTTGTATTCTTCTTTGTTTTGAGAAAATGATAAACTGTTACATATATTCATATGTATACAAATATACATACACACAGGTATTTTTTAATAATTCAGCTTCATCTCCTATCTGTAAGTAGAAGTGGCAACATTTATAGCATTGTCATTATAAAGTGATTATTACATCTTTCCTTTATTACATGCTTATATGAAATTATTCTTACCAATTTTTGCAGTTGCTATGGAATTCTCTTTGTTACAAAGAATATGTGTCCATATCCCTTTAAAGGAAAGACACATAGTCCATAGAAAAATAGCTATTCCTTTACATCAGTTTCTCTTTTTTTTTTTAATTTTATTTATTTATTTTGGCTGCATTGTGTCTTCATTGCTGTGTGCGGGCTTTCTCTAATTGTGGTGAGCGGGGGCTACTCTTTGTTGCAGTGCTCGAGCTTCTCATTGCGGTGGCTTCTCTTGTTGTGGAGCACGGGCTCTAGGCATGCGGGCTTCAGTAGTGGTGGCACATGGGCTCAGTAGTTGTGGCTTGCAGGCTCTAAAGTGCAGGCTCAGTAGTTGTGGCGCAAGGGCTTAGTTGCTCCACAGCATGTGTGATTTTCCAGGACCAGGGCTCAAACCCGTGTCCCCTGCATTGGCAGGCGGATTCTTAACCACTACGCCACCAGGGAAGTCCCCTAAATTTTTTAATAGATTAAAAAAAAATACTAATTCTACACAAACTGTCTCATGAGCTGAAAGAAAAAGGAGCATTTAAAATCTCATTCTATAGGCTAAACATACCCTAATAGCAAAACCAGACCAACATAGTATAATTAGGGGGGGAAAAAAAACTACAGAAAAATATCTCTCCTAATCATAATTGCAAAATTCTTTAAAAAATATTGTCCAAGTGAACCCATACTATAAATATGCAAACACTGTGTATTATATGTATGTAGTACTATATGTATGTAATATAATATTTCAACATGATGAAGGGTATCTAAGGACCTAAAGTTAGGATCGTATTTCATTGTAAAGACTAAATTTTCCCTGATAAGGTAGGGCCATAAAGTTGTTTTTTTGGTTTTTTTTTAGTGTTTCTTTATTTTGCTTTTAACATCTGCAGTAATTGTAGTGATATTGCCATTCTGTTTCTAATATCAGCATAGTGAGTCTTCTGTCATAATTACTGTTGCCAGAAGTTTACCAATTTTACTGTTATTTTCAGAGAACCAGCTTTTGGTTTCATTTGTTTTGTGTATTGTTTCTGTTTTCTATTTCATTGACTTCCACTTTGATCTTTATTATTTTCCCCCTGCTTACTTTGTTCCTTTATTTCGTCTTTTCACGTTGGAAGCTGAGTGCACTGATTTGAGATTTTTCTTCTTTTCAAATCCAGGAATTTGGTGCTTGCCTCTAGTAAGTGCTCTCTGTGCATCTCACGCATTTGTGTATGGTGTGCTTTTAAAGGCACTCAGTTCAAAACAGATATCTGTTTCCTTTTTGATTTTTTCGTTGACTCATAGGAGTGTGTTATTCATTTTCAAGTGGTTTGGGATTTTCCAGATGGCTTTCTGTTCATGATTTCAAAATTGATTCTACTGTGGTCCGAGAACGTCCTATTTATGACTTCAATACTTTGGGCCCAGGATACAGTCAATGTTGGTAAATGCTGAGTTCCCCAGAATAAACTCTACGTCCTGCTCTTTTTGGGTGACTCTTCTCTAAAAGTAGATTAGGTCAATTTGGTGGAGTCTGTGCTTTCTGCCCTTTTGTTTGTTTAAATTTTTCCTCCTCTGTCCACTTGTTCTATCAGTTATCGATAGAAGGGGATTAAAACTTCCACTGTGTTTATGGATTTGTCTATCTCTCCCTGTAGTTCTTTAAGCTTTTCCTTCAAGTACTGTGAAGCCCTGTAATTAAGTGTATACATTTTGAGGATTGTTATACGCTATTGAGGAAAGGACCTGTATGTCATTATGGAATGACCTTCTTTATTCAGGATAATTTTCTGTGGCATCAAACTTACTTTGATATTGATTTATCCATTATATATTTCTTTTGTTAACCTGATCAGGGTTTACGCATTTCCTTTGACTTTTAACCTATTAATGCTTGCATACTTCACACGGGTTTCTTTAGGAAGTATATAATTGAATCTTAATTTTTTATGCAGTGTGACAATATCTGTCCTTTAGCTGGCAGCCTTGAGCTCCTTTACATTCAGTGTGATCATTTATAGGGTTGAATGTAAACCTTCCCTCCTGAAGCGATGTGTACCGCTTACAGGTACTAGAAAAGATCACACACAGTATCATGGCATTTCCGTCCTCGCCTTCGATTATCGTTACTGTAAAGTTTACTTCTGCAAGTTATAAATACAACAATGCATTGCTGTTATCATTGCTTTTAAAAGTTCTAAGAAAGAACCTTTATTTTTACACAGTTGTCACTGTCACTGCTCTCTCTTCCTTTGTAACAGAGACTGAAATTCCATAGTCCGTCATCTCCCTTTAGTGGAGCAATGTCTTTAGGTTTTCTTCTTTACGATAAAGCCTTTAGTTCGTCCTCCCTTATTTCAACTATTGTATTTTTCATTTCTGTAATTTACATCTGGTTCTTTCTTAAATACCTTCTGATTTTTGCTTAGATTGTATATATATATATATTTTTTTTTTAATTTGTTGGTAGAATATAATTGCTGAAGAATTTTTATGTTTGGTGCTTTAAAATTCTTGTCTGACAATTCCCTCTCAGCGTTGGTGTCTCATGATCGCCTTTCCCTCCTTCCAGCTGTGGTTTCCAGGTTATCGCTGTAGCAAGCGACTGTTACATTGCATCCTGGACATTTTGGTGTCGTGTGAGAAGATTTCAGTGGGATTCAGAGTCTCCTGTTTTCACAGGTAATCATGCTGCTTAGACCTTAGCGTGCAGATCCTGGCTTACTTTCCTGATCTGTAAATCTGGTCTTTGTTTGTGCTGCTACCCAACGGTTTCCCTGGAAAACTCTAGATAGTATGTCACACTGTCACCTGGTTCCCCAGCATGCTTCTTTATTGAAAACCAGTACCAAACAGTGTCCTGCCTGTAACACGTTTAAACCAGAAAAGTAAAAGTCCTCCTTCAATCTTATCTGCATAATCCACTCTCATCTCTTCCCACTGTACCTATTG
The DNA here is from genome assembly GCF_008692025.1 of Phocoena sinus. NCBI lineage: Eukaryota > Metazoa > Chordata > Mammalia > Artiodactyla > Phocoenidae > Phocoena > Phocoena sinus. Next base: position 3,328,398 of record NC_045784.1, on the reverse strand, counting down.
CCCTGCAACTTACTTTCCCCTTAACAAAATACCTTGGAGGACATTTCCCATCTGCCCCTGTATGTTTCTGCGCGTTGTCTAAACAGCAGGCCTAGGCCAGGCAGCTCTTGAACCATGCATTACAGTTCAGCACTTGGGGTGGCGGGAGGCATCGCCTAATATTCGTAACTGCAATGCTGCAGTGATTTTCTACTTCACAGCTCATTCTCAGCATAATAAATTGAAGTGTGTATAGAGATAGATTTACACATGTGCCCCAATTGGCCACTGGCCTTAAGACGCTACCCATCGTGGGAAGAGATGTCGTAACTAATAGTAGAAGAAATACCACACCTGATCATACAAAATGCGGCTGCATTGGTCAAAGCTCGACTTAGAGCACTGCATAACTCTGAGTAGGGAGTACTTCACTCGCCCCAGTGATCGATCGAGCAATCTCTCTCTCTCTCTCTCTCTCTCTCTCTCTCTCTCTCTCTCTCTCTCTCTCTCTCTCTCCTCTCTCTCTCTCTGTTTTCATGAATTTCCCGAGCTTCACCTTCGTGGTTTCACTGTGTTCCCTCTTGCAGACACCCCCTACCCACTCTCTTTCCTACACGCAGAGTTCCAGACTCCATCCATCCCGGCACAGCTCATGAAATCCTACTCTTACATTTGTTTACAAGTTGTTTGGGGTTCCTAAGTTAAATCTTCCTGCCTGTATTGAAGCAAGGGCATACATCACCCCTACCTGGATTCCTAATTTTATGTAGGGCAGAGATTTGGGGCACCCAAGACTGGCTAGGTAAGGTGATTTGGTTCAGCAGATGCTTTGGGAACAGAACTATACTTTTTAAATGAAAACTTTGGAGAAAACATCTCGTATATGGGCTGAGACAGGTACAGAACACGAGGAGCTTAGGGATTATCATACGGAATCTTGGTCAGTGTTGACACTAGTTATATCGTAGAGCTCCTACAAGATGAGTGAACTGGCTAACTCTTTTTCGAGGTCTGCTCTGTATCAGCCACGGAACCCTTGCCTTGGTAGAATTATCACACGTGAAGGAAAGATTGTTGACCCGATTCTCCAAACCATAACATTCCTACTTCCTTACTTACAAACCATTACATTCCTTACTTACATCCCTCTCTCATCTACATAGAATTTCAGGCAGTACGTAGCTATCAACATCTTGGTCAGATCTCACTTCAGCCCGATAGAGAAAGAGCACCTTTTTACAGATATGTCCTCGGTGTTGCTGAAGATATATCCTCGGTGTTGCTGGAAATAGGGGTTTGTTACTTCTCACAATGCTACAGAAGCTGCCATTAACAATTTTTTTTAATAATCTGAGTCTACTTGTTTCCACTAGTCTGATAAATCCGTTTTTCTTTCCCATATGATAAAAATGTCAAAGGGAAAGCAAAGTAGGGTCAAGGCATGTGTATGATATTCAAATCGTGTCACTGCAACATTGTTGAAGTTTTTCCCTTTAGAGGTAATTATTTTGCAAAGAATGCCTCAAGGGCCCTGTATTTTTCCATCATAAAGCAAAACACAGGGCTTCCCTGGTGGCGCAGTGGTTGGGAGACCGCCTGTCGATGCAGGGGACACGGGTTCGTGTCGCGGTCCGGGAGGATCCCACGTGCCGCGGAGCGGCTGGGCCCGTGAGCCATGGCCGCTGAGCCTGCGCGTCGGAGCCTGTGCTCCGCAACGGGAGAGGCCACAGCAGTGAGAGGCCCGCGTACCGCAAAAAAAAAAAAAAAAAAAAAAACAAAACACAGATTAAATAAAAGGAGCCTGAAGACAGGTTTTTGGCACCATAATTAACTTTCAAATGGATTGTTTGAATTTTTTGACTCATTAAACCCTATTTTGGATTCAATCTACTCTATAATCAACACTTCACAGTTTTCTTTTTCGTGTGTGACATGTATTGAAACAGTGTTGTTGTTGTTGTTTTTAAATTCACACAGCATAAATAACACCATGATGTGTATTATAGATGTCGAGAATCTGGAAACTTGAGACTATGTCAGAGTGTAGAATTGACTCAAAGTGGATTGATGATTTCTTAGATGTGAATGGGAAATAAGTAGAAGAAATACTGTTAATTTTGTTGGGGGGGAAATAACCCAAAACCAACAAGCTCATTCCAAGAGAGAGCCATGCCTGTGTTTTTACCCAAGACAAAAAAATGGACTTAGTGGGTCTTATTCTGTGATAAAACACTGCGGTTACTGAAGTTGAATTTTAACAGTTGCCCAACATACTTTTTTAGCATCTATTTTTCACCTTTTTTGTCTTACTGACTATGGTAATTGTCGTTCTGTTTTATAAAATCACTGTTATAATGAAATGATTTATATACCTAGCTAACTTGCCAATAATTATAACAGGTACTGCATTTTATATGCAGTCAGAATCCACATTGTTCCTAGCCCCCAATCCATGGTTCCTACCTCCTGAAGTTCATGTCTTTCTGTCACACCCCTCTCCTGGTGTGTGGACTGAAACTAGGGTCCTGATTCCAACCAGAAGATGACAGGAAAGGCGGGTAGGGGAAACATAGACAGGGTAGCTCGCACATGATTGCACGTGAATGAGTAGGAGAGTTTTTCAAGCATCAGATTTGCATGTTTGTTTTTCTGGAGTCTCATTGTTTTTTTGCCACCTTTGTAGAGGCAAGCTGCTATAACCCCGCATGTCAGGGAACCATGCAAGTGAGGGTGCATTTTCTCATGCAATTTTCTCTCACGCACGCAGTCTATGAATTGAACCATCTCATGTTGAAGGACCTTAAAATAGATGACGCAGGAATCGGCAAAATTAATATGAAGACCTGGAAAAATTAAAGTCATCTTTTTAGATTTAGTGCACCTCTTTTTGTCATTTCCGATCAATAATTTAAAAAAGGAGTAAAGACATCAATTTAGGCTTTGAAAGAAACAATGCGTTTGATTTAATGGGTATATATATATTGGGTTGGCCCAAAGGTTCGTTCGGGTTTTCTGTAACATCTTACGGAAAAACCCGAACGGTCTTTTTAGCCAACCCAATAGAAACCTATGCCCATCAGTTAGAAAATACACATTTCAAGTACACATAAAACAAATATTAGACTGTAGAGAATATCCATGTTTCAACTTGATTAGGACTTTCCGGGCAAAGTTTACTGGAACTTGTGTTATGGGAGAAGCTTTAGGAGTGAAGAGATGACGCATATACAGTGACCATCGGGGAGAGATGTCCCTACCTCAAAATGTGAGTTCATATTTCAAAGGGGAATTGTGGCAGGGGTCTCCAAGACCGCCCCTTGGTCGGATCATGCGCTAGGAAGATTCAGCATGTATAGTCTATGATTTATCACAGCAAAAGGATGCAAAGCAAAATCAGCAAAGGGAGAAGACGTTCCTGAAGTCCAGAGAACACCAGGTGCAAGTTTCCTAGAGTCCGCTCCCAGTGGCCATGCTTAATCCCTCCAGTATCACATTTTGAGAGCACACACATGACTGTCTAACAGGGAAGCTCATTAGAAATCAGTGCCCGAGGTTTTTATTGGGGGCTGGTCGCGTAAGTACCCTCTGCTTAGTATGTACCAAAACAGCAGACTCCCAGAAGGAAAGCTGGCTTTGAGCCCATGTTGTTGTACAAAGCATTTAGGCGAAGTGAGCCACCTTTATCAGTTAAGGGATGGTGGGAACCCACCTGAAACTCAAGTTCCCAGGTAGCAGCCAAGGACCAGCCTTGCCTGTAGAACTTTCTAAGGCAGTCTCAGAACTGCCCTGGTTAACTCTTGTCTACACAGAGATAGAACACTGGGTTGTAAAAATTATCTCCAGTCTCACTCAATGAGGTGTCTATTTATATGCTAATAGGTAAGAAACCGGACACTTCTCCTTTTCTAAAAGGTTTTTGTTTTTGTTTTTGTTTTTTAGTATACATTAAGGAGATTAGGTTCTTTCCCTCCCCACTTCCTGCAAAGATAAGACAATATACATAATAAGGGAAGGATATAGAAGGTGGCCCGTGTCATGAAGTACTCAGAGCTTCTTCATGGGATTGAAAGAAGTCTTCCCATAGAGCTTGGTTATAGAATTATATCATTTATCCATCATTTACTCACCCATTCAGCAAAGATACCAAATCATCAGTAAGGAACAGAACAGAACAGAACACAGCACAGAACAGTGGGTACTGAATGCTGGATGTAAAGAAGGCACTTTTAAACGTTTTCGAATCCCGAATTTCCTAAGCACCTTCTTTTTTTCTTCTTTCTTAACATATGTATGTATTTAAAAATATTCACCACTGCATTTTGACTTACTCAAATCATTAAACATAATATTTGTTGGTAGTATTTTTTGGGGGGGGGAATTAAAATAAATTGTTTTCATTGGGGTGTAGTTGCTAGGCACCTTTTGGAAAATTTTATATGGAAATGGTTTATACTGAGATTATGTGATTACATAAGATTATATATTCTTATGAATGCATGGTTACATGTTCTTATGAATATGACTATATATTCTTATGAATATATGACTGAAATATTTTATATGGGATGTTTTATACTGAGATTATATGATTATATAAGATTATATAGGGACTTCCCTGTTGGCACACTGGTTAAGAATCCACCCACCAATGCAGGGGACACAGGTTCGAGCCCTGGTCTGGGAAGATCCCACATGCCGCGGAGCAACTAAGCCCGTGCGCCACAGCTGCTGAACCTGCGCTCTAGAGCCCGTGAGCCACAACTACTGAGCCCGCGCGCCTAGAGCCCATGCACCACAACAAGAGAAGCCACCGCAATGAGAAGCCCGCTCACCACAGCCAAGAGTAGCCCCTGCTCTCCACAACTAGAGAAAGCCCACACGCAGCAACGAAGACCCAACACAGCCAAAAATAAATAAATGAATACAGTTTTTTAAAAAAGATTATATATTCTTAGGAGTATATGATTACATATTCTTATGAACATATGACTTACGATTATATGAGAACAGATTATATGACTAATATCAGGAATTCATGAATATTAATTACAACTTTGGTAACTGCCCGTGTTTATTGTATACTTATTACATTCCAGCCACCATTCTAAGTCCTTCACCGGTAGAGCCTGTAATTCTCAAAGCAACCTGTGAAAGAGTTGCTCTTGCAATAAATCGGGATTTCCCGTTAAGGAGGCAGCTGCAGGAGGAAGAGCAAGCCCGGCTCCCGTGAGGAACGAGCGTTGCGGGTAGGATTGGAGCGCGGACCTTTTCCCTGTTCAGGTCAAAAGGATGTGCACACAGAGCGTGAAAGCAGATTCCCAAGACGGGCAAGGGATTCCACATCTGAGTGACGTAGATGAACCAGGGAAGGTTGCCTTCAGCCAGACACGGTGTCTTTGATGTGTTTGCTTGGAATAATGAGTTTGCTGAGGTCCTGATGCCCAGATACCAAGAATGGCTCTTCTGTCAGGGCTACGGATATCATAAACTGGGCTAGAAACACGCCCAGGAGGAGGGTGGGACGTCCAGACTCCTGGCCAGCAGGTTGCACCCATGTATTCATAGCCATGATGAGTTAACTTTAGATGTAGTATTCTCACTTTCAGTTGTATAAAAGTTTCACACATTGTAGGTGTTCCCTACCACGTGTAAATCCAGGGCAAGTTTTCAAAGGGACTTGTCACATCTCATCCAAACCTCAGTAACAGTAACACCCATAGACCTCAAGACAAAATCACGTTCAACAACAACAAAAGAGCGGGAAGTCTCAAACCCAGTGGGGAATTCAGCACTTCAATTAAGTCATCCTTCAGGATGCTGTAATGTTGAAAGGTTGGCTCAGGGTGAGGCCAAAAAACGCAGTTTCTCTTTGACATCCATGTTTCCCCCAAACATGGTCTGTTGATACAACAGGATGAGGGTGAACGGGTATGAACCCCGGAACTTTGGATCCAGCTCTGAAGGAAAATGAATTCCATCTTGGCAGGCAGGATCACGTGCCATGGCCTTAGGTGCTGCCGGCTTTATGCGTCAGTACGATGCCCTCCTCCACCCTGCCCCCTCTCGCTTCAGGCACTGAAGAAGAGCAAAAGTTCAACGTTCAGAGGCTCAGAACAAAGGCAGAGTGTAAGAATGAAAGGATGCGTGGCCCGTGTGGAATAGTTCTCATCGCATTTCTATATTAATTACAGCTCCAATCAGGATAGCCACGGGAGCCCCATAAATTCCTCTTGAACCTGTGGCCCCTGGAGCACCCTAAACGATCTTGTGCTGAAGAGAAACGACTGTGCTTTGGAGTGGCCATCAATCAAGTGAATGGGACTTAGTAATTTCTATTAGTTCTTTGGGGGAGGACTTCCATCTTGAAGTATGGAAATGAAGAAACCTGAAAACTGAATTAACTCAAAATGCTCACCCGAGGTGATCTCTTAACATAGCCCCTTTGAAAATCATCTCCTCAAGAGACTAAATAAAAATGTTGGAGCCTGAGAACTGCCACGTTGAGATTATTTCAAATCTGAATCAACAGGTCATGTAAAGGAGAGTTCGATTCTTTTCCGGGTTTATCACGTCTTACTGATAACGGCTCATTCTGAACGTGATGGCTTCTCTTTTTATCATGATTTTCACAACATTCTAATGTACACGAACATGCACCATGAGATACTGAAATACATATTTACTCCTTAAAGTATTGTGAATTCACACACCGAATTCCTTACTCTATTTCGTAATATGAAGTTTACTCCTTGGAGTGTAATGCAATGATTTTAAGATGCCGAACTGCAAAATGTGACTAGATTTGCAGTGGACGCATAGTTAAAGAATACTGCGGTTGAATGTTTTGAAATTTTGATCCATCATTTGGGATAATATTTAACCATGCATTTCATTAATGCCTAGTTTTTATTAATATCTTGTTTAATATCTATGCTGTCTTCCATAATTGGTATCAAGCACGCTTTTAGATTTGAAATAAAATATAGAATTCTTTACCGATGTTAGCTGTCAGTTCCTTAATGGTTCATACCAGAAGTAAGTGTAGGGTGTACGAAATACCTTTATAACGAGGGTTTGAGAGAGGAAACAAAGGTACTGTTCAGTGAATCCAGGGGGTTTGTTAGCATTGTGGAATACCAAGAATGTGTTATCAAATATAGCAATGATATTTCCCATGAAATCCATGTTATTTTTCGATTTAACCCTGTGTTAAAGTATCTTTCAGGGAAACATCCTTTTTCGTTGTTGTCGTTTTTTAAGCATCCCCTTTTTTCTGTTGAGCCCAATATTGAAAGGCAAATATTTCAAATTTGTATATGGCATAGACTTTAGTTTTATAACACTGAGTCATTTGAGTTGTAACGTTTTGCTTTTAGACTTGGTGCTTTAGGATGGCTAATCGGCAAACAAGAGGCAGTGGTAATAAAACGATGGATGTGTTACAAACACACTTCTGATATGTGTTTTACAAAGTCTAGTTGTAATCACGATAAGACCCTGACCCTCACACATTCCCTAAGTAACGTGGTTTTTTAGGGCTCTTTTAGCAAAAACTCTGGTTGCCTTAAGCTTCAGTATGTATGGCAGTAAGAGCCCCGTAAAGTAGACTCTTTCTTGCATTGATTTGGTAACAGGAAGTCACAGATTTGCCTCTGCTGATTAATTCGGGAACAAGTATAGCAATTCTGTGGTACATTTGGTGTCCCTTGAAACAGATGTAAGGGACAAAAACACGGAAAAGCTACGGTGATGTTCTTGGATACAGATAACCCTAAAGATTAAAATTAATCATTAGTTCCCCTTATTAATAAAAACAGACATGCAAGTAGTTACACACGGGGTTGTATATACACACACACACAGCATTAGGTATATAAACGTCGAGGGTGAGGTATAGCCAACATTTTGTTATAAGAAGGGGTGTTTAAGTAGAATTGATCCAAATCTATTCATTGTCGTAGACTTAAAGAAGTAGACTTAAAGAAGTCCTCTTTTTTTTTTTCTCTGTACATGGGCCTGTCACTGTTGAGGCCTCTCCCGTTGCGGAGCACAGGCTCCGGACGCGCAGGCCCAGCGGCCACGGCCCACGGGCCCAGCCGCTCCGCGGCATGTGGGGTCCTCCCGGACCGGGGCACGAACCCGCGTCCCCTGCATCGGCAGGCGGACTCTCAACCACCGCGCCACCAGGGAAGCCCAGAAGTCCTTTTATACCAGTCTTTGCATGAATGTTGCTCAGAGCTGAAATCATCCTAACTTTAGGTAGATTCTTTCACCCCATAGTTGAGGAAGCTAATATCCTTTATTCTTCCACATTCGTATTTCTGAGTTACACAGCATCCTAGCTTGCGCATCTTTTGTATTGGTGAACATCACGACTTGAGTTGATTTGTCACCATTTTGTTGTATCGGTAAAAACACTCAAGATAATACCTCTTTTTGTATCACTGTAAGTCTAGTTACACTCTGTCACTACACAAAGATATTTTGTAATTATTGGCTATATTCCCCACACTGTGCATTTCATGTCACGGTGATGCATTTATTTTGCAACCGGAAGTTTGTACTTCTTTCCTGATTTTTTTTTTTTGCCCGTGCTACTCACAAGCTTTAGGAGTAAAGACAACAACATCCTAATTAATCTGTCACAGGAGCTAAAGAGAAAAAAGGAAGAGATTGCAAACAAGTAGGAAAGATCGAGGAAGACAATAGTCATCAGGCATGTGCGTCATGATTTTGATTCTTGGATTTTCTAGCATCTACATCATGTTGTTTACTTGGTTTCTTGGTAAATAACCTGACTACAGTCCACAGAAATTCGGAAACCCCTGAGGACATAAACTTGTAAGGCAACACTAAACCCCGTGTGATTTATTTTGCTCCAATTACCTTAAATTGACGCTAAGACCATACCTCAGAGTTTGTCTGCATTGGAGAAATCTTTAAGCGCTGACATTTGCAAAGTGCTTAACATACAAATGAATGTACACTTTCAAATGGAGATTTGCATTTTCATCACGACATGCAATTCTTATTATCCCCTGATTATGCAGTCTGACTTCACAACATAGCCATTGCAGAAGCTGTTCCGTTGCATGAACCATTCTTCCTCTTCTTCTTTTCTTTTTTTTTAATTGAAGTATAGTTGATTTACAGTGTTTTCCTGATTTCTTCTGTAGAGCAAAGTGACTCATTTATACACATATATGCATTCTTTTTTATATTCTTTTCCATGACGGTTTATCCCAGGAGATGGGATATAGTTCCCTGTGCTCTACAGTAGGACCTTGTTGTTTATCCATTCTAAATGTAATAGTTTGCATCTGCTAACCCCAAACTCCCAGTCCATCCCTCTCCCTCCCCCTTGGCAACCACAAGTCTGTTCTCTATGTCTGTGAGTCTGTTTCTGTTTCATAGATAGATCATTTGTGCCATATTTTAGATTCCACATAGAAGAGATATCATACGGTATTTGTCTTTCTCTGTCTGACTTGCTTCATGTAGTATGATCATCTCTAGGTCCATCCATGTTGCTGCAAATGGCATTAGTTCATTCTTTTTTAGGGCTGAGTAGTATTCCATTGTGTATATGAACCTCATCTTCTTTCTCCATTTGTCTGTTGATGGACACCTAGGTTGCTTCCACGTCCTGGCTATTCTTCCTCTTCTCGACTCTAAAGTTAATTTCGACTTCGCCCTGTGGGATCTAGCCTCTGTCTTTCTCTTCCTTAATGACGCTGTTCCAAGTCCCTTGGTCAACCAACTCCTTCTTCCAAGCACATAGCAAAGTACACGTTTGGAAACGGGACAGGTGGTGTTCAGTTTCGGGGGGGGCATAGGTGCCCCCCTCAAGGCTTGATGATCTTCTAAATCACAGTTGTGTCTTACTCATGTCCCTGTGTCTTCTTTTAACCCAAACACTGGTGCAAAGCTTACCTTGTTAATCACTTCTGACTTGTGTGTTCATGTTCTGTTGATACGAGATGACCCCTCTCATGTTCTTACTATTCCAGTAAGGAAGGAGCGGCATCTAATGAGATTAAAGAAAATTAGGACTGTCTCCTTCCCAGTGTGTCCAATTCTGTATAGAAACTTAAATATAAAGTAATGTCTCCCTACCCAAATCATCCTTAATGTGAGCACTGCGTGGCTGTGATTTGAACCGAGTTTAAGAAATACGCATGCATTGTTTCCAAGAGCCTGTCATTGGTTTGATTATCTGGACCCATTTATTTTTGGTGTATTCCTTGGAAAGCAGACCACAAAAAGAAGAACACAAAACTGAAGGAAGGGCCTAAATTTCAAACAAATAAAAACAATGGCAGCTTTCATCATGCCAAGTCAGGAGCCCTGTTCATGGAAAAAGTCAGTTGAGTTCCTCTCTGTAGACCTGAGGCATCATAGACCAAATCTCAGCATATATTTAATTATGTTCACTTGGAAAAAAATAATAAAGTAGGAAATTAAAGAAAAAAACTATTATTCTCAGGCTTCCCTGGTGGTGGTGCAGTGGTTGAGAGTCCGCCTGCTGATGCAGGGGACGCGGGTTCGTGCCCCGGTCTGGGAAGATCCCACATGCCGCGGAGCGGCTGGGCCCGTGAGCCATGGCCGCTGAGCCTGCGCGTCCGGAGCCTGTGCTCCGCAACGGGAGAGGTCACAGCGGTGGGAGGCCCGTGTACCGCAAAACAAACAAACAAAAAACTATTCTCAAGTTAGACATATCAACATACGTAAACATTATTTTATCAGGAAAAAAAAAATCCCCCTGTTGCAGCAATTGCTTGTCAGGGACCTGGGGCAAATGCTTCCTTGGTGTTGATTCCAAGGAACAGAGACAAGCCAGAGGATCGTGTCTACCTGAGGAGGTGCGGGGACTGGAAATCGAGACCGCTGCCATTCTCAGCTGCCTTGAAAAGGTCAGACAAACAAAATGAAATGAAAACAAACAGGGAAAACGGAAACTCTGGGCCACCTCCACACATGCTGGGAGGTTTCATCCTGTTTGGACACAGGAAAAAGGAGGAAATCTCACAAGCTGAGGGCAGAAAGTGGGGTGGCAATATTGACAGCAAGAATGCAGCACAGTTGGACACAGGAAAGAGAGAAGCAGACACGTGCTTGATGGGCAAGTGGACTTACTCATGTTTCCTTTGGGTCCTGCAAGTTCTGCCTTACTTGCCAATTTTTAAATGAACAAAAGCGGGTTTAGCCAACCAAATCAGGGAGTTGCCTCGCACATTCACAGGTGGTGTCTCATACAATCTGGTTCTTTCTCAGAATGAGTTTTATTAGGCTGAGTGTAGGGAGGAGAGACAAATAGAAATATTTTAAAACCAGCCTTATACCACATAGCCTCAAGATTTTTACATTTATGTTTACTCTCTATGAAACATACTTAGCACGTTCATTACTGGAAACTAAGTATTCGTTTATACCTAGAAACTCAGTATTATGTCTCATTGACATCTTGTTTAAATAGCTACAGCAATAACAAAAATCAGCTCACGCTGTAGAAACATGATACATTCATTCCTAGTAACTAAATACTGTGTCTAATTGACACTCTGCAGAAATGAAAACAGCTATACTGCAAGAAGCAGCTGATTATAGTATTTGGATCAAGCCTGATGTCTGAAATGTGCTTTAAGTATACACTTTAAGCCTCAAATCACAAAAGAAAACGGTTCAGCTTTCACCAAAAATTTGTTATTACTCCAGGGTTTCCCGGTATTGACCCTGTTGACACTTGGGACGAGATCATTCTCTGTGGAGGGCTGTTCTTTGCACTGTAGGATGGTAAAAAGCATCCTTGGCCTCTACCCATTAGATGCTGGGGGCAGTCCCCCCATCCCCCGTGGTGACGGTGAAAAACGTTCCCAGGCATTGCCAAACGACCTGGGTAGACAAGCAAGAGTGCAGTGCCCCCAGTTGAGAACCCACCCCGTTCTTCCAAGCACTCTTGTGTTTTAGAACAGTGCATTTTCAAAATCCATTTTTCACGTTTGGGCAGAATAGATTGGGTCAGAGTCCTTCTTTTCTCTTTGCCCCAGATGTATGTATTTCTCTCTTCAATCTTACCTCCCTTCTTTTATCCCTCTCTCCACACCCCCTTTCCTCCTTTCAACAAATATTTTTATGCCTCCTGCAAAGCAAAAACTGCAATTTTGTGGGGTAAAACGGTGCCCAGAATACAGGCTAGAAGCTTAAGCATTCAGGAGAAAGTTCTGAAGATATTAACAATAATAATAAGCTACTGAACAAAATGTTTGCTTCAGGATCTACCAAAATAGGAACTTTTCCCTGTTCTCCCAGACGCAGTTTCATGTTTAGTAGCATCCAGTTTGAAACAGCACTTCGGTTAGCCTATGAAATGCATCGCCGGTATTCACCAGATCTTGGCACTTCTCTGCTCGATGGCTAGAGAAGGGTATTCTAAACTCTCAAATCACTCCAGACCCCAGACCTCAAGTGTCTGATATGTCATGAAAGTAGACAAAAGAAAATTGTCCTTCATGTGTGCCAACTAGTTTAATATACCACGGGAGAGGTGTTCTTAGGCGTTACACCGCTCTTCTCTGGGAGGTCCTAGTGGGACCAGGCTGGTATCTGACCGTAATTATCTTACTGCCTTTGAGACACTGAGGGGCAGGTTCGTACCTGCACTGTAGCAGACGTGTAAACAAAAACAAAGATGCTTTTCAGGTGAGGTTTGTATACCTTACATGTTCTCCCTTCTGCACATACACTGTCTATCACCTTGTTTGGAGAATGACAGTCACAGAGTCTCAGCAGCTGCATATAGCATGAAAATGGCCTAGGTGGTGCTCTCAGGAGCCTTGAGACTGTTATTAGGAATTTTCCTCAGGATCTCCCCGGGTAAGAAACATTCCCCCAAATGGGAACCCAAGAGGACTCTAAAGGATGACCATAGAGAAGTGATCACAGGGGAGGGAACTTCAAAAACTTGACACCTTAAGTGGGATCTGACGAATGAACCAGAATTAATAAGCGTCATTGTAAGATGTGTGTGTAGCCAGGAAGGGGCATGGTGAAAAGAAAACCGATGTGAGCACTTCTGAGGTGGGGAGAAAGTGGTCAGTTGTCAGGGGTTTGCTTTTACTGGAGTAAAGACCATGTTGTGTACCAGACAGAAACAACCCCTCAAGACGTACACATCCTCGTCTCTAGAGCCACGGTCATGCCGTGTCACAGGGCAAAGGAGAAACACGGTTGCAGGTGGAATTAGGGTTGATGATCAGCTGACTTGAGATGGAAAGACTACCCTGGATTATCCAGGGAGTAGAATGTAATCCCAGGCATGAAAACTGAAGGGGGGCACACAGCCAGGAATCGGGGTGGCTTCTAGATGCTGCAAAAGCCAAGAAAACATACTCTGTCGTGGTGACTCCAGAAAGCAATCTATTTGAGTTCTGGCAAATCCCTGCTTTTGAGCCCAGTGAGGCCTGTGTCAGATGGCCAAACTGCATCACTCTAAGATAATACACTGGTTTTAAGACACCAAGACTGTGGTGACTTGTTATAGCAGCAAGTAGGAAATTAATCCACGAGTCTAGAAAATTGTGGTTGGAAACACGTAGCGTCCGATAAACCCCGTGTTCAATCATGTGGATTATTTTCTTAGGGAAACCGGGCAACATAGAAGAGTTTTGAGCAGTTGATCATGTTTAGTTCTATATGAGAGAGTCTGGAGGTGGGGAAACCAATAACAAGATGATCTCAGGAATCCTCAAAAATAATGATGGCGTCCTTGACTAAGAGGTACCTCGTGATGGGACTGAAAGGGTAAACTTGAGAGAGATTCATAAAGGAAGCTGACAGGACACTGTAAAAGATTGAAGGATGCATTTACTTCCCGAGGATTTAGGAGGTAATCTTTTTTCATTGTTCCCTGAGTGGAGACTCATTAAAGGTGACACATCACCCGTGGAAGAAGAAGAGTTGAATGCAGACACGTGGACGGATTTGGAGCTGACTTTGGTTTATCAGATGGTGATGGATGTCTGCTGGGCAGGTGGGCACATAGACCCAGGTAGGGCTGAACTTCAGCATAGAAATGCCCGTGGAAACCATGGAGGGAAAGAACTTCCCCTAGAGAAACATAAACCTGATACATAAGATAGAGCAATGGAAGGTTGAGCGTCAACATCTACTGATGTTGTGGGCAGAAGCAGAGGAGAATGGTGACATAAGGGTATAGAATTCTGAAGAATCAAGAAGGACGGACAGAAGGATATGATCGTGATCGCTGCAGAGGCGTCACGGTGATTCAAGGATCCAGAGATTGTCAAAGGTAGAACATGCTATAGAAACCTCAAGAAATGAAATGATTGAATGTTTCTCTGTAGATGGTAAAATGGATAAGTCGTCCGTGACCCATTTTAGAAGAGACTTGGGGGTGTGCTTTCAGAGCAGTCAGCATCGTAGCCGAGGGAAAACACAGGGTTGGAGCCGCACAGCAGCCCTGCTCAGTCATCTTGGTCTTGACCCTTGGTTTGCGTAGCATATTAGCAATGAACACACATCACCTAGACTGAAAATACTTTCTCAGAACAGCTAGAAACTGTGCAAGTAAAATGCTCTCTTGTATGGCAAGTAATCAGAAGAGTGCAACATCAAAGGACGTTCCTCAAGATAATGTTTATATAGGTGTCCACTTTTTATGGACTGTGGACAATTGACTGTAGTTCCATTTGAGAATATATATTGTGCTTGATTACTTCACCTGCGAAAATCACGGTGATTATTCATTATGGAATCATTAGGCCCTCAGCTCCAAGCATATACAACGCAAAATGAATCATCCTGCATCTGTTAGTGAAGTGGTTTACATACATCTGGTGTCTGACTTTATTAGGGCTCGAACACTCAAAAGATTCCAATATGCTGTATCTGATCATTTGATCACTTGTTCTGGTATGAACCTAAGTTCCTAACAGATGACTGTATTTCCCACTGGGAAATGGTGGAATCTATTATTTTCTTTTGCAAAAAAAAAAAGCCACAAATATTGTATCTAATGTGTTTGTTGTTTTCTCAAGACTGTGAGGAAAGTTTCCTCCTGATGTGTCTTCTTCACTCTCATCCTGTGTATGTATGTGTGTCTTGCTCTGTCACCAAGTAAATTTATGTATATATATGTGTCGTCTTCACTCTCATCCTGTGTGTGTATGTATGTGTGTCTTGCTCTGTCACCAAGTAAATTTACATATATATATGTAAACTGCTTTTTTTGCAGATTTTATTGAGGTATAATTGATAGTATATTAGTTTCAGGTGTACAACGTAATGAGTCTGTATTTTTCAAAATGATCACCACAGTAAGTCGAGTTAACATCCATCCGCATACATAGTTACACGTTTTTTTTCTGGTGATGAGGAATTTTAAGAACTCCTCTCTTAGCTTTCAAATATGCTAACAGTATTATTAACTATAGTTGCCATGCTGTACATTACATCCCCGTGCCTTATTTATTTTATAACTAGAAATTTGGACCTTTTGACCCCCTTCAACCAATTCATCCCCCTCCCAGACCCCACCTCTGGCAACCAGTAATGTGTTCTCTGTATCTATGACGTGTGTTTTTTACCTTTATCATTATTTTTTAATTTAGTTTTTATTTTATATTGGAGTAGAGTTGATTTACAATGTTGTGTTAGTTTTAGATATACAGCAAAGTGATTCAGTTATATGTATACATATATCTATTCTTTTTCAGATTCTTTTCCCACATCGGTTACTACAGAATATTGAGGAGAGTTCCCTGTGCTGTACAGGAGGTCCTTGTTGATTATCTATTTTGTATATGCCAGTGTGTGTCTGTTAATCCCAAACTCCTAATTTATCCCTCCCACCTTTCCCCTTTGGTAACAAGTTTGTTTTCTATGTCTGTGGGTCTGTTTCTCTTTTGTAATAAATAAGTTCATTTGTATCATTTTTTAGATTCCACATATGAGTGATATCATGCGATATTTGTCTTTCTCTGTCTGACTTACTTTACTTAGTATGATCATCTCTAGGTCCATCCGTGTTGCTGCAAATGACATCATTTCATTCTTTTTTTCCCTTGTATGTATGAACCACATCTTCTGTATCCATTCATCTGTTGATGGATATTTCAGTTGCTTCCATACCTTGGCTATTGTCAATAGTGCTGCAGTGAACACTGGGGTGCATGTGCCTTTTTGAATTAGCTTTTTCTCTAGATATATGCCCAGGAGTGGGATTGCTGGGTCATATGGTAGCTCTCTTTTCAGTTTTTGAAGGAACTTCCATACTGTTCTCCATAGTGGCTGCACCAGTGTACCTTCCCACCAACAGTGTAGGAGGGTTTCCTTTTCTCTGCACCCTCTCCAGCATTTATTGTTTGTAGACTTAATGATGATGGCCATTCTGACAGGTATACGGTGTTCTCTAATTGTGGTTTGATTTACATTTCCCTGATGATTAGTGATGTTGAACATCTTTTCACGTACCTGTAGGCCATCTGTATATCTTCTTAGGAAAAAGGTCCATTCAGATCCTCTGCCTGTGTTTTAATTGGATTGTTTGGGTTTTGCTACTGAGTTGTATGAGTTCTTTATATGTTTTGGATAGTAACCCATTATGAAATGTTTGATTTGCATATATTTTCTGCCATTCAGTAGGTTACCCTTTCTTTTTGTTAATTGTGCCCTTTACTGTGCAAAAAATTTTTAGTTTGATGTAGTCCCAATTATTTATTTTTTGCTTTTGTTTCCTTTGCTTTTGGAGTCAGATCCAGGAGAACTGTCACCAAGTCTGAAGTCAAGGAGCTTCCCTTGTATGTCTTCCTCTCGGAGTTTCATGGTTTCAGGTCTTTAATCCATTTGAGTTAATGTTTGTTTATGGTGTAAGGTAGGGGTCCAGTTTCATTCTTTTGCATGTGGTTGACCAGTTTTCTCAACACTGATTATGGAATAGAGGGTCCCTTCCTTATTGTATGTTCTTTTTTTTTTTTTTTTTTTTTTTTTGCGGTACGCGGGCCTCTCACTGTTGTGGCCTCTCTTGTTGCAGCGCACAGGCTCCGGATGCGCAGGCTCAGTGGCCGTGGCTCAGGGGCCCAGCCGCTCCGCGGCATGTGGGATCTTCCTGGACCGGGGCACGAACCTGCGTCCCTTAGCATCGGCAGGCAGACTGTCAACCACTGCACCACCAGGGAAGCCCTATTGTATGTTCTTGACCCCTTTGTCATAAATTAACTGGCCATACACTGGTGGATTTAAAGCACTTTATATGCCTAAAAGATATTTCTTCCTTTAAAATTTAATTTTCATTGATTTTTACATCTGTATACCTCTTCACTAAACACACTTGCAAGATGGCATATTTATCTCTGAAAAGGAGAACCACTAAAATTTTAAAGGTGCAATAGAAATTTATACCACATATAAATCCACACTTCTAAGAATTGAATTCCACAATTCCAAATATGTCCATTTTGCAGTTTCGACTTTCAAAACCCAGCATAGTAGAATTCACCTAAAATGGTACTAAATTATTGATGTGGGTTTTTTTTTTTTTTTTTTTTTTTTTGGCATGCTTGTCTTAAGTGGCTCAGAATAGATCAAAAACTTCTCTGAGGGCAGTTTGGCCCCTGATCTCAGATCCCTTCAGCACAGCACACACTTGGAAGGCTCTGGACCAGTGCAGCCTGCTCACAGTAATTGACTGCCTAATGGAAAAGCATTGAGCCTCCGGAGTTCCTCTTTTCTGCAGACGCATCTTTCTCTCTTCCGCCAAGGTATTTGTCTTCATCCACTTTCTCCTAGAGTCAACAGAGCCAGCGTGAGCAGAATATAAATGCACACTCATTTCAGAAAGAACTCTCTGTTCATAACAAGCAAAGTATACACCATTTTCTTTAGCCGAGAGCTGGACCGAATCTCCAGACATCCATTGGTCTTGTGTTCCAGTGAAAAGGTAGAAGGAGCTGGCTTCAGATTTGACCTTCCACTCTGGAATCCCCACCATTTATAGTCATCACACAGGTATCTGCAAAGCAACCACTGTGTGCTGGCCACATGTTCAGACCATAGTTACGCAGGTGGAAGGACTTCGTCTTCATGCATATATTCTGATACTTTAATTTCTGGCAACAGAACGATTCCAAATGCACAAGAGCCTTTTGGCAGCCCAAATTCACTCTCTGCCTTGTTCAAATATGTGCTAGCATTTAGGTTAAAATAGTTAAGTCCTTAGCTATTATTATCACCAGATTCCTGGGGTGCTAGCTGCTGTCCGTAATCTACTTTTATCATGAGTTTCATGTGGATCGTATGCAAAATATAATTATGCTCAGTATATTTAAAGACATGAAAGAATGAGGACATGAAAATATTTGGGTCTTTTAAAAGTTACCCTGGTTATGACAAAGGATGGAAAACTAGAAAGTGAGGTTACAGAATATGGAGAATGGAATGAAAAGATCTAAACTATACCTTATCTATTCAAGGAGATAAAGTGAGGAACAATGGGGAGGGGGATGAAGCTATCTTTGTAAAGACGTCACCTAAGAATTTTGCCAGATTGATTAAGGACCCCAATTTTTAGTTTAAAAACCTGAACAAATGCAACCATGGTAAGTACAAACTAACTGAGATCTAGAAACTACAGATTTTAAATTCAGAATACCAAGGCAAAGAAAAGACCTAAAAAGTAGGAAAAGATTAAGAAAAAAAATGAACATAGGAATAACGATTAGTCTGACATCAGATTTCTGAGCAGTAATGTCAACCTAGATTTCTAAATTTGGAAACTATATCCTTCAATAGCAAGGACAAAATAAAGATTTTTTTTTTTTTTTTTACAATTTTTTTTTTTTTTTTTTGCGGTATGCGGGCCTCTCACTGTTGTGGCCTCTCCCGTTGCGGAGCACAGGCTCCGGACGCGCAGGCCCAGCGGCCATGGTTCACGGGCCCAGCCGCTCCGTGGCATGCGGGATCCTCCCGGACCGGGGCACGAACCGGTATCCCCTGCATCGGCAGGCGGACTCTCAACCACTGCGCCACCAGGGAAGCCCCAAAGATATTTTAAGTCAAAGAGATAGCCTTAGAATTTACGTTAACGATGACAGCAAGGTCTCAGTCAGGCTTTTAATGTTATTTTAATAACAGTGGCAAATCTCAAGAGGAAGGAGAATAATCTTAGACTAAAGGGCTGAGACACAAGGAGAAATGAAGACTATTGAAAGTGGTAAAATGTGGAGCTACAGTGAAACAAATGCTGTCTGTATGAGTTGAAAATAAGAATGTCTTACAGAAATGAAAGTACAAGATCTACCTAAATGTATATGACAGCACCAGCTTATACGTTGGAAAGAGAATGTCTGCATTTTACAATTCTAAGATCCTTGTGACGTCTAGCAAAAACGGAAGTCTGTTGTTTACATTCAGACTTCAATTAAAGCATGTTTGGCCAAAAAAAAAAAAAAAAAAAAAAGCTATAGGATCATCGGTGATACAGAACAGATAACAGGAAAAATGGGAAAAGAAAAAATAATCCAAAAATCAAACAGCAAAATAGACCACATGGAAAGAATAGAAATAGAAAGTAAGTATTTAGAAATAACAGAAAAATATAGGATATATTTGGCTTAGCATGAACCCTCCGCTCTTGAAAACAAGGCAATTTCTCTGAAACACTCACGGGGAGCCTGCATAGGCAATGAAGGAAAAGGTGCAGGGTTCATGGAATTGAGTAGACACAGTTTGCCGTGAGTTGACCACATGGCCATGGGTATGGCTTGAAGATGGCAGGTGGTCCCAGACCTGATGGTCTCCATGAAACTTGCAGAGATGTGAATGCTAAGGAAACAGGGCTTCTGTATTGCTTTGTATTTGTGATTTTCTCTGCATCAGTAAGAAGGAGGGAGAGCAGGGGTTGTAAGATACGTTGGAGAACAATGGAACATCTATTTGAAAAAGGAGCGTGTGCAGGGAAATCTGCTCCTCATGGGAGAGCAGTTCCCTGAGTACAGCACAGGGGCTTGTGAAAGAAGACAAGATGGGAGGGAAGGGTTTGGGGTAGGAGATTAGAACCCAGACAATATGGAAATAAACATGCAGGAGGTCCTTAGTGTGTGATGCCAACACAAATGAGAATAAAGATAAGATACTGTATCCGCTAGAGTTTCTCCACTCAAGACACAGCTTGATGATATGGCATCAACTTTCGTGGCTTTGTTCTAGCTTCAACATGGCAGACTTTTAAATAGCTTGATGACCCAGCTAGATGAAATAGCCAATCGTTAAATATGGTGAAAACAATAAAAAGGTCAATGCAGTTTAAAATTAGACTTTCTTCCACTAAGTTAAGTTTCAGTGCTGTGAATTAAGTAAATGTGCTGTTTTTTAATCGGATAAATTAGTCATAGGACATGTTTTGCTTCATGATACTGCTGGCACCCCAAGTTTCCAACAATGTGTAGGATATTTGGAGGGTCACTGTGTCCTGAGGGGCAATTGAATTCCTCACTTGTGAGTATCGGTTGACCTGGAAGGGTTAATCCACATTTGGATCTCTGACTTCGTAGATGGTTTCGCTCACTACATTTTATTTTTTATTTATGTTTTTAAAATTGTATTTATTTTTTTGGCTGCCTTGGGTCTTAGTTACGGTATGTGGGGTCTTTGTTGAGGCATGTGAGATCTTCCTTCATGGCACAGGCTCTTCGTTGCGGAGCACGGGCTTCTTTCTAGTTGTGGGCTCCAGGGCGCGTGGGCTCTGTAATTTGTGGGAGGTGGGCTCTCTAGTAGAGGCGTGCGAGCTCAGTAGTTGTGGCGCACGGGCTGAGTTACCCCGTGGCATGTGGGATCTTAGTTCCCCGACCAGGGAACGAACCCGCGACCCCTGCATTGGAAGGCGGATTCTTTACCACTGGACCACCAGGGAAGTCCCCAGGCATCTTATTTTAGCAAGGCTCTTGAAATTCCCTTTATAAAAACACACGGGCAGCATCATTCTGAAGCAGGCAGTCATCCCATGCCTCCTATGGGGGTTTCGATGTCCCGCCCATCACGTTTCTCCTGGCTGTACGTTGCATTTAAGGCAAAAGGAAATGGAAAGATCATCTACGCCATGCTGAGGTGTCCTTTGTAGAACTGGCCACTTTGCTCTGTGATGTTTGCCACCCTGATAAGTCAAAACGTATTCTGCAGCTCACCTGCAAAAACCAGACACACACCTCAGCCTTCAGTAGAAAAATTCAGGGATACTGTCCAACAGTCCCTCACAGGACTGGAGCTCCAGCATTTAGGAACTTAGTGAATTAAATAATGGTGGTGAAATGCCAGTTTTCTACGGAAAGACTTCATCTCACAAGACCCCTTTAGCAATATCCTTTGAAGGTGATTTCAGATGGTTTAAATTTTAGACAGATACACTCTTAGTAGCAAGACATTGCTAATTCATTTCACACTTCTGATACCTTGATGATACCAGTTTACCTTTTTGAGTGTCATTTATTTTGGCAGTTATACCTTCCAATACTTTCATTGGTGAAATTTGATATTATTGTGTCTAATTATTCTACGCGTGTTTTTTACCTGGTTCCTCTGGGGTAGAGACTAATGGAATTTTATGTCTTATCTGTTATAAGCTTTTCTTTTTTTTTTTTTCTTGTTGAACTCACTAAAGTGATGAGTAACTGTAATTAGTTGGTTTATGCTTTATTAAATGACTTTGAAAAGTCAGGAATGAATACGAAACTCCCGCTCTTATGTGATGTGTATGTGTGTGTATGTTTTTGTAGCAGCAGCAGTAGTAGTAAAAAGGGTGATTTCAAGGTATTCAAATCTCTCTAACCCAGTGGACTGGGCTAAAATGCAATTCAGTTAAAGTTGATAGATTGTTACAGTAAAAAACAATGATTTCCCAATATTCCCATGTCTAGTTCTTGTCTCCTTTTAATCATCAATATTAAATATTTGATAAAGCGCTCATTGAGTATTTACAGTCTATGAAGCATTATGGAAATACGACAACAAAAGTAAGACAGCTCCTGAATCTAAAATGTAAAAATATGAGAATAAAGACAATACATGAACCATCTAGAAAGAAAAAAGCATGTAGCAATCAAAACAAACGATATTTTAAGTAAGAGTGTTTAGAGCTGAATAGGATTATTGGATTTCTTAGAGATCCAATGTAACCACATCTTTTAAAACATGGTAGCTACCAAAGAGAGAAAAGAAATCAAGAAGTCCTTTCCCACAGAATTGGAAAGCATCTTAGAGACTAGCACACGGGCAACAAAACTCAATTGCAAACATATCGCTCTTTCATTCCTCAGAGTCTAATGTAGTAGTTGCACAATTCTTTTGATATTTCTCCAACACTTACTAATAGAAAAAAATCGATTACAATGTTGATGTCTAGTTCTTAGGAAATAATTATTGCCCCAAATATTTCGTATGTGTATGCCTGACTTAAGTATTGAAATTGAACTACCCTTGATAGAATCTGGCTTAAATATTTATAGACTTCATAGCGTCAGGCTATGTGTGTTGCACATATTGGGACCTTATTGAACTTCTAAAGATTTTTTTTTTTTTTTTTTTTTTTTTTGTGGTACGCGGGCCCCTCACTGTTGTGGCCCCTCCCGTTGCGGAGCACAGGCTCCGGACGCGCAGGCTCAGCGGCCATGGCTCATGGGCCCAGCCGCTCCGCGGCATGTGGGATCCTCCCGGACCGGGGCACGAACCCGTGTCCCCTGCATTGGCAGGCGGACTCTCAACCACTGCGCCACCAGGGAAGCCCCTAAAGATATATTTAATCAGAAATAAGATCTATGCCTTAAGTCATATAATAATTACCTATAATAATTATAATAACCTGTAAGAAGTTTCCTTTAATTTTCTACTAAGTAGTACTTAACTCGTGTTTATTTTTAAGAAGGAGAAAAAAAAGGACAAGTGAAGGTTTGGGTTAGAAGAGAAACACAATAGTGAATTTAGCTTCAGAGAGGAATAACTACATCCAAAGAGGGGTGCCCACAATTTGTTAATGGCAATGTGTGTGTGTGTGGGGGGGGGGGGGGGGGATTATAGGTACACGTCTGTGTGTGTGTGTGTGTGTGTGTGTGTGTGTGAGAGAGAGAGAGAGAGAGAGAGAGAGAGAGACAGTATGAAGGTGAAGGCAACACGTTGAGCCAGGGTACTTCCTGGGGATGAATATCTCCAACTACACCGCCTCTGCGGGGCGAATGTGTGCTGTGGAGCTAAGCATGAAACATGGTTCAGCTTTTGTTCCGGTTGGGAAGAGCGTCCTTGCATATGGGGATAGTGGGCATCTGTAATCACAGCCCACATGAGGGCAGCAGACCCTCTTTCCAGTTATTCTCTCAAATCATAAACGTGCAAGAGCGGTATCTATTTTCGAGAAAGAAAATACGTCCAAAGTTTCATTCCAAGACTTTAGAAAGAATGCCAATAAACGTTTAGCACAGGCAATGCGTAAAGAACCGACACACTCAACTTTTAAATCTGGTATTAGCAGATGAGTAGATGTACGCTTTTCTGCACATTTTAAGAATTGGTTGGTGCAGTTTCGAAAACGTAATTCAGTTCATTGTAGGAGTTTCTAATTTATAGCTAAAGAGAAAGAGGCACAGTCTAAGACTGTAGAATTTTATCTCATTCAGATAAGAAAATATCTGAAAATACTGATATTTTAAGTTTAAACAAAATACTGACCTTTGAAGTACTGATAGTCTTGAGAGAATCTGTAGTTTTTTAAAAAAAATTTTCCCAAGCATATCTCTCTAAATCCAAATGACATCTATGGTAATGTTCTACATATATATATATTTTTTTCTTGGTTCTTCCTCCTAAAGTCTGTCATACAATGTATATAAATTTAATACTTTTTAAGTCATCGTAACTTGTTGCCCAGTTGAAAAATTCAGATCCTGGTTGCTCCTTTTCATTACTTGCAAAAATCACTATGCTGTCTGTCACCTATGTTATTTGTCAGCTGATGACCCATGGACACATTGACATGAATATGACAGTATTTCAATCTTAGCTCTGTCATTGATTTCTTATATCAAATCTGTATCTGTCTGGAGTTGCATTTGCCCACCCCTGCAGTGGTCAACTAGTCGACATTTAATGCAGTTTGCTTTCTCTCTCTTTTTTTTTTTCATATTTACAAATCCAGTAGATCTTTACCAATCAGAGAAGCAGCAGGACAGGCAAGACCTTAATTTACAATGACTCTTTTCCATTTGTTAATAACCATTTAAACTTTGCTCAATGAATATTAATTTTTTTTTTTTTTTTTTTTTGGTGGTACGCGGGCTTCTCACTGTTGTGGCCTCTCCCATTGCGGAGCACAGGCTCCGGACGTGCAGGCTCAGCGGCCATGGCTCACGGGCCCAGCCACTCCGCAGCACATGGGATCCTCCCGGACCGGGGCATGAACCCGCGTCCCCTGCATCGTCAGGGGGACTCTCAACCACTGCGCCACCAGGGAAGCCCGAATATTAATTTTTATATGCAGGTAGAATAGTTAACAGACATTCATAAATACATGACCAAGTGGCCTTTAGCTTTTTATGGACATATAACCTAAATACTGAAAAGTATGAAAACCAAGTGACCAACTAGATAGGTTAACATAAAGAGAACACACCCATGTAGTAGCCTTCCAGGTCAGTAGGTAGAATTTGAACAGGACGGCAGAAATGTCTTTCACACGCCTCTGTCATCACTACCCACTTCACCCTCTGCACACGTAGTTGCCTGCAGTAAACTCTGCCTGTTCTCAGACCTTATAAAAATGGAGCAATACAGTTTGCTTTGCTTTTGGTGGCTCCTTTTACTCAGTATTTCTCAAGATTATTCATGCTGTTGGTTACAGCTCTGCATCATTTCTTTCATGGCTCTATGATACTTCATTGGCTTCCTGTCCTACAATGCACTGATTCATTCTATTAATAGACTCACTAGCTATTTGGGTTGTTTCCGGTTTGGAACAATTATAAGTAGTGGTGCTCTGGACTCCCATGCATGGACTTCATCCCTGGTAACTTAGTATTTTCAGTGCTATTGTACATGGTAAGTATAATGAGCTACTGAATTCGTTTTTCCTCTTGTAAAATTAAAATTTCCTAATTTTAGTATTTTGTGGATTCTCTGGCTTGTTGACTGTCGCAAGTCTGTCGCCTATTAATAATTTTTTTTTTTTTCTAAAAACTCTCAGAACTTGGTAGTCTTTTCTGGGCAGGAGGTACATTCTCAAATATAATATTGAATAGATACAGGGTTATCTTTTTCTCTGAATGCTTCTGATTCCTGCGGAATGTTGAGAATGTTCATCCTTTATGAAGCCCCCTCGGGCTTCCCTGGTGGCACAGTGGTTGGGAGTCCACCTGCCGATGCAGGGGACACGGGTTCGTGCCCCGGTCCGGGAGGATCCCACGTGCCGCGGAGCGGCTGGGCCCGTGAGCCATGGCCGCTGAGACTGCACGTCCAGAGCCTGTTGCTCTGCAACGGGAGAGGCCACAACAGTGAGAGGCCCGCGTACCGCAAAAAAAAAAACAACAAAAAAAAAGCCCCCTCCTAGCGTTAGTCTGGTAAAAACGTTCCTGTAGATTAATCAGGGACTGGTGTTCCTTTGGGGAGATTAATTTTAAAAATAGGTGGATGTTTAAGCACTTACCAAAGTAGACAGAAGAGTATAATGAATATTCTCACCGCTGACCTTCAGTTATTATCAATTTAGAACCAGCGTGTTTCAACTACCCTCCCCTCTCCTGTCACCACCCTGGAAAGTGTCACACATTGTAGCTAATTATTGAGGGCCATTAATGAGTAGAGTTTCAGGACTAAAGTGTCTTCTTGCCTGTATTGGGCTGTTTCATTATTTATATGAATAGTCTGTGGGCTGTAAAATGACACATTTTATTCCATTATCATTTTCTTCAATCTCTATCTGAGATGTTATCCCATGTTTCAATATACTGTTGGCTGTTTCTCCTTTTCTTTCTCTCTTCCTGACCAGCCTTGTCAGTGCTTTTCCCATATTACTGTTCCCATATGCCAATATTTTAAATTTTATTTGCTATACTATTGATTTTCTCTAGCATTCCACTGCAGACCGTGTGATTATTTTCTTCTCTGCGTTTACTTCTCAGTCCTTCTTTCTATTCTCTTTGTGTTTAATGTGGGGTTTCCAACTTATAATTATTTTTGTCTTTTATATTTCCTCGTTAAACGAGTCATAGCAAAATTAAAATTAGTGAAGTAAAATGAGTCCCCTTTACTCACACTTCACACTTGGTACATGATGTTGTCGGTGTCTTTGGATTCTTCATATTTTCCAACTTCTATGGTATTCTTCTTTGGACCCCCTGAATTGTTCAGAAGCGTGTGTTTCACGATGCAAGCATATGACCTGTTTTTCCCTGCTGTTTTGTTATCAGTTTATATTTGTTGCTGTGCATTAGTGTGTGTACTGGTTAGCGCAGTAAGTTTGCACATTGTTCCGGGTATGCAGTGTTCCGGAAAAGCGCATGAGTACCATCCTTTTCACATTCTAAGTTGTATCTACGTCTCTTTTCTAAATACTTTTCTGCTTGTCAAACCTTTTCAGAGAAAGATTTATTTAAATCTAAGACACATTTTGGATTTGCCAGTTTTTCTGTTTACTTTTGGCTGTGTCGTGTGTGTATATGTGTGAGAGAGAGAAAGAGAGAGAGAGATTTGCTATTTTGTTAGGTGAAAGCAAGATCAGAATTCTGGTGATTTTTTTCCTGCCTTTTATTTATTACAAATTTCTGCACGTTTTCTTGGTTTCCAGCTCTGCAACTCTGATAGACTTTGCTGGAGAAATGGCAACCCTCGGGCTCCGAGACATCTGAGATGAGGTTTAGTGTTTCAGTATTAAAAATAATAAGACTTCTCTGTCCAGAAGGCTTGCTACACGGTATCATAACTAACATATAGAGCAGTCTGTCGTCACAAAGTACCTGATTCTAGCTGGATGCAGCCTCGTACTGGCTGCTCTCTCCCCGTACAGGTTCCTGAGTAATTGAGATGTAGACAGAGTTATGGGCACAAACAAGTTATCCCTGCTTCAAGAGGATGAAGTATAAGACTCTGGGGATTTAGGTAGATAAAAATTGCCACATTTTTCTGCACAGAAGAGAACGCACACCGACACACACACACTTCCCATAAATACGGTCTCGAATGTGAGTATGGACTTCACGCAACATACAGTACACACGCATGCCAGCACATGCCCGTGATTTCATATGACACTGTTATTTACAGAACGATCTGTTAATGCTGGCAGTTACCGGCCTCAAATATTTCTGCTTCAATGAACAAGGTGCAGCCATTCACAGAAGCTATAGGCAGTGGCAAAAATCCACGCTTTTTCTCTGGCTTAGGATAGCCCTCTCCGTTGGAGAGTCAACCTCGATTGTGGGGAAACCCCAGCTGTGGGCCCCTCCCCAGGAGGCGCTGCTTCTCCAGGAAAGAGTTGTTTCTCCTTTCTGTACACCTGTGTTCCGTCCTCTGCCTCCGTATTTCATTGCTCTGAACCGCTGTAGCATTCATTCTAGGATTGCCTGGCTTCTCCAATAGCTGTCCAAGTGGTTAATGCATAATATGTGGGATGGATATGTATGCATACATTTATAGGTATGTGGTGGGCAGGTAGAAGTAAGATGAAGTGACCCTGGGTCAAAGGGGGCTCTATCCATTGACCGGCGTCCTTAAAAGAGAAGGGAGAGAAGCGGTAGATACAGAGACACAGAGGAGCCCTGTGAAGACAGAGGCAGAGACGGGAGGGAGGCGACCAGAAGCCCAGGGATGCCTGGAGCCCCCGGAAGCTGGAAGAGGCAGGAAGGACCATCCCTCAGAGCCTCTGCACGGAGCATGGCCCTGCCCACACCTTGATTTCTGACCTCTGTCCTCCAGAACCATGAGGGAATACATCTCTGTTGTTTTAGACATTTCTCTAATTTTAAGCCACCAACTTTGTGATAATATGTTGTAGTAGCCACAGGAAACTCATACAAGATACGTACATGGACATATATGTATGTTCATACACACATTTCTATTATATATTTATGTATTTCAAAATTTATTGTGTATAATATACGTATTCCTTTTGTTTACAGAATTACTTTGCCAACACCTATCCAGTGCTTAATTGATAGTATGTGTGACGGATATATGTGTGTACACACACACGTGAACACACATAGTGAAAATACATATTATTGGAATGGAAAAGGTCAGGAACCAAGGCGGTTACCAGACGTTTGTTCCTTTCCAAAATGTCCATAAGACATTTGTTTCACTCTAAACGATTCTTGATATTTGGTCCTGTCCAAAACATCCATGAGCATATTTGGTCCATGCCAAATGGTTTTAGACAGGACCAAATGTCAAGGACCTTTTGGTGTGGACCAAATGTCTTATGGACGTTTTGGACAGGACAAAATATGACGAGGTATCGAGGACATTTTGGTGTGGCTCCAGTGTCTTAGGGACCTTTTGGATGGGACCAAATATGACCAGATATCAAGGACGTTTTGGTGTGGACCAAATGTCTTAGGGAACTTTTGGACAGGACCAAATATCCTAAAATAAGCAAGGCAGCCTTTTTCACATTCTTCAGCTTCTCTTTGCACATCAGATCCACTAGCCTTCCCCACGTGTATGCCTCTGCTCATATCATGAACCACCCTTAGACGAATTAGTCACAGGTTAGGGTGACGTAATAAAAACCCGTCCCTTAGTGAGTGGCCGCCAGCTCAAGCATCCCGTTGCCCCAGCCACTCTCTGGCCTCCCCATAAGTAGTAATAATGGCCTCTCCATCCTGTGCATCCCTGTGACGGGGTTTGCCTTCCTTAGAGTGTTGTCACAGAAAGACTGATTTTGTCGGCTGATTGCCAAGGGATTACAAGGACCACTTTCCCCCAGTAAGTGGGGAAGCAGCAGATGTGCTGTAGATGCTCACTGAAATGTTTACCGAAGCGAGGCACTGCTCCTGGGGGAAGTTCCTCAGGGGAACCGTGCTCTGTATACATGGGCTTCTCCAAAATATTTCACCCCTAACTGCCCCTCACGCTATGCTGGGACCCATGTATACGAGAAACCCTGGCTTCTGCCCTCTGGAGTTTAAACGTTATTCAAGTTATAGGAGGTTGCACAAAATGTAATAATAAGGGTAATAGTACTTGTCGCTATACAAATACAAATACAAGTACTTGTAAAAACATATAATTATTAGACAAGGAAATGTATTTTGGATGTGCTTAAACAGACAGATGTGGAAAAATGACCTTAAAGAAGATTGGGTTTAGAGAATTATACACTTAATCTGAAGCCATGTATTTAAGTAGAGCAGTTACCCTAGTGATGGGGATCCCAGAAGAGATGGGGGGGTGTTTAAAGGGCACGTTCGCCGAAGGAGTACAAGGCAAAGATTGGAGAAACTGATTGCACAGAAATATAGGAGAAGAAACTTGGTGGTACACATCTACAGAAGGCTGAGATGGGAGGAATTTCAAGGAAGACCTGGTTACAATTCTGAATCTTTTCAGGGCTATTCAGAGGAAAAGCTCACTGAATGTAATGAACCCCAGGTCTTGCAGTCTCTGTATGAAGATAGTTGCAGGTAACTTTTAATGAATGTGTACACCGTGCCATGCTTGGTGCCAGCAATTTTACACACATTCATTCATTGATAACACATCAGTTGTGCAAGACGGGTGACATTACTAAGCACGCTTGCTTGGGGGTGGCCCTTTCCCCCCAGCCCCGCAGAGAAAGAATCTCCTTTCTTTCTTCTCACCCCACTGCCCTTCTTTCAAATACCAGAATCTGCAGCGTTCTTTATTCCTCAACAGCAGACGTTCCTCAAGTTCTGAATTAACAAGTGCGGTTTGAAATTCAGCTGCAGGGACTCAAAGCAGAGAGGAATTCATGAACATGGCAGGAGATTTTAACAACCCTCTCTCGGTAAAGGAGAGACGTGAAATCAGTGGATTATAAATAGGTAAGATTGTAAAAGCCTATTAACAAAATACTTTTAATTCTCATTTCTAAAGCCTTAAATCCACAATTCTAGAATACACATCCTTTAGAAGGCGCACGACGTAGTCACCAAAATAGACCATATTCGAGACTACCAAGCGAGATTCAGTAACTTTCAAAGGAATAACATCATGCAGTTTTTTTCTCTGAACACACACATGCACAGCTAAAACATCCTACGTACTTGGTATTGAGAAAATTCGCATTAACTAATTTATCAAACAGTGAATAAACGTGGACATTAGAAAATATTTGAACTGAAAAAGGATGAAAATGCAACATAGCAAATTTTTTCAGAGGTAGTGAAAACAGCACCAAATGTAATCGTTTTAAAATACTATTAGGTTGGCTAAAAAGTTCGATCCGCTTTTTCCGTAAGATCTTACGGACAAACCCGAACGAACTTTTTGGGCAACCCAAGATTTATTAGTTATGTGAGACTGGGCTTTGGAAGAGACGTTTGTAGCCGAGGAAACAAAAACTGAATCTGTGGTGTACAGATGGCACTCAGTGGCGTGACACTGTATGAGATCACCCAAGGAGGGATTGCCAGAGAGAGAGAGATGTCGGAAGACTGAGACTTAGATCCTGACAATTTTGAGGTCAGGGAACAGAGAAGGAAGTGACAGAGGACACTGAGAAATAGCAGTGGGCATGGGAGAAAAAATCAAAAGCAGCCAGTGCAGTCGTCACACGAAAATAAAGACATTGTCGTCCCGAAGGCCAAGTTGCAAAAGAGGTGAACTCTTGCGAGATGGAGACTGAGAATCGAAAATTGGATTCAGCTCCCTGACGTTATTAGTGAGGTTTACACGAATAACTTCTGGACAGTGGAAGCTGCAAAACCCTGCCTGGATTGTCTTTAGGACAGAAGGGGCTGGTGCAGGTGTCACAGGCGTGTGAGTAGAAACAATTCCTTTGGAGGAATTTCGCAGTGCATGGCAGCAAGAAGGAGTGGATGTGAGTTGGTCGGGAAAGTGGGATCAAGATATTTTTCTAAGATGGGAAATATGGCAGCTTTTTTGTGGATGGGAGGAATCCACTTGGGAATTGGTGCAAAATTTGTATCCTTCAGAGCACGAGGAAGGGAATCCTTGCTCAGATGGAGGGATTGTGTTTGGAAAGGAGGAGGGTGGCTAGCATCCATCACCGTTCAGAGTGTGTGGTTTCAGATGTGGGTACCTCGGTGGCGATGCAGGTAGAAGCCCATGGATGCTTTGGTCTCACTGCTTCCAGGTTCTTGAAGAAACGGAAAGCAAAATCTTCAGCTGATTGAGGGGATAAGTCTTAGGATTCTAGGAGAGGAAAGTACAAAACATCTATCAGAGGCAGTTGGAGGATTTACTAGACTGCGGAAGTAAACTGGGGGAACCTGGACACCCCACTTGGCATTTACCATCACAAATGTAAAGTCACAGTGGTTGGTGTGGTTATGTTCATGGTGGCCAGCGGGGTGTAGGTGGAGTTGTATTTAATCAGACCTGGGGGTACAAGCTAGTGCGATAACATGAGAGAGAGGCCAGGGATTCAGGGAGTAAGTTTAGGAGTGATGACGGTGTTTTACCACTGGATTTTAGTGGGGAAAACGGGGTCAAGAAAGGTGAGTTTCAGTGAAAATTTAGTAGCTTCGATGGATTGGTGAAGCCGGTGAAGTGAATGGTTTTTGGAAATGGATTGGGGAGTTAGTGGTGAGCTGGAAGAGCTGAGGTTCAAGATGAGAAAAGTTGTAGCCTTGAACTTACGGAGGACCGGTGCTTATTGGAAACCATCATGTGTAGGGACTTACGTTAGGTGGAGGAAAAGCAGCATTGCAGGTAAGATTTCAGAGAACCTAAGGGCAAGGGTAGTGAAAGGCTCAGGTGAATGTGTATATAAATATTAAGAATTAGCTCAGCAGAATTGGAGCCCATGACAGTAAAGCAAGAGGCAGAATGTTGGGAAATGAGAAGGACGGATTTGGGTGTCAGGAAGAGAGAGTAATATGTTGAAATGGATTATGAGAGAATGTAAGTGTATGGGAACAAAATTGTCCACCCCAAAATGTGTGTCTGACATGAGGATTATTTTAGAATGATTATTTTAAAAAGCAGAAGACTCAGGAAGTCTTTCTTTTTACCTCCCCTTAGTTGCCTAGAGAATTTAGATAGAGGGCTTGTTCCTGGAATGGAGCGTCACCAGACATGTCTGCAAAGAATATGGACCATGTGGGGTGGGGAAATTCAGCAGGCCCTGGAGATGAGTCCACTCCGTGTCCCACTGTCTCTGCAGGCCCAGCAAACACTTGTTTACAAACGTTGGCTTCTCCGTCTCCATGGGAACTGCCCTCCTCCCCTTTGAGGTCCCAAACCACTACCCCAAGAGCCTCTTCTGTCTATACCCGAAGATGATATTTAAGGTGCGGGTTTTGATCATTTTGGCACGTGACTCAGGGTCTACGGGTCTCTCCTGTGGATACATGTTTTTCAACTTCGGTTTGATTTTCGCCTGTTCATCCGTCCGATGTCAATTTAATTCTTAGATTTTAATCTTAAGAACCTAGAAGGGTAGAGAAAAATGCCTTCCTTCCCCACAAAAGTGAGGTAATTGGATGACGTGGGCTTTGAAGCTGGAGGATGGGCTGAGAGTGGCCATGGCAACAGGACAGACACCGAATATTTCAGGGAACCGGATTGCAGGCGACTTGGTGGGGGGCCGGCCTGAGGTCAGGCTCCTGCACCAGCTGAGACACCAGGATATGGAAAATTCGGGCCGTGAGTGGAATCGCGATTGCGTGCTGGTGACTAAGGAGGGCTGGGTGTCTGAGGTCCCTTTGTCGCCCGCACCGACAGACCCAGGGGGCATGGGAAAAAGCAATGTCCACTCCAGCACCTCAGCTCGGGATGGTTACATGGCTCTGGGTTGTCCTTAAATCTCTAAAATTGCTCCTGTTTACATCTCTGTATTATTTTAAGTGTCCGTGGATGGCAGTTAAGAATCTCCTGGAAACACAGTACAGCCAAGGCAAACAAAAATAACCAGCATTCCCCACTTTGAATTCATGGAGTTACTGCTATAGCAGGGTCTTACTGCTTTAAGTCCACTGAAGATTTTCTCCAGTAACTTGTGTTGTTTTTGTTCTCAGGACCTCCCCATAGCCCTGAATGATTATAGATCCCTCAAATTTGGTTGGAATACAAGAATTGCCTGGTTTTTTTCCCTTGGCATGTATCAAATCTCTTCCCATTTTTTTTTTTAACTTTAGGATTCACAAGACTTTAATAAAAGATGTCAGTATAGTTTTGTGTTTCAAAAACCAGCCAATTTATTATTTTTTTATTGAAGTATAGTTAACTTACAATATTGTGTTAGTTTCAGGTGTACAGGAGTGATTCAGTATATATATATATATATATATATATATATATATATATATATATATATATATATATATTCTTTTTCAGATTTCTTTTCCCATATAGGTTATTACGGAATATTGAGTAAGGTTCCCTGTACTGTACAGTAGGACCTGGTTGATTATCTAGTGTATATATAGTAGTGGGTATATGCTAATCCCAAGCTCCTAATTCCTCTTTCTCCTACCACCTCTCCTGCTAGCCGAAAGTTTGTTTTCTAGGTCTGTGAATCTATTTCTGAAAAGCCATCCAGTTTACTTCTACATATAAGTAGGTACACCACACAGCCAAGAAAAAAAAAAAAAAAAGCAGAATAGTCTTATAGGCAAAGATGCGAAGTATACATAGAGTGCCGTGGAAAGTACAGCCTCCCTGTTTCTATACGTGTTGAAGGGAAAGTTAAATCCTGTACTGCATGGAATTTGGTATTCCGTAAGCGGATTTCCTCATCTTGCAGCAGAAGTGAATACCAAGATGATGGGTAAAAACTCAAGACACGTTGGTGATGTTCTCGAGCAGAACACAGAACTTGCTCTCTGTGGGACAAAACTGGCCCGAAACACTATCCCTCAGAAATGTCGCAGAGGTGAATTGCCACCTGCTGGCACCAGGAGCTGCTGATTTTGCTACAAAAGGCTTCCAGAAACTGTCCTAGGAGCTGCTAGCGGAGAGCAGTCTGAAGCTTATCAGGCTGGCTCCCCTTTGTCCCCTTGGCCCCAACACATCCGTTCCCTCCTGTGGTCCTTGTCGAAATCACTGCGATGGCCGTTAAAAGGACGCCTGGGATTTTAGGTCAAGAGTCTATGGTGATACATACCAGAGACACACAGTCTGATTCTATAAATAGTATAATTACCATTTTTATTACCAACCAAGAAGGCAGATTAAGAGAGGATGGTATGTCTTACGCCATATGCATACGTACACATATGACATATATATGCGTACGTGTGTTTGAGTGTGCGTGTATACACATATTAACGTATATGTCTATATGTATGTATATATACACACACATATACAGATATAATTTACACTTGTAATTTACAATTCACATATCTTATCCTTTACACTTAGATTTACAAAATTCTCCACCTCCTCAGAAGAAAAGATTTAAAACAGAAAGAAGAAATGATGCAATAAAAGTAGATCCCACTAAAGACCTCGGTTTGCAGATTTCCCTGACATTTTCTCTTTGTCTGAGAATATTTTTTATCAAATCATTTGCAGCATTTAATTATACTTCTGTGCATTAGACATGGGGCAGACATGTGAAAATAAAGATTGTGGGCTACACTTAGGTAAAGCTTTCACATTTTGCTCGGTTAGGTCTGTAGTAAAACTCATACATGTGTTCTAGTTTTGGGGTTTTCTAAAGATGGTTACTGTAAATCTTGATTCCATTGTAAATTTAATACAGTTACCAGATCCATCCATACCCTTGTCTGTTAAAATATTCTTTTATTACTGCTGCTGAGATATGCAGTTAAATATTGTCATTATCAACAATTAGCATAACCAAATACTAACCATTCAGGACACAGGAGAGAAGGACTCAAGTAAAAAATATGCTGAAACATGTCTTTGTATGTCGTGATAATATTAACCATCCTCATTCTAGACAAGGACTACACAGTGTTACAAATAATTAATGATAATCTAGTGAAAGAAACACAGTAACATGGTACTGCATATAGACACGCCAACAAGTTTAATCGAGAACCTCATGCATCTCCTTATATTTTCTTATAAGACAGTAAATTATTAGACTGACTTTTCCACTCTATCATATGGTTTTATTACTCTCCCTGCTGTCACAGTAAATTACCAAGTATTATAAAGATAATATAACCAGTTTTCTCCCACGGGTCTTTACAATAATAGTTTTCCTTTATGAAAATGCCATAATTTGACAGATAAGTGTATGGTAGAGTTTCTAGTTGGATCGAGGCGAAAATATAAATGTAAGTGCACACAATTTTAATGACGCATACACACATATGAATAGGAATATTTCTAACAGTATTATATAGCTTGCTTCGTTGTTTTAATCTTGTTGAGATAATTGGTAAGTAGATTGAAAGGTGACCCACGGCTTATGGGGAAATCAGGTAACTTTCTCATGACAAGTCTGAAGTTTTGTTTTGTTTTGTTTTGTTTTTTATTTATTTTTGGCTGTGTTGGGTCTTCGTTGCTGCGCGCGGGCTTTCTCTAGTTGTGGCGAGCGGGGGCTACTCTTGGTTGCGATGCGCGGGCTTCTCATTGCGGTAGCTTCTCTTGTTGCGGAGCATGGGCTCTAGGTGCGCAGGCTTCAGTAGTTGCAGCACGCAGGCTCAGTAGTTGTGGCGCACAGGCTCTAGAGCGCAGGCTCAGTAGTTGTGGCACACAGGCTTAGTTGCTCCACAGCATGTGGGATCTTCCCGGACCAGGGCTCAAACCCGTGTCCCCTACATTGGCAGGCGGATTCTTAACCACTGCGCCACCAGGGAAGCCCCAGTCTGAAGTTTTTTAATTGGTTTATTACAATGTTCAGCAATCCAAGCACAGAACACTTCATTATGTATTTGTAGGTTGGCTTTGTTGTGTTTTCCCAGATACTGTTACGGCTTTCTTGTGTGTTGGCTTTATTAAATCGTTGTATGCCAGTTAATCTATAATACAGTTGTTGATTTAATATAAGGAGGATGTGTAGAATAATGCTGAAGTGTGGTGAATGACAGGGAAATAGATACTTTGCAACATCCTCACCAACTGTGGACAGCTCCAGGCATGCATCATCATAGACCACTCCTCCTGGGATGACAGTAGATGCAGAAAGCAGTCGTCCAGTGATTCTGACCCTTGATCATGACACAAATACTGCATCCAACCTATACAAAGAGAGAAATAGAAAATACATCTACTGAAAAAATTCCACTAAGCCACAAATTATTATTAATGGTAAAAGTAATTAGTAGATGCTACCCTTTGGCTCCTTACCGAATTCACTGTTCTGGGCATTCTCTAAGCATTCTTGTCTACTTCTCTTATTACCCCTTTAAGCAAGGTGTCATTGGTACCCCATTTCACAGATGAGGAAATTGAGGCTTTGAGTGATGAAAAAACATTACTTATTGTTAAACATTGAGTGATTTCCTGGGCCAGAGTGAAACTAGGAGTAAAAACCGGGTTTAAAGAAGATTTAATATTGAGCTACTTTCCATTTGTGAAGAAAAGATTCCACTCTTTCTTAATATACTGGTTCCAGAACGATTATTTTGATGATGAAACAGTATAATAATTGTAAAGACCTTAGGGTAATCATTGGTCCTTGGTAATCACCATTCATGTCTATCTTACCTTATTAATATCAGGGTAGAGGACTACCCTGTCTAACGGCAAGTTAATACTTTGAAACAATGCTAGGTCTAAGGCATGTGCTTTTAAAGATAGCAACAGGGCTTCCCTGGTGGCGCAGTGGTTGAGAGTCTGCCTGCCGATGCAGAGGACACGGGTTCGTGCCCCGGTCCGGGAAGATCCCACATGCCGCGGAGCGGCTGGGCCCATGAGCCATGGCCGCTGAGCCTGTGCGTCTGGAGCCTGTGCTCCACAACGGGAGAGGCCACCACAGTGAGAGGCCTGCGTACCACAAAAAAAAAAAAAAAAAAAAAGATAGCAACAATAATAACAAAAATAAATTTTCTTGTCCACTGGAACAGATTGCTTCTACTAGTGTACCTGAGGAGAATAGATGAGTCCATTTAATTAGGAGATATCTAAGTGATAATATGTTATTTTTGTCAAGTTCATGAAAGCTAATCCCATGTGAGATTTTGCTGTGGGCTAATTATTTTCTCTAGTGCATTCAATATGTCTCTCATAATATACAGAAAATAGAGGAAGCCAATTAGTCATACAACTTTAAATTGACGTTATTGCGAGAGACATTGAAAATGTTAAGTATTGCTTAAAAATAAACAACAGAGAACACGTAATTGTATAAGATGCTAAAAGATGATTACTACCCCCTTCTGCCCACAATAACAATTTATTTTTATACCCACCTTCTATACCATCATGTTTTTTAAAAAAAAAAAACCTGATAAAATTTCTGCAATTAATTTCTTTTAGATTTCCCCATAAACTTTTTTTTTACATCTTTATTGGAGTATAATTGCTTTACAATGGTGTGTTAGTTTCTGCTTTATAAGAAAGTGAACCAGTTATACATATACATATGTTCCCATATCTCTTCCCTCTTGTGTCTCCCTCCCTCCCACCCTCCCACCCTCCATATCCCATCCATCCAGGTGGTCACAAAGCACCGAGCTGATCTCACTGTGCTATGTGGCTGCTTCCCACTAGCTATCTATTTTACGTTTGGTAGTGTATATATGTCATGCCACTCTCTCGCTTTGTCACAGCTTACCCTTCCCCCTCGCCATAACCTCAAGTCCATTCTCTAGTAGGTCTGTGTCTTTATTCCTGTCTTACCCCTAGGTTCTTCATGACATTGTTTTCCCCTTAAATTCCATATATATGTGTTAGCATACGGTATTTGTCTTTCTCTTTCTGACTTACTTCACTCTGTATGACAGACTCTAGGTCCATCCACCCCATTACAAATAGCTCAATTTCGTTTCTTTTTATGGCTGAGTAATATTCCATTGTATATATGTGCCACAGCTTCTTTATCCATTCACCTGTTGATGGACACTTAGGTTGCTTCCATGTCCTGGCTATTGTAAAGGAGCTGCAATGAACATTGTGGTACATGACTCTTTTTGAATTATGGTTTTCTCAGGGTATATGCCCAGTACTGGGATTGCTGGGTCATATGGTAGTTCTATTTGTAGTTTTTTAAGGAACCTCCATACTGTTCTCCATAGTGGCTGTAGCAATTCACATTCCCACCAGCAGTGCAAGAATGTTCCCTTTTCTCCACACCCTCTCTAGCATTTATTGTTTCTAGATTTTTTGATGGCCATTCTGACTGGTGTGAGATGATATCTCATTGTAGTTTTGATTTGCATTTCTCTAATGATTAATGAGGTTGAGCATTCTTTCATGTGTTTGTTGGCAGTCTGTATATCATCTTTGGAGAAATGTCTATTTCAGTCTTCTGCCCATTTTTGGATTGAGTTGTTTGTTTTTTTGTTATTGAGCTGCATGAGCTGCTTATAAATTTTGGAGATTAATCCTTTGTCAGTTGCTTCATTTGCAAATATTTTCTCCCATTCTGAGGGTTGTCTTTTGGTCGTGTTTATGGTTTCCTTTGCTGTGAAAAAGCTTTGCAGTTTCATTAGGTCCCATTTGTTTATTTTTGTTTTTATTTCCATTTCTCTAGGAGGTGGGTCAAAAAGGATCTTGCTGTGATTTATGTCATAGAGTGTTCTGCCTATGTTTTCCTCTAACAGTTTGATAGCTTCTGGCCTTACATTTAGGTCTTTAATCCATTTTGAGCTTATTTTTGTGTATGGTGTTAGGGAGTGATCTAATCTCATACTTTTACCTGTCCAGTTTTCCCAGCACCGCTTATTGAAGATGCTGTCCTTTCCCCAATGTACATTCCTGCCTCCTTCATCAAAGATAAGGTGACCATATCTGCATGGGTATATCTCTGGGCTTTCTATCCTGTTCCATTGATCTATCTTTCTGTTTTAGTGCCAGTACCATACTGGCTTGATTACTGTAGCTTTGTATTATAGTCTGAAGACAGGGAGCCTGATTCCTCCAGCCACGTTTTTCGTTCTCAAGATTGCTTTGGCCATTCGGGATCTTTTGTGTTTCCATACAAATTATGAAATTTTTTGTTCTAGTTCTGTGAAAAATGCCAGTGGTAGTTTGACAGGGATTGCACTGAATCTTTAGATTGCTTTGGGTAGTAGAGTCATTTTCACAATGTTGATTCTTCCAATCCAGTAACATGGTATAACTCTCCATCTATTTGTATCATCCTTAATTTCTTTCAACAGTATCTTATAATTTTCTGCATACAGGTCTTTTGTCTCCTTAGGTAGGTTTATTCCTAGATATTTTATTCTTTTTGTTGCAGTGGTAAATGGGAGTGTTTTCTTGACTTCATTTTCAGATTTTTCATCATTAGTGTATAGGAATGCCAGACATTTCTGTGCATTAATTTTGTATCCTGCTACTTTACCAAATTCATTGAGTAGCTCTAGTAGTTTTCTGGTAGCATCTTTAGGATTCTCTATGTATAGTATCACGTCATCTGCAAACAGTGACAGCTTTACTTCTTCTTTCCTGATTTGGATTCCTTTTATTTCCTTTTCTTCTCTGATTGCTGTGGCTAAAACTTCCAAAACTATGTTGAATAAGAGTGGTGAGGGTGGGCAACCTTGTCTTGTTCCTGATCTTAGTGGAAATGCTTTCAGTTTTTCACCATTGAGGATGATGTTTGCTGTGGGCTTGTCATATATGGCCTTTATTATGTTGAGGAAAGTTCCCTCTATGCCTACTTTCTGCAGGGGCTTTATCAAAATGGGTGTTGAATTTTGTCGAAAGCTTTCTCTGCATCTATTGAGATGAACATATGGTTTTTCTCCTTCAATTTGTTAATATGGTATATCACATTGATTGATTTGTGTATATTGAAGAATCCTTGCATTCCTGGAATAAACCCCACTTGATCATGGTGTATGATCTTTTTAATGTGCTGTTGGATTCTGTTTGCTAGTATTTTGTTGAGGATTTTTGCATCTATGTTCATCAGTGATATTGGCCTGTAGTTTTCTTTCTTTGTGACATCCTTGTCCGGTTTTGGTATCAGGGTGATGGTGGCCTCGTAGAATGAGTTTGGGAGTGTTCCTCCCTCTGCTATATTTTGGAAGAGTTTGCGAAGGAAAGGTGTTAGCTCTTCTCTAAATGTTTGTTAGAATTCGCCTGTGAAGCCATCTGGTCCCAGGCTTTTGTTTGTTGGAAGATTTTTAATTACAGTTTCAATTTCAGTGCTTGTGTTTGGTCTGTTCACATTTTCTGTTTCTTCCTGATTCAGTCTTGGCAGGCTGTGCATTTCTAAGAATTTGTCCATTTCTTCCAGGTTGTCCATTTTATTGGCATAGAGTTGCTTGTAGTAATCTCTCATGATCTTTTGTATTTCTGCAGTGTCAGTTGTTACTTCTCCTTTTTCATTTCTAATTCTGTTGATTTGAGTCTTTTCTGCTTTTTTTCTTGATGAGTCTGGCTAATGGTTTATCAATTTTGTTTATCTTCTCAAGGAACCAGCTTTTAGTTTTATTGATCTTTGCTATCATTTCCCTCATTTCTTTTTCATTTATTTCTGATCTGATCTTTATGATTTCTTTCCTTCTGCTAACTTCGGGGTTTTTTGTTCTTCTTTCTCTAATTGCTTTAGGTGCAAGGTTAGGTTGTTTATTCGAGATGTTTCCTGTTTCTTAAGGTGGGCTTGTATTGCTATAAACTTCCCTCTTAGAACTGCTTTTGCTGCATCCCATAGGTTTTGGGTCGTCATGTCTCCATTGTCATTTGTTTCTAGGTATTTTTTGATTTCCTGTTTGATTTCTTCAGTGATCAGTTCGTTATTAAGTAGTGTATTGTTGAGTCTCCATGTGTTTGTATTTTTTACAGATCTTTTCCTGTATTTGATATCTAGTCTCATAGCGTTGTGGTCGGAAAAGATACTTGATACAATTTCAATTTCATTAAATTTACCAAGGCTTGGTTTGTGACCCAAGATATGATCTATCCTGGAGAATGTTCTATGAGCAGTTGAGAAAAATGTGTATTCTGTTGTTTTTGGATGGAGTGTTCTATAAATAATAAGTCCATCTTGTTTAATGTATCATTTAAAGCTTGTGTTTCCTTATTTATTTTCATTTTGGATGATCTGTCCATTGGCGAAAGTGGGGTGTTAAAGTCCCCTACTATGAATGTGTTACTGTCGATCTCCCCTTTCATAGCTGTTAGTATTTGCCTTATGTATTGAGGTGCTCCTATGTTGGGTGCATAAATATTTACAATTGTTATATCTTCTTCTTGGATTTATCCCTTGATCATTATGTAGTGTCCTTCTTTGTCTCTTCTAACAGTCTTTATTTTAAAGTCTATTTTGTCTGATATGAGAATTACTACTCCAGCTTTCTTTTGGTTTCCATTTGCATGGAATATCTTTTTCCATCCCTTCACTTTCAGTCTGCATATGTCTCTAGGTCTGAAATGGGTCTCTTGTAGACAGCATATATATGGGTCTTGTTTTTGTATCCATTCAGCCAGTCTGTATCTTTTGGTGGGAGCATTTAATCCATTTACATTTGAGGTAATTATTGATATGTATGTTTCTATTCCCACTATCTTAATTGTTTTGGGTTCGTTATAGTAGGTCTTTTCCTTCTCTTGTGCTTCTTGCCTAGAGAAGTTCCTTTAGCAGTTGTTGTAAAGATGGTTTGGTGGTGCTGAACTCTCTCAGCTTTTTCTTGTCTGTAAAGGTTTTAATTTCTCCATCAAATCTGAATGAGATCCTTGCTGGGTAGAATAATCTTGGTTGCAGATTTTTCTCTTTCACCACTTTAAGTATGTCCCGCCATTCCCTTCTGGCTTGCAGAGTTTCTGCTGAGAGATCAGCTGTTAACCTTATGGGGATTCCCTTGTGTGTTATTTGTTGTTTTTCCCTTGCTGCTTGTAATATGTTTTCTTTGTATTTAATTTTTGACAGTTTAATATGTGTCTTGGCGTGTTTCTCCTTGGATTTATCCTGTAAGGGACTCTCTGTGCTTCCTGGACTTGATTAACTATTTCATTTCCCATATTAGGGAAGTTTTCAACAAAAATCTCTTCAAATATTTTCTCAGTCCCTTTCTTTTTCTCTTCTTCTTCTGGAACCCCTATAATTCGAATGTTGATGCATTTAATATTGTCCCAGAGGTCTCTGAGACTGTCCTCAGTTCTTTTCATTCTTTTCTCTTTATTCTGCTCTGCAGTAGTTATTTCCACTATTTTATCTTCCAGGTCACTTATCCGTTCTTCTCCCTCAGTTATTCTGCTATTGATCCCATCTAGAGTATTTTTCATTTCACTTATTGTGTTGTTCATCATTGCTTGTTTCATCTTTAGTTCTTCTAGGTCCTTGTTAAACACTTCTTGTATTTTCTCCATTCTGTTTTCAAGATTTTGGGTCATCTTTACTATCATTATTCTGAATTCTTTTTCAGCTAGACTGCCTACTTCCTCTTCATTTGTTAGGTCTGGTGGGTTTTTATCTTGCTCCTTCATCTGCTGTGTGTCTTTCTGTCTTCTCATTTTGCTTATCTTACTTTTTGCAGGCTGCAGGTTCGTAGTTCCCGTTGTTTTGGGTGTCTGTCCCCAGAGGCTAAAGTTGGTTCAGTGGGTTGTGTAGGCTTCCTGGTGGAGGGGACTAGTGCCTTTGTTCTGGTGGCTGAGGCTGGATCTTGTGTTTCTGGTAGGCAGGTCCACGTCTGGTGGTGTGTTTTGGGGTGTCTGTGGACTTATTATGATTTTAGGCAGCCTCTCTGCTAATGGGTGGGGTTGTGTTCCTGTCTTGCTAGTTGTTTGGTATAGGGTGTCCAGCACTGTAGCTTGCTGGTCATTGAGTGAAGCTGGGTGCTGATGTTGAGATGGAGATCTCTGGGAGATTTTCGCCGTTTGATATTACGTGGAGCTGGGAGGTCTCTTGTTGACCAGTGTCCTGAAGTTGGCTCTCCCACCTCAGAGGCACAGCACCAAGAGTCTTTCATCCACACAGATCAGAATAAAAGGGAGAAAAAGTAGAAAGAAATAAAGAGGATAAAAGAAAATAAAATAAGGTAAAATAAAGTTATTAAAATAAAAAAATAAGAAAAACATTTTTAAGTAAAAAAAAAACACGGACGGATAGAACCCTAGGACAAATGGTGGAAGCAAAGCTATACAGACAAAATGTCACACCGAAGCATACACATACACACTCACAAAAAGAGGAAAAGGGGGAAACAAATCCTAAATCTTGCTCTCAAAGTCCACCTCCTCAATTTGGGATGATTCGTTGTCTATTCATGTATTCCACAGATGCAGGTACATCCGGTTGATTGTGGAGATTTAATCCGCTGCTCCTGAGGCTGCTGGGAGAGATTTCCCTTTCTCTTCTTTGTACTCGCAGCTCCCGGGGCTCAGCTTTGGATTTGGCCCCGCCTCTGCATGTAGGTCGCCGGAGGTCATCTGTTCTTCGCTCAGAACGGACGGGGTTAAAGGAGCCTCTGACTCGGGGGCTCTGGCTCACTCAGGCCGGGGGGAGGGAGGGACACGGAGTGCGGGGCAAGCCTGCAGCGTCAGAGGCCGGCGGGACATTGCACCAGCCTGAGGCGCGCTGTGCGTTCTCCCGGGGGAGTTGTCCCTGGATCCCAGGACCCTGGCGGTGGCGGGCTGCACAGGCTCCCCGGAAGGGGGGTGTGGATAGTGACCTGTGCTCGCACACAGGCTTCTTGGTGGCGGCAGCAGCAGCCTTAGCGTCTCATGCCCGTCTCGGGTCCGCGCTTTTAGCCGCGGCTCGTGCCCGTCTCTGGAGCTCCTTTAAGCGGCGCTCTGAATCCCCTCTCGTCGCGCACCAGGTAACAAAGAGGGAAGAAAAAGTCTCCTGCTTCTTCGGCAGGTCCAGACTTATCCCCGGACTCCCTCCCAGCTAGCCGTGGTGCACTAACACCCTGCAGGCTGTGTTCACGCCGCCAACCCCAGTCCTCTCCTGGCGCTCCGACTAAAGCCCGAGCCTCAGCTCCCAGCCCCGCCTGCCCCGGCAGGTGAGCAGATAAGCCTCTCGGGCTGGTGAGAGTGCTGGTCAGCACCAATCCTCTGTGCGGGAATCTCCCCGCTTTGCCCTCCGCTCCCCTGTGGCTGCGCTCTCCTCCACGGCTCCGAAGCTCCCCCTCTGCATCCCGCAGTCTCCGCCCGTGAAGGGGCTCCTAGTGTGTGGAAACCTTTCCTCCTTCACGGCTCCCTCCCACTGGTGCAGGTACCGTCCCTATTGTTTTGTCTCTGTTTTTTCCTTTTTTCTTTCGCCCTACCCAGGTACTTGGGAGGTTTCTTGCCTTTTGGGAGGTCTGAGGTCTTCTGCCAGCATTCAGTAGTTCTGTAGGAGCTGTTCCACGTGTAGATATATTTCTGATGTATCTCTAGTCACAAACAATAAAGCAGGGCATTCTGGCAGTTTAACACAGCTTGAGTTCAGCAACCACCTTACACTACGATCTTCATTCAAATCTCAAAATGAACTCACATCAGATTCGTCCTTATTCGGCAGAACACTCGCAAACTGAACTGTGGCGCTTCCTCCTTCTTCCATCCTTTCT
This sequence comes from Phocoena sinus, assembly GCF_008692025.1. NCBI lineage: Eukaryota > Metazoa > Chordata > Mammalia > Artiodactyla > Phocoenidae > Phocoena > Phocoena sinus. The sequence goes on along the minus strand of NC_045784.1, from coordinate 3,283,639 downwards.
CACAGCACATCTCTTTAGTTTATCACCTGCTCTATGCATCTTTAAATGGTTTCTCCCCATAAACTCTTACAGAAAACCTTTAACCAAAAAAAAAAAAAAAAATCAGAGTATTGCATTGTAAGAAGCAACTAGATAACATACCTCTCATTAATATTGCAAGCATTCGGGACTTCCCTGTTGGCGCAGTGGTTAAGAATCTGCCTGCCAATACAGGGGACATGGGTTCAAGCCCTGGTCCGGGAAGATCCCACATGCCCTGGAGCAACTAAGCCTGTGTACCACAACTACTGAGCCAGCGCTCTAGAGCCCATGAGCCACAACTGCTGAGCCCTTCCGCCACAACTACTGAAGCCCCTGCGCCTAGAGCCCGTGCTCTGCAACAAGAGAAGCCACCGCAATGAGAAGCCTGTGCACCACAAAGAAGAGTAGCCCCCACTCGCCGCAACTAGAGAAATCCCGCACAGAGCAACGAAGACCTAACGCAGCCAAAAATAAATAAATTTTTAAAAGTACAGCAAGCATTCCATGAGCTCAACGGTCACAGGAGACACCATCAGATATGCTGCTTTCCATGATCACTCTGAGTATGTGCAGCAATCCATATGAGCTCCTGTCTCAACTTTCTTGTCCTCACAGTTATCTGCATGGAACCTTTGTCCAGAACTTCTGTGCATCTGTTTTCACTCACTCACCCTTCTAGTCTTTCAGACAAGAATTTACAAATCACCACCTCCTAAAGCAGAATAAACCCAATCTCAACTGTTGTGCTTCCCTTCTTGCAGACGTATTTACTGAGAGATCTGCCCTATCCTCTGATTCATCACCATACACTCTTTACCCTATGCTCATTTTGTTTCTTTCATTCATTTAAAACTGCAAAGCAACATAGAAAATACTTTAACCACATAAAAAATTAAAAATAATGTAAAAGTGCTCCTCTGACCAGCAACTAGATAATGAGATGCTTTGTTATAAATTTTTCAAAGCATTTTTGAGAAACAAAACATAAATCAAATACCCTTCCTTCGCTTATGTTTTCCATCGTTCCCAAAGGTAACCGCTTGCTGGCAGTCACTATATATAATCTGTATTTTCATATACTGAGTAAACCTGCATCCCCCGTCATGATAGAATTCTGATCAGCATGGTTTTACATTTTGCACTCAACTACGCTGATACACACGGATCTGCTTCAGTGTCGTCAACTGTTGTAAAGCATTGCGTGATACTAAGAGCAATAATTTACACATTCCTTCGTAAAAGTACCTTACTTCTTCTGCAATGTTTTCTCTTAAAAACAGTACAAAGATGATGATCCCCAAGCATCCTCCTTATACAGGCATGTTAATCTGGTGATTATACCTAAGATGGAATTTCTGTGTCATAGGATGTTCTTGCCTGAAACTTTGCTATTTCCAAATTGCTTTCCTGAGTAGCGGTACTAATTTTCACATAACCATCCTTGTGTTTTTGGTGTGTGTGGGTGTGCACTCTTCCTGAACTACACGTTGCTACAGGCATCCTGTCTATTTCTTGTCCCACTCCCAGAGTCATCCGTCTCTCCCAGGAGCCCTGGTTCCTTTTACTGGAGGGTGGGATTAGAAGTCAAGGTCTGGGCAGCAGTTGGGCCTGTTGCTCCTAGAGTGTCATTTCTTCAGGAACTTGTCAGCTGACAGAGCAAGGAAGTACGCGGGGTTCCCTTGGTCTCTGTGGGGGACTGGTTCCAGGACCCCCAGGGATACGAACATTCATGGATGCTCAAACCCTTATATAAAATAGTTTAGTGTTTGCATGTAGTGTACGCACAACCTCTTCTATACTTTAAGACATCTCTAGATTACTTATAATACCTAGTACCATGTAAATAATTGTAAATGCAATGTAAGTCGCTGCTGGTTTATGGCACATTCAGATTTTGCTTTTTGGAACTTTCTGGAATTTTTTTCACCCCCCGAATAGCTTTGATCCGTGGCTGGTTGAATCCGAGGATATGAACTCTCGGATACGGACGGCCGACTGTGTGTGTGCGTGCTAACTCATTTTTCTGCACGTGTCTCTCAATATTGCTTTATGTGAGGATGTGTTTGTATATTAAACAGAACCTGAGTGCATGGCAGTGTCTACAGCTCTGATCCATCACCACGTGGACCACTGTCACCTTCATTGCTCATCTGCTACCTGGCTCCTGCAGTCCATATACCGATGGGTCAGCCCCAGTGTACATGCAGGGCACTATCAGAATTGTTAAGCCACGCCCCCGTGGGCAACAGTTTTGTCAAGCAGAGTTCACTGCTTATCTGCGAGTCCTTTTGTCTTTCATCTTACAGATCCACCAATACGTAAAGAAATATTAGGTGAGCACCGGCCCCTAACCACACACCTCACTGAAGGTTACTTCACCCATTGGTAACCAGTAAATTCTCTTGACACAGCATACGTGTTTCATCCTGGGAGCCCGTAAAATTCTCAATATTTTTGTTACTAATTTGCATACCTTAGTTTCAGTCTCTGTGCTCTAAAGTTCTGTGACTTTTGAGAAATGGCTAGTGTCTCGTATCTGCCACTACTGTATCATACAGAATAGTTTCACCACCCTCAAAGTATCCCCCATGCTTCACCTATTCAAAACTCCTCTGCCCCAAAACCCTGGTTAAAACGGACCTGTTTACCTTCTCTCTAGTTCTGCCTATTCCAGGATGTCATATAAATGGACTCATACAATGTATAGTCTTTTCAGACTGCCTTTTTTTGTAACTGAAGTATAGTTGATTCAGAGTGTTTCAGGTGTACACAGCAAAGTGATTCAGTAATATGTATGTGTGTGTATTTATAGACACATATATATAAGTACATGCACCCACGTATATTCTTTTTCAGATTCTTTTCCATTATATAGAATGCCTTCTTTCACTTAGTAGTATGCATGTAAGTTTCCTTTTTAAATGTCCTTGCCTTTGTCTGGTCACTGAACAGGATCCCGTTGTATGCCTGACCGCCATTTCTTTGGTGAAGTAAATGGCTTCATGGAGTCATCTTCTCACTTTAACAGTAAAATCCACCAAATTGACAACGCTGGCGTGGGACTACATCCCATCACAGCGACGTGGTTCTCAGCAAGTGATGTTTGCCGGTCCACCTCACCCTGCCCTAGAATCCTTCACCAGGACTCCCAGTGTGGAAAAGAAACCCTCCTCTAGCGTTAGGGTGTTCTATGGATTCCGAGATTGTAGTTGGCATGGGGACGGCTCCGTTTTCTGTTGTATGGATTCCGGGATCGTGGTTGATGTGGCGATGGCTCCATTCTCTGGGCAGTTCTGAGGTCCTTGACCCTGTCCTACAGAAACACTGAGAGTCGCCTGCCTACCCAGACCCATAGAGCGCCTCAGGCGTTGCTTCATTCTACCCTGTTTATCGCTTGGAGACACCATGTTCTGATGAGTCGGTACGGGCTGTGCACCTTTTTCCAGTTGTATTAGTTCCCTGTGGCTGCTGTAACGAAGTATTACCATCCTAGGGGCTGAAACAACACACTGATACTCTCACTCCTCTGGCGGTCAGAAGTCTCACGTGGGTCTCACTGGGCTTGGTGCAAGCTGACCCTTGGCCCCCGTGCGTCTCTGAAGCCATCCATGGCTGCTCAAGTCTTTGTCACAAAGCTGTATCTCATGGTCTGACTCATCTGCCTTCCTGCTTCCCCACACTGTACAGGACTCTTGTGATGACACTGGGTGCACCTGGGTAATCCAGCCTAGTTTCCCCATCTCAAGTCTTTAACCTCACATCTGCCAGACCCATTTTGTCCTGTAAGGTAGGGTGCCCACACAGTCCAGGGTGAGAATGGGGACATCTTTGGGAAATGGAGTGTGTGGGGATCATTCTGCCTCTGACAGACGTTCATCCCTGGAATTTATAAGGTTTCAGCAAGTTGGCATAAGATTTTCCAGCCTCTATATTCTTACATGAAAAAGGAGATAATGGATTCACGTCTGCGGTTGTGAGGCTCGCACGCACTCATGTGAGTGGAGGCTTGGGGTACGTTGTTCACAGTCTACAAAAGACACCCTCCTTCGGCCGTCCCGGTTGGCTGCTGGCCGGATCCCAAAAAGGCACCCTTGCAGAGAAGCCAGAGTCATCTTCTTAATCAGTGCTTCTGTCCTGGACCACAGAGGCCCTGATGACATGTAATAAAAATGTACAGTCGCTGCCCTTTTGGTGAGTTCTCTAGAGAACTTAGCCTTTGCCCCTCAGTGGGTGAAGGGCCAGCAGCTGGGTAACTGTTTTCTTGTCTTTAGATGTGATCACATCCTTGACCTCTGGTAACCAACATTTATCATGTTCAGAATGCCCTGCTTCAAGGATTGCTGCTTTGGTTTATATTAAAAAAAAAAAAAAGCCTAATGCTGAGAGAGTTACCACGGCAAATTCCCTAAGGGCTTGACCAAGCAAATTATATTTCCAACCATTTCATCATGGATTCTTTGCAACTGTAGGCAGATATGTACGCAGCAACGTAGAATATGCACTTACTTAAAGCCTTTTTAATGTTTCTGTTTTTTACTTTTTATTGAAATGGTAGCATCACTCCTGATAATTTTTACCAAGTTATAATCAGGTAATCAGTGAAGAAAGAAAATGCCTTCCCTGTAACGTCCCAATCCTACTTTCCAAAGGAAAGCACGTTCCAGGGTCACTGTTCCATGCTGTGGGCTTCTGCGTGCTTTGCAGGATGGTGGCACCAGGCTCCCATTGCAGCTCGTGCCTCTTGTTCTCCAGGCACCCCCGATTTCTCCCGATTCTTTGTGTCGGTGTTAGGGTTAGAGAAGAGGAATCTCCGCTGGGCCTCGTGCTTCCTCTAGGTCTTATCCTGTCAGGTATGGCTTGGCCACCATCTGGACTTGGCCACTGTGTCTCACCACCAGACCTCTTTAATCCCGTTGGCTTGTAAAGGTGCTTTTGCTCATTCCGCATGTGCCGTTCACTAACCGTCATTTTACCGATGAGTTCAGGCTTCAGGATGGCAAAATCCTAACGGGAAGTATCTTCTCAGGGCAGCGTAAAGACCCCAGAAACCAGAGAAGAAGACAGAAAGCCCATCGGGGGAAACACACAAGCAGCAGGAAATAGCTCAGCAAATTATTCTGCTGCAAGTACAGACAGACACCGTGTTCTAAGAGACGGGGACCTGGTATCATAGTAATGAAAGGAGTGACCTGTTATCACTGGAATGAAAGGAGTGACCCATAATGGGGTCCCTTGGAAGGTTTGCTCTGTGTAGTTTGGTGTTTATTTAACCCAGGCATGGCCTACTCATGGCTTTGCACTTTCGTTTTTTTATTTTAATTTTTGATTGAAGTAGAGTAGATTTACAATATTGTGCTAGTTTCAGGTGTACAGCAAAGTGATTCGGTATTTTTGAAGATTATCTTCCATTATAGTTATTACAAGGTAATGGGTATAATTCCCTGTGCTGTACAATGAATCCTTGTTGCTTATCTGTTTTATGTATGGTAGTTGGTATCTCTTAATCCCATACCCCTAATTTATCCCCACCCTTCCCTTGCCTCTCCCCACTGGTAACCGCTAGTTTGTTTTCTATATTGGTGAGTCTGTTTTTGTTTTGCATGTACATTGATTTGTATTTTTCAGATTCCACATATAAGTGATATCCTACAGTGTTTGCCTTTCTCTGTATGACTTATTTCGTGAAGCATAATATTCTTTAGGTCCATCCACGTTGCTGCAAATGGCACTGTCCCATTCGTTTTTTTTATGGCTGAGTAATATACATATACATATAGTAATATACGTTGTATATACATATACAATATGTATATTGTATATGTATAATATACATTGTAGATATACAATGTATATTATACATATATATACATTGTATATATATATACACACATATATACATTGTATATCTACAATGTATATACATACATATACATATACAATATGTATATATATATGTATATATATATGTATACATATACATAGTAATATACATATACATAGTAACATACAATGTCTATCTAATGATTCATGTCTTAGTTGCAAATGTGCCTGCCATTAGCATTGCCGGGATTGTTCTAATTTTGTTTACGTGTATATTTCCATGAAGTCTTTGCCCTTTCTTTAGCAACTCTTCTGATTCAATTTACATGTGTCTATTGAGTATATAAGAGTTGATTTGTTACAGACTTGGTATGGTGATGCCGTGGAAAGCTTTAATACAGTCTTTGGCTCACGGGCCTAGCCGCTCCACAGCACGTGGGATCCTTCCGGACCGGGGCACGAACCCGCGTCCCCTGCATCGGCAGGCGGACTCTCACCCACTGTGCCACCAGGGAAGCCCAATACAGTCTTGATCTTATGATCTCCTCTTGTCCTCATCTGTGTTTTTCAGTGGACGGTACCTGCCTTATTTTATTGGCCAGCTCTACTCGACACACTCTTTTGGCGTGTGAGTGGTGGTGGTGGCGTGTGCCCATATTTGTTTCTCTTTCTATGATTGAATTGGTGATTAAGGTTTTCGTTCAACTGTTTCAATATTTCTCAAAATGAGGCAAAGGACCAGTCCATCAAAACCATCTGAGGTGTTTGACCACCACCATTTCCATCTCAGGAGACCCTCTTTCCAGACTCTCTTGGAAGGAAGGGCTTTGGAATCTTTCTCATGAGCAACTCACATGATTTTAATACACAGTGGTGCCTAAATAATACCGTCCTTGGGATTACTGTATACGAAATACCGTCGGTTGTTTTTTCACCATTAGAGATAGACTCTGTTGTACACCAGCTGACTCCTTGGGATTACTGTATACGAAATACCGTCGGTTGTTTTTTCACCATTAGTGATAGACTCTGTTGTACACCAGCTGAAAAAAAATAAAATACAAATTAGCACCTTTAAAATCCCTCTTCCTTCTTCTAGTCACACATCAAAATTGTGTAATTAATTTTCCAATTAATTATGTAATTAAGGTGCACCATATGTGCTTTGTTTTGGAAGTGAAGTTTAAAAATTGTCTCGTGATCTATTTCAAATCATTCAAAGTCACAGGATCTTTTATGGACATATTTTCATCAGTTGAGATTTAATTTGCTTTTGCTATTGGCTCTTTTTGACGAATTATTTTTCCTGTCGTCTTCTCTGTGTTTTGACTAGATTTAAAAAGGGATGGTTGGGCTTCCCTGGTGGTGCAGTGGTTGGGAGTCCGCCTGCCGATGCGGGGGACACGGGTTCGTGCCCCGGTCCGGGAGGATCCCGCATGCTGTGGAGCGGCTGGGCCCGTGGGCCATGGCCGCTGAGCCTGCGCGTCCGGAGCCTGTGCCCTGCAGGGGGAGAGGCCACAGCGGTGAGAGACCCGTGTGCCGCAAAAAACAAACAAACAAACAAACAAAAAAAAAAAAAAAAAAAAAAAAAAAAAAAAGGGATGGTGAACCACATGTCACTAAGGTATATTTATATATATGATTTATATATATGTATATACATTTAGATATATATTTTATATTATAGAATATATATATAATTTATATATCACACATATACAAATATATAGAGAATTTATAGATTATATAAAAATATATATCACTAAGATAGGTTTAGCATCTGGTGTGTGTATACATATGTATACCAGTTGTATATGTGGATATACGCATATATCTCTGAGATATGTTTAGTGCTTAATGGTGACTGAGATTGAGCTTTATTTTTTTCTTGAGAAATAATGTACCATCTGATATCTGTACTTTGGAAAAATCCCTTGGTTTGTTTCGATTGTTATTAAATTTTCATATTTGTTTCATCACAGGCTAATCTTGCACTCATAACCTTTTTTCTGTTTTTTTTCCCATCCCTTCTTTTCCTAAATAACTTTAAAACAATGTGCTCTTTTACTCTTTTTCTAACAATGTATTTTTCGCTATAATTTTATCTTATGTATTACACTCACTGCAGAGAGGTTGTCTATATCATTCAGTGGCCCAGTTATCACTCTTGTCATTCCTTGTCCTGAAGTTCTCTCGAGGCAGAATCTTGTTTTCTTGCTTTCAGGGGATTTTTTGTGTCTTGCGATGCAGGGTTTCATAGATTTTTTTGTCTGCTATTGTTGGTCACGTTGTTTCCGGTAGTGGGTAAATCAGGTTCCTATAACTTCACGTTAAGGCCGAAGCACAGATAGTCTGGGTATCAGAAGAAAGTGATAAAGCAGCTGGAATTCTGCTGGGCATCTTCTAAACCCTTCACACCCAAATGGTGTGTGCACACGAGGGCTAGGCAAAGAGCTGATGTGGAGAAAACTCTCCTGTGCCGCTGAGTGAGCCGTATTGGAGAAGATGGACTCTTTCCCCAGGAATTACTGAAAGGCGAAGGGATGTTGAACTGTGGGACAGAGACTGTTGCAGTAGGTACAACTCTAACCGCAAGACCTGTGTCTATGGGGACGTATGTATGTGTATGGCTGATTCACTTTGTCGTACAGCAGAAACTAAGACAGCATTATGAGCAATTATACTCCAATAAACGTGAATTAAAAAAAATTTTTTTTAAAGGTGACACGGGAAGGAGAAATACTGAAACTTTAACAAGCATTTTGTTTTGATCAGCAAGTGTGGACAATTCAGTGCATTGTTTATGAGACAGACAGATAGGAAACTGGAGAGTCTGTGTCTGGCCCTGTCACATAGGTAGACAAGGGGGTGGGTAGTCTTTACTAAGTCACGTGAGGAAGGAGTTTCCCAGAACACAAAAGGGTGAGCTATTTCTTAATCGCTACTGCTTTCCAGGGTAACAGGGCTTGCGGGAAATTCAGCTTTGTTCATTTCTAGAGGTGGCTCTACATTTTAGGTTGACGTAGCATTTCCATATGTCAGCCATCCAAGGAATGATGACTTTTGAATTTTGTTCAATAGGGTAAACCTGTATAGTACTCTGTTGATGTTGATCATTTAATGGGGTTACAAAAAGTTACAAAAATAACAAAACTTTACTGAAGGCCATTTCTCTATCCTAATTTCCTCTCTAAGGACCCATCATTGGAATCCTAAGTACTGACTAATCTTAAAACGTCAAGACAACAGTTGCTCAGCGATCACCTGCTACGGATTAAATATAGGCTTATTTACAATCTGTAGCTTTCCATGTTAGAGTCAGTAAGCCATAGACATTTGGGACACCAGAAAAAACCCTTTGAGTTGCCAAATAAATGTAGTTATCTATTTCTGGCACCTTCTTTTCACAAGAAATGAAAATGAAAACCTGACTGGTTGTTCCCATGTAGTCAAGTCTACCAGAGCCATCACCAAAGATCACCAATCAGTGATCTTTGGCCTCCTGTGTCCATGTTTATTTAGAATATTTTCCTACAAAATTCTTCTCTTGTGCAAGTGATTCTCCAAAAATAGGGGAGGGGGAGAAAATCTCATTAAAATACAGGGATGTAACCGTTCCTGTGTTTCTCAGTGCACTAAACACAAATCTTGGCAGTTGAACTTTGAAGATAGGTGTTGAACACATATGGCTTTATTGAGCCAGAGATCAAATTAATTCTTACAAAGGCACAGACTGAAGTGAAAGCAGTCATTCGGTACAAAAAAAATGACCAAGGCCCAATTATTTAAGCGTGGGTTTTGTAAAGCAGTGCATTATAAAATTCAGTGTACTTTCAGCTTTCATCAGTTCATGTATTAAGATGTTGGCATCATTTTACTGACCTAAAATATCAAACTGCCTTCACTTCGGTAATTCAGTTTTCTGAGTGTTTTGACTTTTTTATGTTCAGAAAAGAGGTTTCATCTGGGTTTTTCCATCATGTCTCAGAATGACAATCATTTTATCTTTAAAGAAAACACTCTTTATACTCTGAAATAATGGTTGGGTAATGAAGGCATGTGTTCATTTGCCTGATGCTTCTTTCAGAAAATTAATAAAATTACTGAAAGCTGCTCTGTAATATATAGCCTAGACTTACGCTAAAAAAAGCCAACTCTTCGCTTTAGAAATTCAGTGGAGGAGGGATATTACAGAACCTTCAGTAAAGGCATAGGGCTGCACTTCTGTAAGCATTATGACCATTTTTAAAAACCCTGAATAATACGTGGTAGTAGATATATTGGATGGAACTGCGTAAATAAAATTATATAAGCTAAATTAGTAGCCGGCAAACATAGCTGTACAAAATATATTTCCCACCCCTTTTCCCTTTCTTTACAAAACAAACCACAGCAAACACTCAGTCTGCCCTGACTCATAGAGCCATGTCACCCAGTTATGTTTAAAGACGTATAACTGGAGGTATTGGGGATGGAGTTTCTAGGAAAGAGACCTTGGAAGTTTTTTTTAAACATCTTTATTGGGGTATAATTGCTTTACACTGGTGTGTTAGTTTCTGGTTTATAACAAAGTGAATCAGTTATACATATACATATGTCCCCATATCTCTTCCCTCTTGCGTCTCCCTCCCTCCCACCCTCCCTATCCCACCCGTCTAGGTGGTCAAAAAGCACCGAGCTGATCTCCCTGTGCTATGCGGCTGCTTCCCACTAGCTATCTATTTTACGATTGATAGTGTATATATGTCCATGCACTCTCCCACTTTGTCACAGGTCACCCTTCCCCCTCCCCATATCCTCAAGTCCATTCTCTAGTAGGTCTGTGTCTTTATTCCTGTCTTACCCCTAGGTTCTTCATGACATTTTTTTCCCCTCAGATTCCATATACATGTGTTAGCATACGGTATTTTTCTTTCTCTTTCTGACTTACTTCACTCTGTATGACAGACTCTAGGTCTACCCACCTCATTACAAATAACTCAGTTTCGTTTCTTTGTATGAATAATATTCCATTGTATTTATGTGCCACATCTTCTTTATCCATTCATCGGATGATGGGCACTTAGGTTGGCTCTTGGCTATTGTAAATAGAGCTGCAATGAACATTTTGGTACATGACTCTTTTTGAATTATGGTTTTCTCAGGGTATATACCCAGTAGTGGGATTGCTGGGTCATATGGTAGCTCTATTTGTAGTTTTTTAAAGAACCTCCATACTGTTCTCCATAGTGGCTGAACCAATTCACATTCCCACCAGCAGTGCAAGAGTGTCCCCTTTTCTCCACACCCTCTCCAGCATTTATTGTTTCTAGATTTTTTGATGATGGCCATTCTGACTGGTGTGAGATGATATCTCATTGTAGTTTTGATTTGCGTTTCTTTAATGATTAATGATGTTGAGCATTCTTTCATGTGTTTGTTGGCAGTCTGTATATCTTCTTTGGAGAAATGTCTGTTTAGGTCTTCTGCCCATTTATGGATTGGGCTGTTTCTTTTTTTGTTATTGAGCTGCATGAGCTGTTGTAAATTTTGGAAGTTAATCCTTTGTCAGTTGCATCATTTGCAAGTATTTTCTCCCATTCTAAGGGTTGTATTTTGGTCTTGTTTATGGTTTCCTTTGCTGTGCAAAAGCTTTGAAGTTTCATTAGGTCCCATTTGTTTATTTTTATTTCCATTTCTCTAGGAGGTGGGTCAAAAAGGATCTTGCTGTGATTTATATCCTAGAGTGTTCTGCCTATGTTTTCCTCTAACAGTTTGATACTTTCTGGCCTTACATTTAGGCCTTTAATCCATTTTGAGCTTATTTTTGTGTATGGTGTTAGGGAGTGATCTAATCTCATACTTTCACATGTACCTGTCCAGTTTTCCCAGCACTGCTTATTGAAGAGGCTGTCCTTTCTCCACTGTACATTCCTGCCTCCTTTATCAAAGATAAGCTGACCATATGTGCGTGGGTTTATCTCTGGGCTCTCTATCCTGTTCCATGGATCTGTCTTTCCGTTTTTGTGCCAGTACCATACTGTCTTGATTACTGTAGCTTTGTAGTATAGTCTGAAGTCAGGGAGCCTGATTCCTCCAGCTCTGGTTTTCGTTCTCAAGATTGCTTTGGCTATTCGGGGTCTTTTGTGTTTCCATACAAATTGTGAAATTTTTTGTTCTAGTTCATGCCAGTGGTAGTTTGATAGGGATTGCATTGAATCTGTAGACTGCTTTGGGTAGTAGGGTCATTTTCACAATGTTGATTCTTCCCTACCAAGAACATGGTATGTCTCTCCATCTATTTGTATTATCTTTAATTTCTTTCATCAGTGTCTTATAATTTTCTGCCTGCAGGTCTTTTGTCTCCTTAGGTAGGTTTATTCCTAGATATTTTATTCTTTTTGTTGCAGTGGTAAATGGGAGTGTTTTCTTGATTTCACTTTCAGATTTTTCATCATTAGTGTATAGGAATGCCAGAGATTTCTGTGCATTAATTTTGTATCCTGCTACTTTACCAAATTCATTGATTAGCTCTAGTAGTTTTCTGGTAGCATCTTTAGGATTCTCTATGTATAGTATCATGTCATCTGCAAACAGTGACAGCTTTACTTCTTCCTTTCTGATTTGGATTCGTTTTATTTCCTTTTCTTCTCTGATTGCTCTGGCTAAAACTTCCAAAACTATGTTGAATAAGAGTGGGCAACCTTGTCTTGTTCCTGATCTTAGTGGAAATGCTTTCAGTTTTTCACCGCTGAGGACAGTGTTGGCTGTGGGCTTCTCATATATATGGCCTTTATTATGTTGAGGAAAGTTCCCTCTATACCTACTTTCTGCAGGGTTTTTATCATAAATGGGTGTTGAATTTTGTCAAAAGCTTTCTCTGCATCTATTGAGATGATCATATGGTTTTTCTCCTTCAATTTGTTAATGCGGTGTATCACATTGATTGATTTGTGTATACTGAAGAATCTTTGCATTCCTGGAATAAACCCCACTTGATCATGGTGTATGATCCTTTTAATGTGCTGTTGGATTCTGTTTGCTAGTATTTTGTTGAGGATTTTTGCATCTATGTTCATCAGTGATATTGGCCTGTAGTTTTCTTTCTTTGTGCCATCATTGTCCGGTTTTGGTATCAAGGTGATGGTGGCCTCGTAGAATGACTTTGGGAGTGTTCCTCCCTCTGCTATATTTTGGATGAGTTTGAGAAGGATAGGTGTTAGCTCTTCTCTAAATGTGTGATAGAATTCGCCTGTGAAGCCATCTGGTCCTGGGCTTTTGTTTGTTGAAAGATTTTTAATCACAGTTTCAATTTCAGTGCTTGTGATTGGTCTGTGTATATTTTCTATTTCTTCATGATGCAGTCTTGGCAGGTTGTGCATTTCTAAGAATTTGTCCGTTTTTTCCAGGTTGTCCATTTTATTGGCATAGAGTTGCTTGTAGTAATCTCTCATGATCTTTTGTATTTCTGCAGTGTCAGTTGTTACTTCTCCTTTTTCATTTCTAATTCTAGTGATGTGAGTCTTCTCCCGTTTTTTCTTGATGAGTCTGGCTAATGGTTTATCAATTTCGTTTATCTTCTCAAAGAACCAGCTTTTAGTTTTATTGATCTTAGCTATCGTTTCCTTCATTTATTTTTCATTTATTTCTGATCTCATTTTTATGATTTCTTTCCTTCTGCTAACTTTGGGGGGTTTTGTTCTTCTTTCTCTAATTGCTTTAGGTGCAAGGTTAGGTTGTTTATTCGAGATGTTTCCTGTTTCTTAAGGTGGGCTTGTATTGCTATAAACTTCCCTCTTAGAACTGCTTTTGCTCCATCCCCTAGGATTTGGGTCGTCGTGTCTCCATTGTCATTTGTTTCTAGGTATATTTTGATTTCCTCTTTGATTTCTTCAGTGATCACTTCGTTATTAAGTAGTGTATTGTTTAGCCTCCATGTGTTTGCATTTGTTACAGATCTTTTCCTGTAATTAAAATCTAGTCTCATAGCATTGTGGTCGGAAAAGATACTTGATACAATTTCAATTTTCTTAAGTTTACCAAGGCTTGATTTCTGACCCAAGATATGATCTATCCTGGAGAATGTTCCATGAGCACTTGAGAAAAATGTGTATTCTGTTGTTTTTGGATGGAGTGTTCTATAAATATCAAGTCCATCTTGTTTAGTGTATCATTTCAAGCTTGTGTTTCCTTATTTTTTTTCATTTTGGATGATCTGTCCATTGGTGAAAGTGAAAGTCCCCTACTGTGAATGTGTTACTGTTGATTTCCCCTTTTATGGCTGTTAGTAATTTCCTTATGTATTGAGGTGCTTCTATGTTGGGTGCATAAATATTTACAATTGTTATATCCTTTTCTTTGATTGATCCTCTGATCATTATGTAGTGTCCTTCTTTGTCTCTTCTGATATGAGAATTGCTACTCCAGCTTCCTTTTCGTTTCCATTTGCATGGAATATGTTTTTCCATCCCTACACCTGCAGTCTGTATGTGTTTGTAGGTCTGAAGTGGGTCTCTTGTAGACAGCATATATATAGGTCTTGTTTTTGTATCCATTCAGCCAATCTGTGTCTTTTGGTGGGAGCATTTAGTCCATTTACATTTAAGGTAATTATCGATATGTATGTATGTTCCTATTCCCATTTTCTAAATTGTTTTGGGGTCGTTATTGTAGGTCTTTTCCTTTTCTTGTGTTACTTGCCTAGAGAAGTTCCTTTAGCATTTGTTGTAAAGCTGGTTTGGTGGTGCTGAACTCTCTCAGCTTTTGCTTGTCTCTAAAGGTTTTAATTTCTCCATCAAATCTGAATGACATCCCTGCTAGGTAGAGTAATCTTGGTTGCAGGCTCTTCTCCTTCATCACTTTGAATATGTCCTGCCAGCCCCTTCTGCCTTGCAGAATTTCTGCTGAGAGATCAGCTGTTAACCTTATGGGGATTCCCTTGTGTGTTATTGTTTTTTTCCCTTGCTGCTTTTAATATGTTTTCTTTATATTTAATTTTTGACAGTTTGATTAATATGTGTCTTGGCGTACGTATTTCTCCTTGGATTTATCCTGTATGGGACTCTTTGTGCTTCCTGGACTTGATTAAGTATTTCCTTTCCCATATTAGGGAAGTTTTCAACTATAATCTCTTCAAATATTTTCAGTCCCTTTCTTTTTCTCTTCTTCTTCTGGAACCCCTATAATTCGAATGTTGGTGCGTTTAATGTTGTCCCATAGGTCTCTGAGACTGTCCTCAGTTCTTTTCTTTCTTTTTTCTTTATTCTGCTCTGCAGTAGTTATTTCCACTATTTTATCTTCCAGGTCACTTATCCGTTCTTCTGCCTCAGTTATTCTGCCATTGATCCCTTCCTTCTAGAGTATTTTAATTTCATTTATTGTGTTGTTCATTGTTGTTTGTTTCCTCTTTAGTTCTTCTTGGTCCTTGTTAAATGTTTCTTGCATTTTGTCTATTCTATTTCCAAGATTTTGGATCATCTTTACTGTCATTATTCTGAATTCTTTTTCAGGTAGACTGCCTATTTCCTCTTCATTTGTTAGGTCTGGTGGGTTTTTACCTTGCTCCTTCATCTGCTGTGTGCTTTTCTGTCTTCTCATTTTGCTTATCTTACTGTGTTTGGGGTCTCCTTTTTGCAGCCTGCAGGTTCGTCGTTCCCGTTGTTTTTGGTGTCTGTCCCCAGTGGCTAACGTTGGTTCAGTGGGTTTTGTATGCTTCCTGGTGGAGGGGACTAGTGCCTGTGTTCTGGTGGATGAGGCTGGATCTTGTCTCTCTGGTGGGCAGGTCCACGTCTGGTGGTGTGTTATGGGGTGCCTGTGGACTTACGATTTTAGGCAGCCTCTCTGCTAATGGGTGGGGTTGTGTTCCTGTCTTGCTAGTTGTTTGGCATAGGATGTCCAGCACTGTAGCTTGCTGGTCTTGTGTGTGGAGCTTGGAGGTCTCTTGTAGACCAGTGTCCTGCAGTTGGCTTTCCCATGTCAGAGGCACAGCACTGACTCCTGGCTGCAGCACCAAGAGCCTTTCATCCACATGGCAAAAGAGGAAAGAGGGAAAAATTCGTAAATCTTGCTCTCAAAGTCCGCCTCCTCAATTTGGGATGATTCGTTGTGTATTCATGTATTCCACAGATGCAGGGTACATAAAGTTGATTGTGGAGATTTAATCCACTGCTTATGAGGCTGCTGGGAGAGATTTCCCTTTCTCTTCTTTGCACAGCTCTCAGGGGCTCTGCTTTGGATTTGGCCCCACCTCTGCGTGTAGGTCCCCAGAGGGCGTCTGTTCTTCACTCAGACAGGATGGGGTTAAAGGAGCCGCTGAGTCAGGGCCTCTGGCTCACTCAGGCCGTGGGGGAGGGAGGGGCACGGCAGAGGCCAGTGTGATGCAGCAGCATGAGGCACGCCATGCATTCTCCTGGGGAAGTTGTTCCTGGATCCCAGGACCCTGGCAGTGGCGGGCTGCACAGGCTCCCTGGAAGGGGGGTGTGGATAGTGACCTGTGCTCGCACACAGGCTTCTTGGTGGCGGCAGCAGCAACCTTAGTGTCTCATGCCTGTCTCTGGAGCTCCTTTAAGCAGCGCTCTTAAACCCCTCTCCTTGCACACCAGGAAATAAAGAGGGAAGAAAATGTCTCTTGCCTCTTCGGCAGGTCCAGGCTTTTCCCAGACTCCCTCCTGGCCAGCCGTGGTGCACTAACCCCCTGCAGGCTGTGTTCACGCAGCCAAGACCAGTCCTCTCCCTGCGCTCCGACCAAAGCCTGAGCCTCAGCTCCCAGCCCCGCCCACCCTGGCAGGTGAGCAAACAAGCCTCTCGGCCTGTTGAGTGCTGGTCGGCACCAATCCTCTGTGCAGGAATCTCTCCACTTTGCCCCCCACACCCGTTTCTGTGCTCTCCTCCGTGGTTCCAACGCTCCCTCTCTGCAGTCTCTGCCTGCGAAGGGGCTCCTAGTGTGTGGAAACTTTTCCTACTTCACGGCTCCCTCCCACTGGTGCAGGTCCTGTCTCTATTCTTTCGTCTCTGTTTATTATTTTTTCTTTTGCCCTCTCCAGGTACGTGGGGGAATTTCTTGCCTTTTGGGAGGTCTTCTGCCAGCATTCAGTAGGTGTTCTGTAGAAGTTGTTCCATGTGTAGATGTATTTCTGGTGTATCTGTGGGGAGGAAGGTGATCTCTGCGTCTTACTGTTCCGCCATCTTGCCCTCGTCCAAGACCTTGCATTTTCACTCTTCCTCCTCTCCTTTCACCTGGAAATCCCCAATCTCTGAACATTCAGAGATTGTGTGTATGTGAGTGAATATGGGTGTGTAAATGTTAGATGGATGGAAGGGAGGAAAGACAGATGACTGATAGAAAGAGATACAGAAAAATGATGGTTAGATGGAAATATATATGAAAAAAGTTGAGATGGGTGGATGACAAGAT
The DNA here is from genome assembly GCF_008692025.1 of Phocoena sinus. Classification (NCBI taxonomy): domain Eukaryota; kingdom Metazoa; phylum Chordata; class Mammalia; order Artiodactyla; family Phocoenidae; genus Phocoena; species Phocoena sinus. Next base: position 3,266,406 of record NC_045784.1, on the reverse strand, counting down.
ACACGAATGATGTAGAAGATAATACAAGATACTTAAAAGAGGTGTAAACATCTTTCCTTCTCTCTACATACATCCACAAACAAGCATAGATTTACACACATCTGTACAAACACACACTTTCTTATTGTTACCTCATTTAATTAAATAAGATTGAGTCAAAGTTTGTATGCATTTGAAATACCTTTAGATTGTACTTTGTTACTTTCTGTAATGCAGCATCCATTTATTTAAAGACCTCTGTTCCTACATCATTACTACCTTCATACCTTTGGAGCCTGGCAACCTTCAGGAAGTCTAGGAGCAAATGCTGCAGTAGGTGACTGGGCCTGGCTGCAGCCCTGGGAAGATGTGAGGACCTGATCCAGGAATTGAGGGATTGCCACCAGGGACTGTAAGAGGAAAGGGGAAAAAAAGAAAAGTAACTGGAAAGATCCCTAGCAAAGCAGGATCTCTTACAACATACAACATAATCTCTCTTGATTAATGCATTGTTTGAGGATTTCTTTTTAAATAGCATATAGTAGAAATTTTCTTTTTGGCATTTTCCTAATAATTTTGCTTTAGGGAACTGTTAACTCTGAGAGTCTTCTGTTTGCAAGCCTGTCTTCCTCCTCCACCCAGGGAGCAAGCTGTAATACTTGGCAGAAAATGGTAAAATAAACACCTGGAGGCTAAACATTACGCTACTAAATAACCAATGGATCACTGAAGAAATCCAAGAGGAAATCAGAAAATACCTAGAGACGAAAACACAATGATCCAAAACCTACTGGATGCAGCACAAAACCTATGAGAGACAGTAAAAGCTGATCTAAGAGAAAAGTTTACAACAATAGTCCTACCTCAGGAACCAAGAAACATCTGAAACAACCTAAACCTAAAGGAACTAGAGAAAGAAGAACAAACGAAACCCAAACTTAATAGAAGGAAAGAAATCATAAAGATCAGAGCAGAAATAGAGATGAAGAAAACAATAGAAGAGATCAATGAAACCAAAACCTGGTTCTTTGAAAAGATAAACAAATAAAATTGATAAATCTTTAGCCAGACTCAAGAAAAAAAGGGAGAGGCCTCAAATCAAATCAACAAAATTAGACATGAAAAACAAGTTACCACAGACACCAGCACAGAAATATAAAGGCTCAGAAGGGACTACTACAAGAAACTGTAGGCCAGTAAAATGGACAACCTAGAAAAAATGGACAAATTCTTACAACCTTCTACAACTAAGCCAGAATGAAATAGAAACTATGAACAGACCAATCACAAGTACTGAAATTGAAATTATGATTTAAGAACTCCCAACAAACAAAAGTCCAGGATCAGATGGCTTCACAGGCAAATTCTATCAAATATTTAGAGAAGAGTTAACATCTATCCTTCTGAAACTCTTCCCAAAAATTGCAGAGGAAGGAATGCTCCCAAGCTCATTCTAACGAGGTTACCATCACCCTGATACCAAAACCAGACAAAGATGATGGCACACAAAAAAGAAAACCACAGGCCAATATCACTGAACATAGATGCAAAAATCCTCAACAAAACACTAGCAAACTTGAGAGAGAATAGAGGAAGATGGCAGAAGAGTAAGAGGCAGAGATCGCCTTCCTCCCCACAGATAAACCAGAAATACATCTACACATGGAACAACTCCTACAGAACACCTACTGAAGGCTGGCAGAAGACCTCAGACCTCCCAGAAGGCAAGAAACCCCCCCACGTACCTGGGTAGGGCAAAAGAAAAAAGAATAAACAGAGACAAAAGGATAGGGACGGGACCTGCACCAGTGGGAGGGAGCCGTGAAGGAGGAAAGGTTTCCACACACTAGGAAGCCCCTTCGTGGGCGGAGACTGCGGGTGGCAGAGGGGGAAGCTTCAGAGCCACGGAGGACAGCACAGCAACAGGGCTGTGGAGGGCACAGCAGCGAGATTCCCACCCAGAGGACTGGTGCCAACCAGCACTCACCAGCCCGAGAGGCTTGTCTGCTCACCTGCCGGGGTGGGTGGGGCTGGGAGCTGAGGCTCGGGCTTTGGTCGGAGCGCAGGGAGAGGACTGGGGTTGGCAGCACGAACACAGCCTGCAGGGGGTTAGTGCGCCACGGCTGGCCGGGAGGGAGTGCAGGGAAAAGTCAGGAGCTGCCGAAGAGGCAAGAGACTTTTTCTTCCCTCTTTGTTTCCTGGTGCGCAAGGAGAGGGGATTCAGAGCACTGCTTAAAGGAGCTCCAGAGACAGGCGCGAGACGCTAAGGCTGCTGCTGCCGCCACCAAGAAGCCTGTGTGCGAGCACAGGTCACTATCCACACCCCCCTTCCGGGGAGCCTGTGCAGCCCTCCACTGCAACAGTCCCAGGAACCAGGCACAACTCCCCCAGAAGAACAAACGGCATGCCTCAGGCTGGTGCAGTGTCACGCCAGCCTCTGCTGCTGCAGGCATGCCCCACACTCGGTGCCCCTCCCTCCCCCCGGCCTGACTGAGCCAGAGCCCCTGAATCAGCTGCTCCTTTAACCCCATCCTGTCTGAGCAAAGAACAGACGCCCTCTGGTGCCCTACACGCAGAGGCGGGGCCAAATCCAAAGCTGAGCCCCTGGGAGCTGTGCAAACAAAGAAGAGAAAAAGGGAAATCTCTCCCAGCAGCCTCAGGAGCAGTGGATTAAAGCTCAACAATCAACTTGATGTACCTGCATCTGTGGAATACCTGAATAGACAACGAATCATCCCAAATTGAGGAGGTGGACTTTGAGAGCAAGATTTATGATTTTTTCCCCTTTTCCTCTTTTTGTGAGTGTGTATGTGTATGCTTCTGTGTGAGATTTTTGTCTGTATAGCTTTGCTTCCACCATTTGTCCTAAGGTTCTATCCGTCCATTTTTTTGTAATAATTATTTCTTAATTTAATAACTTTACTATAGTTTATTTTATTTTATCTTCTTTCTTTCTTTTTTCCTTCCTTCCCCTTCATTCCTTTCTTCCTACTTCTACTAATTCTTTCTCTTTAATTTTTATCCCTTTTATTCTGAGCCATGTGGATGAAAGGCTCTTGGTGCTCCAGCCAGGAGTCACGGCTCTGCCTCTGAGGTTAGAGAGCCAACTTCAGGACACTGGTCAACAAGAGACCTCCCAGCTCCACATAATATCAAACAGCGAAAATCTCCCAGAGATCTCCATCTCAACACCAGCACCCAGCTTTACTCAACGACCAGCAAGCTACAGTGCTGGACATCCTATGCCAAACAACTAGCAAGACAGGAACACAACCCCACCCATTAGCAGAGAGGCTGCCTAAAATCATAAGTCCACAGGCACCCCATAACACACCACCAGACGTGGACCTGCCCACCAGAGAGACAAGATCCAGCCTCATCCACCAGAACACAGGCACTAGTCCCCTCCATCAGGAAGCATACACAACGCACTGAACCAACGTTAGCCACTGGGGACAGACACCAAAAACAACGGGAACGACGAACCTGCAGGCTGCAAAAAGGAGACCCCAAACACAGTAAGATAAGCAAAATGAGAAGACAGAAAAGCACACAGCAGATGAAGGAGCAAGGTAAAAACCCACCAGACCTAACAAATGAAGAGGAAATAGGCAGTCTACCTGAAAAAGAATTCAGAGTAATGATAGTAAAGATGATCCAAAATCTTGGAAATAAAATAGACAAAATGCAAGAAATATTGAACAAGGACCTAGCAGAACTGAAGATGAAACAAACTGATGAACAACACTAAAATACTCTAGAGGGGATCAATAGCAGAATAACTGCCACAGAAGAACACATAAGTGACCTGGAAGATAAAATAGTGGAAATAACTACTGCAGAGCAGAATAAAGAAAAAAGAAAGAAAAGAACTGAGGACAGTCTCAGAGACCTATGGGACAACATTAAACGCACCAACATTCGAATTATAGGGGTTCCAGAAGAAGAAGAGAAAAAGAAAGGGACTGAAAATATTTGAAGAGATTATAGTTGAAAACTTCCCTAATATGGGAAAGGAAATACTTAATCAAGTCCAGGAAGCACAGAGAGTCCCATACAGGATAAATCCAAGGAGAAATACGTACGCCAAGACACACATTAATCAAACTGTCAAAAATTAAATATAAAGAAAACATATTAAAAGCAGCAAGGGAAAAACAACAAATAACACACAGGGGAATCCCCATAAGGTTAACAGCTGATCTCTCAGCAGAAATTCTGCAAGCCAGAAGGGGCTGGCAGGACATATTCAAAGTGATGAAGGAGAAAAGCCTGCAACCAAGATTACTCTACCTGCAGGGATGTCATTCAGATTTGATGGAGAAATTAAAACCTTTAGTGACAAGCAAAAGCTGAGAGAGTTCAGCACCACCAAACCAGCTTTACAACAAATGCTAAAGGAACTTCTCTAGGCAAGAAACACAAGAGAAGGAAAAGACCTACAATAACGACCCCAAAACAATTTAGAAAATGGGAATAGGAACATACATACATATCGATAATTACCTTAAATGTAAATGGACTAAATGCTCCCACCAAAAGACACAGATCGGCTGAGTGGATACAAAAACAAGACCCATATATATGCTATCTACAAGAGACCCACTTCAGACCTACAGACACATACAGACTGCAAGTGTGGGGATGGAAAAACATATTCCATGCAAATGGAAACGAAAAGAAAGCTGGAGTAGCAATTCTCATTCAGAAGAGACAAAGAAGGACACTACATAATGATCAGAGGATCAATCAAAGAAAAGGATATAACAATTGTAAATATTTATGCACCCAACATAGAAGCACCTCAATACATAAGGAAATTACTAACAGCCATAAAAGGGGAAATCAACAGTAACACATTCACAGTAGGGGACTTTCACTTTCACCAATGGACAGATCATCCAAAAGGAAAATAAATTAAGGAAACACAAGCTTGAAATGATACACTAAACAAGATGGACTTGATATTTATAGAACACTCCATCCAAAAACAACAGAATACACATTTTTCTCAAGTGCTCATGGAACATTCTCCAGAATAGATTATATCTTGGGTCACAAATCAAGCCTTGGTAAATTTAAGAAAATTGATATTGTATCGAGTATCTTTTCTGACCACAATGCTCTGAGACTAGATATCAATTACAGGAAAAGATCTGTAACAAATGCAAACACATGGAGGCTAAACAATACACTACTTAATAACGAAGTGATCCCTGAAGAAATCAAAGAGGAAATCAAAAAATACCTAGAAACAAATGACAATGGAGACATGACGACCCAAAACCAATGAGATGCAGCAAAAGCAGTTCTAAGAGGGAAGTTTATAGCAATACAATCCTACCTTAAGAAACAGGAAACATCTCAAATAAACAACCTAACCTTGCACCTAAAGCAATTAGAGAAAGAAGAACAAAACCCCCCAAAGTTAGCAGAAGGAAAGAAATCAAAGTTAGCAGAAGGAAAGAAATCATAAAAATGAGATCAGAAATAAATGAAAAAGAAATGAAGGAGATGATAGCTAAGATCAATAAAACTAAAAGCTGGTTCTTTGAGAAGATAAACGAAATTGATAAACCATTAGCCAGACTCACCAAGAAAAAAAGGGAGAAGACTCACATCACTAGAATTAGAAATGAAAAAGGAGAAGTAACAACTGACACTGCAGAATTACAAAAGATCATGAGATTACTACAAGCAAGTCTATGCCAATAAAATGGACAACCTGGAAGAAATGGACAAATTCTTAGAAATGCACAACATGCCAAGACTGAATCAGGAAGAAATAGAAAATATACACAGACCAATCACAAGCACTGAAATTGAAACTGTGATTAAAAATCCTTCAACAAACAAAAGCCCAGGACCAGATGGCTTCACAGGCGAATTCTATCACACATTTAGAGAAGAGCTAACACCTATCCTTCTCAAACTCATCCAAAATATAGCAGAGGGAGGAACACTCCCAAAGTCATTCTACGAGGCCACCATCACCTTGATACCAAAACCGGACAATGATGGCACAAAGAAAGAAAACTACAGGCCAATATCACTGATGAACATAGATGCAAAAATCCTCAACAAAATACTAGCAAACAGAATCCAACAGCACATTAAAAGGATCATACACCATGATCAAGTGCGGTTTATTTCAGGAATGCAAGGATTCTTCAGTATATGCAAATCAATCAATGTGATAAACCATATTAACAAATTGAAGGAGAAAAGCCATATGATCATCTAAATAAATGCAGAGAAAGCTTTCGACAAAATTCAACACCGATTTATGATAAAAACCCTGCAGAAAGTAGGCATAGAGGGAACTTTCCTCAACATAATAAAGGCCATATATGACAAACACACAGCCAACATCATCCTAAATGGTGAAAAACTTAAAGCATTTCCACTAAGATCAGGAACAAGACAAGGTTGCCCACTCTCACTACTCTTATTCAACGTAGTTTTGGAAGTTTCAGCCACAGCAATCTGAGAAGAAACGGAAATAAAACGAATCCAAATCAGAAAAGAAGAAGTAAAGCTGTCACTCTTGGCTGATGACATGATACTATACGTAGAGAATCCTAAAGATGCTACCAGAAGACTACTAGATCTAATCAATGAATTTGGTAAAGTAGCAGGATACAAAATTAATGCAGAGAAATCACTGGCATTCCTATACACTAATGATGAATAATCTGAAAGTGAAATCAAGAAAACACTCCCATTTATAATTGCAACAAAAAGAATAAAATATCGAGGAATAAACCTACCTGAGGAGATAAAAGACCTGTATGCCAAAAATTATAAGACAATGATGGAAGAAATTAAAGATGATACAAATAGATGCAGTGATATACCATGTTCTTGGATTCGAAGAATCAACATTGTGAAAATGACTGTACTACCCAAAGCAATCTACAAATTCAATGCAATCCCTATCAAACTACCACTGGCATTTTTCACAAAACTGGAACAAAAAATTTCACAATTTGTATGGAAACACAAGAGACCCCGAATAGCCAAAGCAATCTTGAGAACGAAAACCGGAGCTGGAGGAATCAGGCTCCCTGACTTCAGACTATACTACAAAGCTACAGTAATCAAGACAGTATGGTACTGGCACAAAAACGGAAAGGTAGATCCATGGAACAGGATGGACAGCCCAGAGATAAACCCACGCACATATGGCCAGCTTATCTTTGATAAAGGAGGCAGGAATGTACAGTGGAGAAAGCACAGCCTCTTCAATAAGCAGTGCTGGGAAAACTGGACAGGTACGTGTAAAAGTATGAGATTAGATCACTCCCTAACACCATACACAAAAATAAGCTCAAAATGGATTAAAGACCTAAATGTAAGGCCAGAAACTATCAAACTGTTAGAGGAAAACATAGGCAGAACACTCTAGGACATAAATCACAGGAAGATCCTTTTTGACCCACCTCCTAGAGAAATGGAAATAAGAAGAAGAATAAACAAATGGGACCTAATGAAACTTCAAAGCTTTTGCACAGCCAAGGAAACCATAAACAAGACCAAAAGACAATCCTCAGAATGGGAGAAAATATTTGCAAATGAAGCAACTGACAAAGGATTAATCTCCAAAATTTACAAGCAGCTCATGCAGCTCAATAACAAATAAACAACCCAATCCAAAAATGAGCAGAAGACCTAAATAGACATTTCTCCAAAGAAGATATACAGACTGCCAACAAACACATGAAAGAATGCTCAACATCATTAATCATTAGAGAAATGCAAATCAAAACTACAATGAGATATCATCTCACACTAGTCAGAGTGGCCATCATCAAAAAATCTAGAAACAATAAATGCTGGAGAGGGTGTGGAGAAAAGGGAACACTCTTGCACTGCTGGTGGGAATGTGAATTGATACAGCCACTATGTAAACAGTATGGAGGTTCCTTAAAAAACTACAAATAGAACTACAATATGACCCAGCAGTGCCAATACTGGGCATATACCCTGAGAAAACCATAATTCAAAAAGAGTCATGTACCAAAATGTTCATTGCAGCTCTATTTACAATAGCCAAGAGATGGAAACAATCTAAGTGTCCATCATCGGATGAATGGATAAAGAAGATGTGGCACATATATACAATGGAATATTACTCAGCCATAAAAAGAAACGAAATTGAGCTGTTTGTAATGAGGTGGATGGACCTAGAGTCTGTCATACAGAGTGAAGTAAGTCAGAAAGAGAAAGACAAATACCGCATGCTAACATATATATGGAATTTAAGGGGAAAAAATGTCACGAAGAACCTAGGGGTAAGACAGGAATAAAGACACAGACCTACCAGACTTGAGGATATGGGGAGGGGGAAGGGTAAGGTGTGACAAAGCAAGAGAGAGGCATGGACATATATACACTACCAAACGTAAGGTAGATAGCTAGTGGGAAGCAGCCACATAGCACAGGGAGATCAGCTCGGTGCTTTATGACAACCTGGAGGGGTGGGATAGGGAGGGTGGGAGACACAAGAGGGAAGAGATATGGGAACATATGTATAACTGATTCACTTTGTTATAAAGCAGAAACTAACACACCATTGTAAAAAAAAAAAAAAAAGAATAAACCATTTCTTTATCATCAAAAAAAAAAAAAAACAACTTTCAGGGAGCTTCAGCTTTTTGTAGGGCATGGGGCACCTGTCTCCTTGCAAGGCTTTGCAATAAACCTTTCTCTGCTCCAAAAAAAAAAAAAAATAGTAGCAAACCAAATCCAGCAATACATTAAAAGGATTATACACCACGATCAAGTGGGTTTATCCCAGGGATGCAGGGAGTTTTCAGTATCTGCACGTCAATCAGTGTGATACATCACAATAACAAATTGAAGAATAAAAACCATATGATCATCTCCACAGATGCAGAGAATGCTTTTGACAAAATTCAACACCCATTTATGATGAAAGCTCTCCAGAAAATGGGCATGGAGGGAACCTACCTCAACATAATAAGGGCCATATAGGACTAACCCACAGCAAACATCATTCTCAAAGGTGAAAAACTGAAAGCATTTGCTCTGCGATCAGGAAGAATACAAGTATGTCCCATCTCACCCCTATTATTCAACATAGTTTTGGAAGTCCTAGCCATGGTAATCAGAGGAGAAAAAGAAAAATCAGACTGGAAAAGAAGTAAAACTGTCACTGTTTGCAGATGACATGATACTACACATAGAAAATCCTGAAGGTGCTACCAGAAAACTACTTGAGCTCATCAATGAATTTGGTAAAGGTACAGGACAAAATTAATACACAAAAATCTCTTGTATTTCTATCTCCGAACAATGGAAGATCAGGAAAAAAATTAAGGAAACAATCCCATTTATCATCAAATCAAAAAGAATAAAATACCTAGGAATAAACCTATCTAAGGAGGCAAAAGACCTGTATTCTGAAAACTGAAAGACAGTGATGAAAGAAATCGAAGATGACACTAACAGATGGAAAGATATATCATGTTCCTGAATTGGAAGACACAATATTTTCAAAATGACTACACTACCTAAGGCAATCTACCGATTCAATGTGATCCCTATCAAATTGCCAGTGGCATTTTTTTTTTTTTTTACAGAACTAGAACCAAAAGTTTTACAATTTGTATGGAAACACAAAAGACCCCAAATAGCCAAAGCAGTCTTGAGAGAAAAAAAAATCGAGCTTGAGGAATCAGGCTTCCTGCCTTCAGACTATACTACAAAGCTACAGTAATCAAGACAGCATGGTACTGGCCCAAAAACAGAAATATAGATCTATGGAACAGGATAGGAAGTCCAGAGATAAACCCATGCACCTATGGTCAGTTAATCTACGACAAAGGAGACAAGAATATACAATGGAGAAAAGACAGTCTCTTCAACAAGGGCTGCTGGGAAAGCTGGACAGCTACATGTAAAAGAAATTAGAACATTCTCTAACACCATGTACAAAAATAAACTCAAAATTTATCAAAAACCTAAATGTAAGACCAGAGACTATAAAACTTTTATAGGAAAACATAGGCAGAACACACTTTGACATAAATCGCAGTAATATCTTTTTGGATCCACCTCCTAGAGTAATGAAAATAAAAACAAAAATAAACAAATGGGACCTAATGAAACTTAAAAGCTTTTGCACAGCAAAGGAAACCATCAACAAAACGAAAAGACACCACACAGAATGGGAGAAAATATTTGCAAACGATACAACTGACAGGATTAATCTACAAAATCAACAATACTCCATTAAAAAATTAATTTAATAAATGTTTGTAAGCATCAAAAAGAAAGGTACAGGGACTTCCCTGGTGGTCCAGTGGTTAAGACAATGCACTTCCAATGCAAGGGGTGCATGTTCGATCCCTGCTCAGGGAACTAAGATCCCACATACCACGTGGTGTGGCAAAAAAAAAAAAAAAAAAAAGAAAGGTACAAATACACAATGGAATACTACTCAGCCATGAAAAAGAATGAAGTAATGCCATTTGCAGCAACATGGATGGACCTAGAGATTATCATACTAAGTGAAGTAAGTCAGAGAAAGACAAAACATCATATGATATCACTTGTATGTGGAATCTTAAAAAAATGAACTTGTTTACAAAACAGAAACAGATTCACAGACATAGAAGACAAACTTATGGTTACCAAATGGAAAAGGTGGGGAGAAGGATAAATTAGGATTTTGTGATTAACATATACACACTACTATACATAAAACAAACAAGAAGGACCTACTGTATATAGCACAGGGAACTATACTCAATATTTTATAATAAGCTAAATGGGAAAAGAATCTGAAAAAGAAATTATATATATATATACCTGAATCACTTTGCTGTACAACTGAAACTAACACATTATTAGTCAACTATATTCCCATATAAAATAAAAAATTTTTAATAATAAGTATGAAAATTTGTCTTATAGGGAAATCACAGCCCTCAAATTTGTGTTCATTATTGTGGTTTATCAATTCTTTCTCAATTCACCTCTTAATGCATAAGATGTACTGTACAAGTACCACCTCTAAATAGTTTCCTTGTCCAGTCTCTTCTTTACCTCTCTAGGCCTTTATGAAAGTTCCATTTATTCTGTCCTTGCACATTTAGTTTAACAACATTATATAAGATTTATTGTTCATTACCCCTTTTGAAAGCCTTATATTCCCCTACATTCCATCACTTTTAGACTTTTTTTGTAAGTGAACATCCTCAAGAGATTTAAACAGTTAGGATAATTGAGTTGGTCCATGTTCAAAGTCCTAGGCTGCACTGTTTTCTTTCACCTTCAAGGAAAAAAGTATCAAGGTTCCTGTATAATGCTAGCTGTTGAACTTTCACCATTTTTTTAACATCTTTATTGGCGTATAATTGCTTTACATTGTTGTGTTAGTTGCTGCTGTACAACAAAGTGAATCAACTATACGTATACATATATCCCCATATCCCCTCCCTCTTGCATCTCTCTCCCACTCTCCCTATCCCACCCCTCCAGGTGGTCACAAAGCACTGAGCTGATCTCCCTTGCGCTATGTGGCTGCTTCCCACTAGCTATCTACCTTACATTTGGTAGTGTATATAAGTCCGTGCCACTCTCTCACTTCATCCAAGCTTACCCTTCCCCCTCCCCAAGTCCTCAAGTCCATTCTCTACATCTGTATCTTTATTCCTGTCCTTACCCTACATTCTTCAGAACCTTTTTTTTTAAGATTCCATATACATGCATTAGCATACAGTATTTTTCTCTTTGTGACAGTTCACTCTGTATGACAGACTCTAGGTCCATCCACCTCACTGCAAATATCTCAATTTCATTCCCTTTCATGGCTGAGTAATATTCCATTGTATATACGTGCCACATCTTCTTTATCCATTCATCTGTCGATGGACATTTAGGTTGCTTCCATGTCCTGGCTATTGTAAAGAGAGCTGCAGTGAACACTGTGGTACATGACTCTTTCTGAATTATGGTTTTCTCAGGGTATATGCCCAGTAGTGGGATTGCTGGGTCACATGGCAGCTGTATCTTTAGTTTTTTAAGGAACCTCCATACTGTTCTCCATAGTGGCTGTATCAATTTACATTCCCACCAACAGTGCAAGAGGGTTCCCTTTTCTCCACACCGTCTCCAGCATTTATTGTTGGTAGATTTTTTTTTCTTTTTGTTTTTGTTTTCTTTTGTAGATTTTTTGATGATGGCTATTCTGACTGGTGTGAGGTGATACCTCACTGTAGTTTTGATTTACATTTCTCTAATGATTAGTGATGTTGAGCATCCCTTCATGATTTCACCATTTTTTTAATGAATTTGAATCACAATCTGTCTCAGCTGATTCTCAACAGAACTCTAATATTTAATACTTTTAAGTGTTTTAGGTAGGTATGCTGCCATGATGATAGTCTTGGTAATCATAGTATTATTTCCCAAAATACATAGGTTTCCAAAGAAAAACCTATGTTTTTCACCAAAAACATAGGATTTTGTGTTTGAGTGGTGTCCAGAAATTTTAGTGAGATATGTCAAGGCCTGAGAATTATTCTTCCTCCCTCTTTATTTGCCTAGATGGCTCGTTATTCCTTTTCACCCCAAAAACTCCTCTTGGAAATGGCTTTGCAACGCTATTGGGCCCCCCAAAATTATAGATTCTGTGCAGGAAAAGGCACTTCACGGCCAACATTTTTTTTTTTTTTTTGTGGTACACGGGCCTCTCACTGCTGTGGCCTCTCCCGTTGCGGAGCACAGGCTCCGGATGCGCAGGCTCAGCGGCCATGGCTCACGGGCCCAGCCGCTTCATGGCATGTGGGACCTTCCCGGACCGGGCCACGAACCCGTGTCCCCTGCATCAGCAGGTGGACTGTCAACCACTGCGCCACCAGGGAAGCCCCACTGCCAATATTTTAATGCATTGCTGTGAGGTCTGCAAATGTGAGGCATGGACTGTTTCCCTTCACTTATTCAGGTAGAGGAGACCATACTGGCAAGGTCACCTTGAGAGTCCAGTGATTCTGTCCTTACAGAGATCGGCCCACATTTCTGTGAATTAAGCTCTACTATCACTATGCAAGTAACGAAGTGATGCACTTTTACAATTTTGCAGTCCCATAGATTTTCACTACTATTGCAAATACTTGTCTATTTATCATCTCCTGTTCACGTCATTTAAATATCAAACTACGTGATACATATCCAAAGTGAGGTTCATACTTCTTCACGTCAGTTTTCAAAGAACACTTAATACTTTTTATCCTAAACACAACCTTGTATGGTTGGTGATTTTATCTCTGTAGTGATTGAGGAAACTGAGATCTAGTGATTTTACACCTTTACTAAATTTAAACATCCCAGAAGTGACAGGTAATTAAGACTTGAGAATGTATTCTATGGTTTCCCATTGGACTAATTATTTCGTAAAGCCCATGTTTCAGGTTTGCATGTTTGTTTTCACTATTCACAATTGCTGGGGAATTGAAAAGAACACATTTTAAACCATTTAAGTATCTGACATAAGGAAGCAAATTGCTGTTGTGACTACAAAACAAACCAGAATCACCAAATTAAGAGGAAAATCTACATATACATGTAAACATAAAGTTTATATTTATATATGTATACAAGTCTTCTTACATAAATGAAAGCTATGAGATTTCTGACTCACTCCACCAAAAATTTAATTTCAGTATTTTACATTGCTCTGGGCTCTGCCACCTTTACATGGATGATGAATTATTGTGTGTGTAGTCAGTTAATTCTGTAATTTAGTGAAAGGTTTTAAAATATTCTCTCTCTACATCCTGATGACTTCCTCATAAGTATTATTTTAGTTTCCTTAATTAAATGGCATGGTTTACTCTAGGTGAGCAGTGGGTCATAAGAATTAATATTAGTTGCCAGAAACTTCAGTGTGAGAAAGAACCATGCCCAAGCACAGGAAGGAAAATGGGAGAATGTAAGTTTTCTTGAGGGTGTAAATACCCATTTTCCCCTCCGTGTAAAGCTGTGACAGACAGCAATTTATCAATCTTTGTGTATCTTCTGCTGATGAAAATAAACTATTTGGAGCATAATAAGTAATATACAGTCATGCAGTCTCATTAATTTGGAAAGACCCAGAGTTCAGTATCAAATCACACACAGAAATGCTCCCTCAGGATGGGAGCAAATATTTGCAAATGAATCAATGGACAAAGGATTAATTTCCAAAATATATAAACAGCTCATGCAGCTCAATATCAATAAACAAACAACCCAATCCAAAAATGGGCAGGAGACCTAAATAGGCATTTCTCCAAAGAAGACATACAGATGGCCAAGAAGCACATGAAAAGATTCTCAACGTCACTAATTATTAGAGAAATGCAAATCACAACTACAATGAGGTATCACCTCACGCCGGTCAGAATAGCCATCATCAAAAAATCCACAAACAATAAATGCTGGAGAGGGTGTGGAGAAAAGGGAACCCTCCGACACTGTTGGTGGGAATGTAAATTGGTACAGCCACTATGGAGAACAGTATGGAGGTTCCTTAAAAAACTAAAAATAGAATCTACCATCTGACCCAGCAATCCCACTACTGAGCATGTACCCCGAGAAAACCATAATTCAAAAAGACACATGCACCCAAATGTTCACTGCAGCACTATTTACAGTAGCCAGGTCATGGAAGCAACCTAAATGTCCATCGACAGATGAACGGATAAAGAAGATGTGGCACATATATACAATGGAATATTACTCAGCCATAAAAAAGAATAAAATTGGGTGATTTGTAGAGACGAGGATGGACCTAGAGACTGTCATACAGAGTGAAGTAAGTCAGAAGGAGAAAAACAAATATCGTATATTAACGCATATATATGGAATCTAGAAAAAGTGGTACAGAGGAACCGGTTTGCAAGGCAGAAATAGAGACTCAGACGCAGAGAACAAACACATGGACACCAAGGGGGGAAAGGAGGGGGTGGGATAAATTGGGAGATTGGGATTGACATTATACACTACTAGGTATGAAATAGGTAACTAATGAGAGCATGCTGTGTAGCACAGGGAACTCTACTTCACTTTGCCATATAGTAGAAACTAACACAACATTGTAAAACAGCTATACCTCAATTTTAGAAAAATAGCATTAAAAAAAAAGAAACGCTTTCTGTTCAATGCAGTTCAAAAAGATTAGATGGTGTCCACACTCTACCTAAAACTACCATACTAACTACAAGATAAACCACTTCCATCTATCCATCCAGACTCTGTAAGGATTAAAACAGTACATATTAACTCTTCAAGAAGGAATCACTGAAGTAAGGGTTAACAAAAGCTCCGATACACAATATTTTTTAACAGAAAATCTTGTAAGTTTAGCTGAACATTGACCAACAGCCTACCTGTGTACTGTATCTTTAAACAAATAATCTAAAGGGTTCTTTGAAGTATAACTGAAGTTAACCAACCTGCACTGTTAAATGTTTGGCATCAAAATGGATTTTTCAAAATGTATACATTAATTCAATAATGATGATAACCATGCATCCATTTGGATTTTAAAATATATCAAGAATCAGGGAAACTTAAGGTGAGGGAAATTATTAGAAATTATTTATTCTTTGACACTGGTCCTTAGGATGGCAGTTGCTTTTAACGTCTGTCCCAGCTATGAGTTCTGAGCGTTTTTGCAATGCTGGATTGCGACCAGAATCTGTGAAATTCAAGATCACTTGGAAAGAGTGTGATCAGATGGCTTCTTCCAGACCACTCTCACTCATCAGGGTAGATGTAAAATTAACACACACGTTGATTGTATAAAAATAATTTGCATTATAATCGATCAATGCCCATTTCGGGAAAGCGCACTATGCCCCTTAATGCTGGAACATTTGTTAAAATATAGTAATTCACTCACAATTGGTAAATGCTCATCTGAGTTGATGCTTTTAACGATAGAGGGGGGAAAAAACTAAATCCTACAAACGTTTATGATGGAATCTCTTACGAAACTGGAATTCAAAGAAGCTCTCTTAACAAGGGATAGGGCGTTATGAAAACCTACAGAAAATGATGTTCATATGATGTTTAGGATGGGAAAGATACCCTGATGTCTTCTGTCACCACCTCTATTCCGTACTGTGTTGCCTAGGAAAAGGTATCATATGTCAGTGATGTGATAATAGAGAAAACCCACAGAAGCCTACAGATAGCTGGTCAAATCAATACGAGCATTTTAATGGTGGTGTTAGATACAGTATCAACTTACAAATGTCAATTTCCTTTGCTGCAACAGTAATAATCACTGAGAAAATGTGGGATAAGCGTATCATTTATGGTGTCAACAACAATATCGTTGGCATAAATATGTATAAGAGTCAAAGATGTCAGTTCTCTCCTATTTAACCCACTGATTCAGTTAAATTCAAATAAAACTGTGAAAAGCATGTTTTGTGGAATACGATAAGCTGTTTCTTAAATTTGTATAGAAAAATAGTGGTGTGAGTAGCCAAGGAGCTCTTCAAGGCAAAAATGAAGGTGGGTGGGCTTCCCTGGTGGTGCAGTGGTTGAGGGTCCGCCTGCTGATGCAGGGGACGTGGGTTCGTGCCCCGGTCTGGGAAGATCCCACATGCCGCGGAGCGGCTGGGCCCGTGAGCCATGGCCGCTGAGCCTGCGAGTCCGGAGCCTGTGCTCCGCAACGGGACAGGCCACAGCAGTGAGAGGCCCGCGTACCGCAAAAAAAAAAAAAAGAGATGGCATAGGAAAGAAGTAGGCAACCCATAATTCGTTTCCATTTCATCCTTCCTTACTCCTCAGTAAGCTGAAGTTAGAGAGTGTTGCTACAGCAAACACGTGCATGTCAAGAAGTGAAATAAACTCCACTAACATACAGTGGCTCCGCTGTTCTCATAACGACGTCTTAGGGTACCTCCCAAAAAACCTGAATTGTGTAATTCCAGTGACTCTCAGTATAAGCTAAATACTCTGATATTCAAATTTAAAATTAGCATGGCACAATATAAAAGTATACCAATGACTATTTTATTTCTTTAATTAGAACATTAAATAACAGAATTTTTTAAGCTATGGCAAGTTGAGAGAAGATGGAAAAAATTTTATATTCTAGTACTGTTAACAGTGAGAAAAAGATTGTCAGTCTTTTCCTGGAAAAGATCAAATAGTATTTCCAGCTTTGAGTCATAAAGATCATGTTGCAATTAACTCTCATTGCAGCACAAAAGCAGCCACAGAAAATACAGAAATGAATGGGTGCCATAAACAAAACAGAATGACAACCTACAAAATGGGAGAAAATATTTGCAAACAATGCAACAGATGAGGGATTAATTTCCAAAAAAACCTAATTGAAAAATGGGGAGAAGACCTAAATAGATATTTCTCCAAAGAAGACATACAGATGGCCAAGAGGCACATGAAAAGATGCTCAACATCAATAATTGTTAGAGAAATGCAACTCAAAACTACAATGAGATACAACCTCACACGACTCAGAATGGCGATCATTAAAAACTCTACAAATAACAAATGCTGGAGAGGTGAGGAGAAAAGGGAACCTCCTACACTGTTGGTGGAAAAATAAATTGGTGCAGCCACTATGGAGAATAGTATGGAGGTTCCTTAAAAAACTAAAAATAGAGCTACCATATGATCCAGCAACCCCACTACTGGGCATTTATCCACAGAAAAGCATGGTCCGAAAGGATACATGCACCCCAATGTTCATAGCAGCACTATTCACAATAGCCAAGATATGAAAGCAACCTAAATGTCCATTAACAGATGAATGGATAAAGAAGATGTGGCACATATATACAATGGAATATTACTCAGCCATTACAAAAAATGAAATAATGTCATTTGCAGCAACATGGATGGACTTAGAGAATATCATATTAAGTGAAGTAAACCAGAGAGAAATATCATGATATCACTTATATGTGGAGTCTTTAAAAAAAAAAAAAAGGTACAATGAAGTGAATGGGTATGATTGTGTTCCAATAAAACTTTACTGACAAAAGCAAGTGATTTGGCCCCTGGACCCTAGTTATCTCATGGATATGCTTAGGTAAAGAATCCACTGTCAAGAGTACTTATCAATTCCAAGTACACGAAAAGAACTTAGCATGTTTTAAACATTTCTCAAAGCTTCCTGGTTCCTAAGTATTTCCGCAATGTTTGACAATAATTTCAGATATAACCCTTAGGCCAGTGTTTTCTGAATCTGCGGGTTCCCGATGAAGAGGTGTTCTCGGGTAGCTCCACTGTGGATCCATCTACCTTCATGGTCCTCATTGGACCAATAATTCCCCCATTGGGAAAAACGCCAAACCTGTTGTGATGTGTCACTTCTGTTTCTAATAGCTCCAGGCTCTACTCTCCAAGAATTGTTATCCTTAAAACAGGCCTGAGAAAGCCACCCATTGTTACTGCCAGGGACATGAATGTTTCATGCCCTCCAACTGCAGAATCTGGCCACTTTCTACTTTTGTCACTTTGGCTCAGTAGAAATATTGCAGTGTTCTATGAATCCTTGATGCAGAGAGGAGCATTCAGGGTAATAAATCTCTATGCCAACTGCAGCATCTCCCTCTTGCTTCAGACGAGGGTAAAACATATGGATGTGTAAAACTCAGTCCGTAGGAGGCATCAACTTTTTTTCTTTCCTTTAGGAGTTCAGACCTGATGAAAGTGTCAGTACAGGAATTATGTTCTGATTCCCTGCAGGATCACAGAACATTTCTTTTGACAGTACCTGCCAATGAGTTTTCTGGTTGTCCAAGGAAGTTTCTAGGTTAGCCAAAAATTTCTAAGCAGTATCCATCTCTTTCAAGAGAGGCTGGTGGGACAGATTACTAAGAAAGAAGCTGAGCTGATCATGGGAAAGGGGATGTGATGGAGGACCATTCTAGAAATTGGAAAACCTGGAGCAGAACAAGAATTCCAACACTCAGTAGAATGTTAGAAAAAGACACTGAAATTGCCACAGTGCCCATAAATCAGCTTTTAATATACCACGTGATGGGTAGACGAGGCGTGCATTTTCTGTGCAAAGACCCTGTAACATGAATAAGATCAATAACATAGAAATGTATACGAACATCAGTTAATATTCTCCAATTTTAAAATGTAAATTTAAAATGTCAACACATGAATCAAGATGGCGGAACAGAAGGGTGTGGCGATCACCTCCTCCGATAAATACATCAAAGACACATCTCCATGTGGAAGAGTTCTGACAGAATAGCTACTGAAGACTGGCAGGAGATCTCACATAACTGAAGTTGCAAGAAAGATCACCATGTAACTGGGTAGGACAAAAGGAACCAGGACAGGACCTTCCCCCCTAGGAGGGAGCTGTGAAAGAGGAAAGCTTCACTCATCCTGGGAAGCCCCTTCACCGGCATGGAGATCATCTGGGAGAGGAAGGGAGCTTCAGAGACTCGGAGGAGGGTGCAGTAGCCAGTTTGCAGCAGGCAGAACCAGCACAGAAGGTCTGTGCTACCTCTCTGCATGCTCCCCTGGCTGGGACAGGTCCAGCCTTAGCAGCTGTGGGCTTTGTGGATGCATGGAGGCTGGGCCAGGGTCTGGGCTGCTTCTTTAGCTCCCACAGCGGGTCCAGGTGTGCGACTACTGCGGTGCTGGTACGTCACTTCAGTGGATCTGTGCCTATGGATCTGTACTGGTGGCTTTGTGAACACAACACCTGAGGAAACCAGGGACGATTGCTGGCATTCCCACACTGAGGTGAGGCTGAGGGCAGTGCCAACAATAGTGTACTTTGTGAGCCCACACAGTGGGTGACAGGCGACACCACAGAGCACACTCCCTGGTGGGTGCACAGCTCTGATGGGGGAATACTCAGTGGCTCCTCTACCAGTGGAAATGCTCCAGTCCCACCTACGTCACACTGCAGCTCAGAAACAGATCTGGGGGCTTCTACTCCAACACCTCGTGAGCAGACCCTACCCCCAGCAGGGCAGTGACAAGGACAGAGCAAAGAGGAGGTCCTGCTCAACATGTGGTGTAGGCTCTGGTCACCACAACACCACTCACACCCCCTCTCAAGGGGATAATGGCAAGCACACAGTGAGAAAAGATGTGTCAGGCATCCATACTGAAAACAGCCCTTGCACCCAAAATATTAAACCCATGCAAGCAACGCAGGGATGCTCCCACATGAAAATAGCCCTCCAAGACCACAGTAGATATTTGTTTCTCCTAAACTCATAGAGTGGAAGAAATAAGTAAAATGAAGGATGAGAGGAAGCACTCCCAATTAAAAGATCAAGAGAATTCCCCTGAAAGAACATACAATGAAATAGACTTCTGCCGTCTAATAGACACCAAGTGCAAAAAGCAGATAATGAAAATACTGAAGGAATTAAGAAACGATCGATAGAAATGCAAATTACTGTAAAAAGGAACTAGACACTAGAGAGGAACCAAGAAAAATTAGAAAACACATTTACTGAGATGAAAGCTGAGCTAAAGGCAATAAATAGCAAAATGAAGGATGCAGAACAAACAAGTGATCTGGAAGATAAAATAATGGAAATCACCCAGTCAGAACAGCAGACAGTCAAATGAGGAAAAAAAAAAAAAAAAAGAAACCAACATAAGAGACCCATAGGGTAATATAAAATGTGCCAATCTATGCATAATAGGAATTCCAGAAGGAGGAGAAAGAGAAAAGGGCATCAAAAATGTATTTGAAGAAATTATGGCTGAAAATTTCCCAAACCTAAAAAGGGAAACAGATATCCAGGTATAAGAAGTACACAGGGTCCCAAACAAGAGGAACCCAAACAGACACACACTTAGACATACTGTAATTAAAATGGCAAAAATTAAAGACAGAGTATTCTTAAGGCAGCAAGAGAAAAACAGAGTTCATTACAAGGGAACCCCCATAAGGCTATCAACTGATTTCTCCACAGAAATGCTGCAGGCCAGAAGGAATGGTAAGATATATTCAAAATCCTGAAAGGGAAAAATTTGTAGCCTAGGATTCTCTACCCAGCAGGATTATCATTTAGAAGGAGAGAGAAAGAATTTCTCAGGCCAGCAAAAACTAGAATACAGCAATACTAAACCTATCCTCAAATAAATATTAAAAGGTTTTTTTCTAAATACAAAAAAAGCAAGAAGCTATAGGAAAGAGAAAATCACAGTGGGAAAGTAAATCATTTAAATAAGCCAGTGCACAGATTAAAAGAAAATTTTTTTTCACTGAAAGCAATGATAACCACCACGAACAGCAAAAGGATGAATGTGAAGATGTAAAAGAGGACATCAAAATCATATAAACTGTGGGGGGGGGGGGGAGTAAGAGATGTAGATTTTTCTTTTCCAGAATGTGTTTGAGCCTATATGACTCTCAGTCTAAAGCAAGCAGATAGGAAGGTGTTAACACACTTGAAAATCAGGGAAACCACAAATCAAAAACATACAATAGATTCACAGAAAGCAAAAAGAAGAGAACACAGCATAACAGAAAAGAAAATCAACAAACCAGAAGAGGAAAAAGAAAGGAACAAAGAAGAAATACAAACTTAATGGGGAAACAAGGTTGAAAATGGCAATAAATACATATCTATTGATAATTACCTTAAATGTCAATGGGCTAAATGCTCCAATAAAAAGACAGAGTGGCAGATTGGATAAAAATAAGAGCCTACAAGATGCTGCCTACGAGAGACCCACTTTAGGTTAAAAGACACACAAAGATTGAAAGTGAGGGGATGGAAAAAGATATTTCATGCAAACAGAAATGACAAGAAAGCAGGGGTATCAATACTTACAGCAGGAAAAATAAACTTTAAAACCAAGGCCATAAAGAAAGATAAAGAAGGACACTATATAATGATAAAAGGGTCACCACAAGAAGAGGATTTTACACTTTTCAACATATATACACCCAATATAGAAGCACCCAAATACATAAAATAAATACTAACAGACATAAAGGGAGAAATTGACAGGAATACAATAGTAGTAGGAGACTTTAATACCCCACTCACATCAATGGACAGATTTAGACAGAAAAACAGTAAGGCAACAGAGATCGTAAATGATACAATAGAACAGTTAGAATTAATTGATATTTTCAGGAGGTTACATTCCCTCCCGCCAAAGAAAATCAGAATACACATTCTTTTCAACTGCACATAGAACGTTCTCTAGGATTGACCACATAGTATGGCACAAAACAAACCTCAACAAATTTAAGAGTATAGAAATTATTTCAGGCATCTTTTATGACCACAAAGGCATGGAACTAGAAATCAACCACAGAAAAAGAAATGAGAGAAAAAAAGATTACATGGAAACTAAACAACATGCTGCTAAAAAAAACAGTGCATCAATAATGAAATCAAAGAGGAAATTTAAAAATACCTTGAGACAAATAACAATGAAAATACAACCATACAAAATCTGTGGGATGCAACAAAAGCAATTCTTAGAGGGAAGTTCAGAGTGATACAGGCCTTCTTCAAGAAACAAGAAAAATCTCAAACAACCTAACCTCCCACCTAAAAGAATAAGAAAAAGAAGGACAAATAGCAGAAGGAAGGAAATAAAGATCAGAGAGGAAATAAATAGAGATTAATAAAACAATAGAAAAAAATCACTAAAATGAAGAACTGCTTCTTTAAAAGGGTAAACAAAATTGACAAACTTCTGGCCAGGCTCTCCAAGAAGAGAGAGGATTCAAAAAAACAAAATAAGAAACGGAAGAGCAGAAATCACAACTGATACCACAGAAATGCAAAAACCATAAGAGAATACTATGAACAAATTGGACAACCTAGAAGAAATGGACAAGCCCTAGAAACACTGCAGCCCACCAAAACTGAATCAAGAAGATAAAGATATTTGAATGCATGGATCACTAGAAGTGAAATAGACTCTGAAAAAAAGAAAACAAAACAAAGAAAACAACAAACAACTCCCTACAAACAAAAGTCCAGGACCAGAAGGCTTCACAGATAAATTCTACCAAACGTACAAAGAATTTATACCAGTCCTTCTCAAATGCTTCCAAAAGATTGAAGAGGAGGGAATACTTTCAAAGACATTCTAAGAAGCCACCATCACCCTGATACGAAAACCAAAGACATCACCAAGAAAGAAAATTACAGGCCAAAATCTCTAATGAATATAGATGCAAAAATTCTCAACAAAATATTATCAAACTGAATCCCACAACATATAAAAAGATCATACACCATTACCAAGTTGGAGTCATCCCAGGGTCACAAGGATGGTTCAACATACGCAAATCAGTGTGATACACCACATCAATAAAAGAAAAGACAAAACACACATGATCTTCTCAATAGATGCAGAAAAAGCATTTGATAAAACTCAACATCCATTCATAATAAAACTTACCAAAATAGGTATAGAGGGAACATAACTCAGCATAATAAAAGCTATTTTTGATAAACCCACATCCAACATAATACTCAATGGTGAAAAGAGGAAACCCTTCTAACTAAAATCGGAAACAAGTGAAGAATGCCCACTCTCACCGCTTCTATTCAACATAGTATTGGAAGTCCTAGCCACAGCAATCAGACCAGAAAAAGAAATAAATGGTATCCAAACTGGAAAGGAAGAGGTAAAATTGTCATTATATGCAGATGATATGATAGTCTATGTAGAAAACCCTAAAGACTCCACACAAAAACTACAATAAATGATAAATGAATTCAGCAAGGTAGCAGGATACAAGGTTAACATACAGAAATCAGTTGCATTTGTTTACACTAGCAGTGAAATATCAGAAATGTAATTTTAAAAACCAATCCCTTTTAAACTCACATCCAAAAAAAAAAGAAAAATTACTGAGGAATAAACCTGACCAAGGAGGTGAAAGACTTACATGCTGAGAACTATAAAACATTAATAAAGGAAATTGAAGATGATTCAAAGAAATGGAAAGATATCCCATGCTCTTGGATTGGATGAATTAATATTTGTTAAAATGGCCATATTACCCAAAGTAATCTACAGATTTAATGTGATCCCTATCAAATTACCCATGACATTTTTCACAGAACTAGAAAAGTCCTAAAATTTGTATGGAACCATAAAACCATTTATATGGAACCGTAATCCTAAAATTTATATAGAACCAGAATTACCAAAGCAATACGGAAGAAAAAGAACAAAGCAGGAGGCATAACACTCCCAGACTTCAGATGATACTACAAAGCTACCGTAAGCAAAACACCATGGAACTGGCACAAAAGCAGACATGTGGATCAATGGAACAGGATAGAGAGCCCATAAATAAACCCACAGACCTACGGTCAGTTAACCTTTGACAACGGCGGCAAGAATATACAATGTGGAAAAGACAGTCTCTTCAGCAAGTGGTTTTGGGAAAGTTAAACAGCCTCATGGAAATCAATGAAGTTAGAATACACCCTCATCCCGTACACAAAAATAAACTCCAAATAGCTTAAAGACTTAAATATGACATGACACCATAAAACTCCTAGAAAAGAACATATGCAAAACATTCTCTGACATAAATAGTACCAATGTGTTCTTAGGTCAGTCTCCCAAGGCAATAGAAAGAAAAGCAAAAGTAAACAAATGGGACCTAATCAAACTTATAACGTTTTGCACAGCAAAGGAAACCATAAACAAAACAAAAAGACGACCTAGGACTGGGAGAAAATATTTGCAAATGATGTGACTGACAAGGCTTAATTTCCAAAATATACAAACAGCTCATATAACTCAGTATCAGAAAAACAAACAACTCAATCAAAACATGGGCATAAGACCTAAATAGATATTTCTCCAAAGAAGACACACAGATGGCCAACAGGCCCATGAAAAGATGCTCATCATCACTAATTATCAGAGAAACGCAAATCAAAACTACAATGAGGTACCACCTCACACAGGTCAGAATGGCCATCATTAAAAAGTCTACAAACAATAAATGCTGGAGAGGGTGTGGAGAAAAGGAAACCCCCTACACTGTTGGTGGGAATGTAAATTAGTGCACCCACTATGGAAAACAGTATGGAGGTTCCTCCAAAAACTAAAAGTAGAGTTGTTATATGATCCTGTAATCCCAGTCCTGGACATACATCTGGACAGAACTCTAATTCGAAAAGATACATGCACCCCAGTGTTCACAGCAGCACTATTTGCAATAACCAGGACATGGAAACAACCTGAATGTCTATTGACAGATGAATGGATAAAGAAGATGTGGTACATATACACAATGGAATACTACTCAGCCATAAAAAAGAATGAAATAATGCCATTTGCAGCAACGTGGATGGACCTAGAGGTTATCATATAAGTGAAGTAAGTCAGACAGAGAAAGACAAATACCCTATGACATCACTTATATGTAGAATCTAATATATGACCTAAATGAACTTATCTACAAAACATATACATAGAGAATAAACGCATGGTTGCCAACGGGGAGAGGGTGGGGGAGGGAAGAATTGGGAGTTCTAGATTAGCAGATGCAAACTATTATATATAAAATGCATAAACAACAAGGTCCTACTGTATAGCACAGGGAACTACATTTGATATCCTATAGTAAACCATAATGAAAAGAATGTATGTGTGTGTGTGTATATATATATATACATATATATCCGAATCACTTTGTTGTACAGCAGAAATTGGCACTATTGTAAATCAACTGTACTTCAATAAAATAAATTTTAAAAAAGAAGTGACATGAATTAAGGCCTGAAATAAATATCAACACATGATCCATATATACAAATATGTTAAATATGGCATGCAGACAGGTTTAGATTTTATCTGAGTTTGTACATAATTTTTTTTCTTTTTTATTTGCAGTACGCAGGCCTCTCACTGTTGTGGCCTCTCCCGTTGCGGAGCACAGGCTCCAGACGTGTAGGCTCAGTGGCACTGGCTCACAGGCCTAGCCGCTCCGCGGCATGTGGGATCTTCCCAGACCGGGGCATGAACCCGTGTCCCCTGCATCGGCAGGCGGACTCTCAACCACTGCGCCACCAGGGGAGCCCCGTACATAACTGTATTTAGTAAGATTCGTTGTGGTGCAGCTTTCATTCTCTCTTCATGTTAACTTTGCACATCTCTCTTTCAGCGTCTGAAGCCACCAAAACCTCGTTTAGGTTTTACAGTTACAGAAAGTGAGTGCAGTGCTCTGACCAGTGATGATATTGGTACGTAGGCAGTCCTGTTTTGGTAGTTTCTAAACCAGCAGCAACACACACATTTTCTGAATCTGAGATGTCAAAGGGAATTATACTACACTTTTAAATTACTAATTGATATACAAGTACTGCATTTGTCCCCAAAGATAGCAGCTTCCTTACAGTGTTTCTTCAACTTGTTTGGAAATATTTCATTTTGCAACTGAACATCCTGGAAATCAAAGCAGTTAGAACAAAGTTTTTATATAGTGCATCTGATGTCTTTAATTCACAAAATGTTTGTAAGTTGTGCGCTACTACTGTATTTTTCAAAAACCCATATGCCTACCATTTACAGTTTTTAAAAGATCCAATGTAGCTTGGTTCTGTCCATTAAGTCAAATAAGGACTGATAAAAAAAAATAAATAAATAAATAAGGACTGATAAATCTGAAGTTGGCTCCGTGCTATTCAGCCTCCTCTATCTGCAGAGATAGTGGTGGTCTAACTGCTTTATGAAATCCTCACGGAGTCTCCCAATCTACACTTTTCTCTTGTCCCTGAAAATATGAAAAATATATATTGGATATTTTAAAATTATGTATTAGAAGTACATTCATGGATGCATATTTTGCAGGTTTTTTTTTACTCTTTGTTCTGCACATAGATCTAGCCGATTCTTTGAAACTGCAGTAGAGTACATACTGTATGAAAACACTGGAATTTACTTATTTAAACCAGTTGCTCGGCCTAAGTCATTTCCATTTTCAAATCACATGGCCAGCAGGCAGAAAATTTGGGATCCAACTCAGACTCTGTCAAAAAAAAAAAAAAAATCCCCCAGGGATTACATATTTCTTGCTTTCTCATTGAAAGGTTTTTGCTCAGTAACATACAAAAGAGGTTTTACATTTTATTAAACGATACCAAATTGCTCCTCAAAAGCTGTGTATAAAGTTCCCATTGCTACAATTTCTCAACAGTGCATCCGGTAGATATTTAAATGTTTGCTAAATTAATGGCTGTGAAATTCTATTTTAATGTTTTATTTCATTACTAGTAAATTAGACTCCTCATGGTTATTGATCATTCAGATTTTCCTCACTAGTGGAAATTCAGGCTTGTTCTATTTTGCTAGCTTGTTTGAAGACCAAGAAGCAACTGTTCCTGTCACCCACCTTAATTTAGCGGGTTGTTAAAATGTAGTGATTGAATCAAAACTTGAGAGCAATATACATTATTTTCTAATTAAACGTTCTTATTCCAGTAGGCATGCAGCTTGATTTACAGAAGAAATAGTTTTGTAAAAATGTGGGAACAAGGAACTGAAAAATTTCTTTTTGCTTTGTTGAATGGTGACGTAAGATAGTACCTACTTTTAAATATAAGTTCCCTAATAGTTCTCATTAAAAAAAAAAAAAAAAGTTTCTTATGCTTGAAACATTCCTGGTGAGGAAATGTCATTTATAATGTTTAAAATTTGTTACAGGGTAGGTGACTCAGTGTTATACTGAATATTCACATCACAGGAGGAAAAGCTTGAGAAATGAGAAATGCCATTTTACTCACCAACCATACTACTTGAATATCATAAATGGAAATGATTTATATATATTTTAAAATCTTCTCTCCCTTTAAAAAACTGATTTTCCCATTTATCCTATAAATATAAATGCTGTCTAGGAATGTTTAGGTACAATTATGTATATGAAAATGCATATGCTAAGAACAAAAAAGCAGTTTTTAACATACTAGTAAGAAATACTTTTGCTACCTTATTTCATCTTCTCAGTTTTCACTTGAATTTGCCCTTGGGGTGTATTTTCCTCTTCTATTGCTGTGTAACTAACAACCCCTCATTTAATCTTGTAAAACAGCAATCATTTTATTATGTGAATGGATTCTGTGGGTCAGGAATTTGGAGAGCATTTATTGAACGTGGCTGGTCTCTGCTCATGATGTTTGGGACCTTAACTGGGAATTTATAAAGGTTGGGAGCTAGAATGAAGTGAGGGCTAGTGTCTTTCTATGTCTGTCCCTGAATGCTGTCAGCTAGGACCTCTCTGGAGCTCTGAGAATAGCTCTACATGGCACCTCCATGTAGCTGCTTGGGCTTCCCCACTGCATGGTGACTGTTTCTCAAGAACAAACCAGCTAAAGGAAAGCAGGGCAGCATTGTATAACCCTTTACGATCCAGCCTCAGCATTTACAAAGTATCGCTTCCTCTCTGTTCATAACTCTGCCCAAATGCAAGATGAGGATTATAGAACCCTCTCCTATGTGGGAGGAGGCTAAAAGTGGTAAAGTCACATTCTGTGAAGGGGCCAGGGGATGGGAGAAATTGCTGTGGACATTCCGAACAAATACAGTTGGTCACAGGGTGCATGTGTGTGGAGTTTTGAAAACTTAATTCCCCTGAGACATGCAAGTGATTTAAATATTCAGATACCCTTTTGTTGTACCCTCACATTGTTTAGTTCACACACACACACACACACACAGAAATGCATGGATAAACCCTAAAGCTATGAAATAGTGGTAATTATTCCTAGTCTAGCAAAATTTATTCCAGTAAAGGACAGGATAGAAATCTTGGCCCTACCCAAGATGTATTTTTTTGATTTATTATATATTTTTATGTAGCCACAAGTAAAACCTACCTGGAAGAAATTTCTACATTCCAATGTTATCTTTGCCTTAGCAGCCTATTGACCATCCTTATATTAAACTCAGAGATCAATCTCTGTGAAACAGAACGAGGTATGAAATGTCATCTCAGGAAGAATACTGGTCCGTGACGTTTTCATAATGAAAACACATAAGGAAGAAATAAGCATTGAACATGGCATTTCATGAGACTGTCTTTTTCACGTAGGATGCATTTGCCTAACATAGAAACAGCATCAACATTTGGCCAAGAAAAAAAAATATTGCTGATGCTGTCTGCCGTATGGGCAAAAGTTTCAAACAATTTGCAGACCAATAGCTTGCTTATCAAAAATATTAAATTGTTGGGAAAAAACACGGACCGAGAATCCCATTTGGAAACTCATTTGACGGTTTTGTAGTATTGAGATGATTAATTATATTAATAATTGTGGAAGCCACAGTTCTTATTATAGAAAAAGGAAGACATAAATATGTAACGGTGCACAGACAGAAGCCAAAGAAAACAGTGCCCGAGAGAGCGAAAACATGATCTTGTAGGCCTATCACATGCTGACATTCTTGGAGTGATTCAGTGCATGGGAAATGGGTTGGGTCTAGGCAAAATGGTTGTTAATTTGGTTATATCTGTTCAGTCCCTACTTTCTCTGTCTAGCCTAGTTGTCTTTGCCAAAACCAAACTCTGTGATGTCATCACCTCCTAATTCTCTTACCTGGGAAAGCTGTTCATGGATTTAGTATCCAGTTAACAGGCAGTGTGGTAATAGATCATTCAGGTGGGTGGTGAAACCTAAATACTGAGATCTATATCCAGCTGAACCCCCTTGTTACCTGGGTGGGATTTGACCTGTCACAAACTCTCCATTTCATTTTGTCACTTATAGGTTGAGCTGAATATAAGTTTCTCCCTGATTGAATCAGTAATCAAAAACTTCCCAAGAAAAGTTCAGGACAAGATGGCTCCCTGACTAATTCTACCAAACATTCAAAGGACTAATACCAATCCTGCTAAAACTCTTCCAAAAAATTTAAGAGGAGGGAGCACTTCCAAACTCATCTTACAAGGCCAGTATTACCCCAATACCAAAACCAGACATGGACACCACAAGAAAACAAAATTATGAGCCAATGTCCCTGATGGATTTAGATACAAAAATCCTCCACAAGGTGGGGTAGAGTCAAGATGACAGACTAACAGGATGGGGAATTCGGGTCTGAGCACAGCTAGGGCACCTACCAGGCACCAGTGGGGGACCACAGACACCTAAGGGGACAGGAGGAACCCCCAGCAACCGGGTAGGACGTGGGGCCGGGGGAGGAGAAATGGAGGTGGGATGGGACCAATGCCCTGGAGGGGTGGTTTGGGTAGGGGAGGGGTTCCCAAGCCCAGAGGGGCCCACCCACAGGGGATCAATGGGGACAGGGTCCAGACGCTCAGGAAAGCAGAGGATCAGAAGGGAACGTGGCCAGTGTTTCCCCTGCCCATTTGGGCCCTGTGGAGCCTGCTGAGGTCCCAGGCCTGATCCTCCACCCTCTGGCTGTGCTGAGCCTAAGCCCTGCCCCTGCACCCCCACCCAGGGCCTAACCTCTGAACTCTGCACTCGGCTCCATTTCCCAGCCACAGGGGGTCTGGAGCCTAAGCTCTGCCCCAGCCTAAGCTCCACCACCACAGCCAAGGCCTTTTCTGGCTTTTTTTTTTTTTTCTTTTTTACGTTGTGGTTCTGTTTTACCTTGTTGTTTCATTTATATTTTTTTCTAATAAATCTTTTATTAATTTTATTTTGTATGTTATACTTCGTTATTGTTCTGCTCCTTTTGGCTCATTCCCTCTGCCCCCCTTTTCTCTTTTGCCATGCTGCGTGGCTTGCAGGATCTTGGTTCCCAGGCTGGGGGTCGGGCCTGAGCTCCTGTGGTGAGAGCTCCAAGTCCAAATCGCTGGAATAACAGAGAACCTCAGACCCCAGGGACTATTAAGTAGAGTGAGGTCTCCTGGAGGTCCTCATCTCAGCACCACAACCCAGCTCTCTCCTACTGCCTGCAAACTCCAATGCTGGAAGCCTCAGGCCAAACAACCAGTAAGACAGGAATACATCCCAACCCCCCAAAAAAAATGAGACAACAAAAAAATATGTTACAGATGAAAGAGCAAGGCAAAAACCTACAAGACCAAATAAATGAAGAGGGAATAGGCAACCTACCTGGAAAAGAATTCAGAGTAATGATAGTAAAGATGATCCAAAATCTTGGAAATAGAATAGACACACAGATCAAGAAAATACAAGAAATGTTTAATGAAGATCTAGAAGAACTAAAGAACAAACAAACAGAGATGAACAACACAATAACTGGAATGAAAAATACTCTAGAAGGAATCAATAGCAGAATAACTGAGGCAGAAGAATGGATAAGTGAGCTGGAAGACAGAATGGTGCAAATAACTGCCAGGGAGCAGAATAAAGAAAAATGAATGAAAAGAATTGAGGACAGTCTCAGAGACCTCTGGGACAACATTAAATGCACCAAATTCGAATTATAGGGGTCCCAGAAGAAGAAGAGAAAGACAAAGGGTCTGAGAAAATATCTGAAGACATTATAGTTGAAAACTTCCCAAACATGGGAAAGGAAATAGTCTCCCAAGTCCAGGAAGTGCAGAGTGCACCCAAGTCCAGGAAATAGTCACCCAAGTCCAGGAGGTGCAGAGAGTCCCATACAGGATAAACCCAAGGAGAAACACACCAACTAACAAAAGCTAAATTCGAAGAAGTAATATTAAAAGCAGAAAGGGAAAGGAAACAAATAATATACAAGGGAATCCCCATAAGGTTATCAGCTGATTTTTCAGCAGAAACTCTGCAGGCCAGAAGGGATTGGCAAAAATGTGTGTGTGTGTGTGTGTGTGTGTGTGTGTGTACTTATTTATTTATCTTTATTGGAGTGTAACTGCTTTACAATGGTATGCTAGCTTCTGCTGTACAACAAAGTGAATCAGCTATACATATACATATGTCCCCATATCCCTTCCCTCTTGCATCTCCCTCCCACCCTCCCTATCCCACCCACCCCTCTAGGTGGTCAGAAAGCACCGAGCTGATCTCCCTGTGCTAGGCAGCTGCTTCCCACTAGCTATTTTACATTTGGTAGTGTATATATGTCAATGTTACTCTCTCACTTTGTCCCAGCTTACCCTTCCCCCTCCCCATATCCTCAAGTCCATTCTCTACATCTGCGTCTTTATTCCTGTCCTGCCCCTAAGTTCTTCAGAACCATTTTTTTAATATTCCATTTATATGTGTTAGCATACAGTATTTGTTTTTCTCTTTCTGACTTACTTCACTCTGTATGACAGACTCTAGGTCCATCCACCTCTTTACAAATAACTCAGTTTTGTTCCTGTTTATGGCTGAGTAATATTGGCAGGATAATATTTAAAGTGATGAAAGGAAAAAACCTACAACCAAGATTACTCTACCCAGCAAGGATCTCATTCAGATTCAGTGGAGAAATCAAAAGCTTTACAGACAAGCAAAAGCGAAGAGAATTCAGCACCACCAAACCAGCTTTACAACAAATGCTAAAGGAACTTCTCTAGGTGGGAAATGCAAGAGAAGAAAAATACCCACAAAAACAAACCCAAAACAATTAAGAAAATGGTAATGGGAACATACATATCAATAATCACCTTGAATGTAAATGGATTAAATGTTCCAACCAAAAGACACAGAATGGATACAAAAACAAGACCCATATATATGCTGTCTACAAGAGACTCACTTCAGACCTAGGGACACATACAGACTGAAAGTCAGAGGATGGAAAAAGATATTCCATTAAAATGGAAATCAGAAGAAAGCTGGAGTAGGAACACTCATATCAGATAAAACAGACTTTAAAGACTGTCACAATAGATAAGGAAGGACACTACATAATGATCAAGGGATCAATCTAAGAAGAATACATAACACTTATAAATATTTATGCACCCAACATAGGAAGACCTCAATATATAAGACAAATGCTGAGCCATAAAAGGGGACATTGACAGTCCCCCACAATAATAGTGGCGGACTTTAACACGCAGCTTACAGCAATGGACAAATCACCCAGACAGAAAATAAGGAAACACAAGCTTTAAATGACACAATAGACAAGATAGATTTAATTGATATTTATAGGACATTCCACCCACAAGTGGAAGAATACACTTTCATCTCAAGTGCACGTGGAAACTTCTCCAGGGTATGTCACATCTTGGGTGACAAATCAAGCCTCGGAAAATTTAAGAAAATTGAAATCATATCAAGCATCTTTTCTGACCACAACACTATGGGATTAGAAATCAATTACAGGAAAAAAACTATAAAACAAAAACACATGGAGGCTAAAGAGAGCGCTGCTGAATAACCAAGAGATCACTGAAGAAATCAAAGAAGAAATTTAAAGAACAACTAGAAACAAATGACGAGAACACGACCACCCAAAACCCATGGGATGTAGCAAAAGCATTTCTAAGAGGGAAGTGTATAGCAATCAAGCTCACCTCAAGAAACAAGGAAAATCTCAAATAAACAATCTAACCTTACACCTAAAGCAACAAAAAAAAGAAGAAGAAAACCCAAAGTTAGTAGAAGGAAAGAAATCATAAAGATCAGAGCAGAAGTAAGTGAAATAGAAATGAAGAAAACAATAGCAAAGATCAATAAAACTAAAGGTTGGTTCTTTGTGAAGATAAACAAAATTGATAAAACTTTACCTTGACTCATCAAGAAAAAAAGGGAGCGGCCACAAATCAATAAAATTAGAAATGAAGAAGGAGAAATTACAACTGACACCACAGAAATACAAAGGATCATAAGAGACTACTACAAGCAACTATATGCCAATAAAATAGACAGCCTGGAAGAAATGGACAAATTCTTGGAAAGGAATAACCTTCCAAGACTGAACCAGGAAGAAATAAAAAATATGAATAGACCAATCATAAGTAATGAAATTGAAACTGTAATTAATAATCTTCCAACAAACAAAAGTCCAGGACCAGATGGCTGCAAAGCCAAACACTATCAAACAGGGAAGTGTTAACATCTATTCTTCTCAAACTCTTCCAAAACATTTCAAAGGGACAACAATCCCAAACTCATTCTACTAGGCCACCATCACCTGATATCAAAATGAGACAAAGGTATCATACACAAAAAAAAAGAAAATGAGAGACCAATATCACTGATGAACATAGACACAAAAATCCTCAACAAAATTCTAGCAGACAGAATCCAGCAACATATTAAAAGATCACACACCATGATCAAATGGGATTTATCCCAGGGATGCCAAGATTCTTCAATATGCACAAAGCAAACAATGTGATACACCATATTAACAAATTAAAGAATAAAAACCATAATATCAACTCAACAGATGCATAAAAATCTTTTGACAAAATTCAACACCCATTTATGATAAAAACTCTCCAGAAAGCAGACATGGAGGGAACCTACCTCAACATAATAAAGGTCATATAAGACAAACGCACAGCAAACATCATTCTCAATGGTGAAAAACTGAAAGCATTTCCTCTAAGATCAGGAAGAAGACAAGGATGTCCACTCTCACCACTATCATTCAACATGTTTTTGGAAGTCCTAGCCTTGGTAATCAGAGAAGAAAAAGAAATAAAAGGAATCCAAATTGGAAAAGAAGTAAAACTGTCACTGTTTGCATATGACATGATACTATACATAGAGAATCCTAAAGATGCCACCAGAAAACTACTAGAACTAATCAATGAAGTTGGTAAATTTGTAGGATACAAAATTAATGCACAGAAATCTCTTACATTACTATACAAAAACAATGAAAGATCAGAAAGAGAAATTACTGAAACAATCCCATTTACCACTGCAACAAAAAGAATAAAATACCTAGGAATAAACCTACATGAGGAGGCAAAAGACCTGCACTTGGGAAACTATAAAGCACTGATGAAAGAAATCA
The DNA here is from genome assembly GCF_008692025.1 of Phocoena sinus. Classification (NCBI taxonomy): domain Eukaryota; kingdom Metazoa; phylum Chordata; class Mammalia; order Artiodactyla; family Phocoenidae; genus Phocoena; species Phocoena sinus. The sequence goes on along the minus strand of NC_045784.1, from coordinate 3,231,576 downwards.
AAGATGACACAAAGAGATGGAGAGACATACAATGCTCCTGGACTGGAAGAATCAATACTGTGAAAATGACTATATTATCCAAAGCAATCTACAGGTTCAATGCAATCCTTACCAAATTACCAATGGCAATTTTCAAAGAATTGGAACAAAAATTTCACAATTTGTATGGAAACACAAAAGACCCCAAATAGCCAAAGCCACCTTGAGAAAGAAAAACGGAGGAGGAATTAGGCTCCCTGACTTCAGACTATATTACAAAGCAACAGTCATCAAGACAGTATGGCACTGGCACAAAAACAGAAATATAGATCAATGGAACAGGATAGAAAGTCCAGAGATAAACCCATGCACCTACAGTCACCTAATCTATGACAAAGGAGGCAAGAATATACAATGGAGAAAAAAGCCTCTTCAATAAATGGTGCTGGGAAAACTGGACAGGTACATGTAAAAGAATGAAATTAGAACACTCCTTAACACCATACACCAAAATATACTCGAAATGGATTAAAGACCTAAATGTAAGACTGGACACTATAAAACTCTTAGAGGAAAGCATAGGAAAAACACTCTGTGACATAAATCACAGCAAGATCTTTTATGACCCACTCCTAGAGTAATGAAAATAAAAACAAAAATAAGCAAATGGGACCTAATTATACTTAAAAGCTTTTGCACAGCAAAGGAGACAACCCACAGAATGGGAGAAAATATTTGTAAATGAAGCAATGGGCAAAGGATTGATCTCCAAAATATAGAAACAGCTTATGCAGCTCAATATGAAAGAAAAAAAAAAAAAACCTAATCAAAAAATGGGTGGAAGACCTAAATAGACATTTCTCCAAAGAAGACATACAGATGGCCAAGAGGCACATGAAAAGATGCTCCACATCACTAATTATTAGAGAAATGTAAATCAAAACTACAATGAGATCATCTCACACTGGTCAGAATGGCCATCATCAAAAAATCTACAATCAATAAATGCTGGAGAGGGTGTGGAGAAAAGGGAACCCTCTTGCACTGTTGATGGGAATGTAAATTGATACAGCCACTATGCAGAACAGTATGGAAGTTCCTTAAAAACTAAAAATAGAATTACCATATGACCCAGCAGTCCCACAAATGGGCACATACCCTGAGTAAACCATAATTCAAATGCACCCCAATGTTCACTGCAGCACTGTTTACAATAGCCAGAACATGGAAACAACCCAAATGTCCATCGACAGATGAGTGGATAAAGAAGATGTGGTGCATATATATAATGGAATATTACTCAGCCAAAAAAAGGAATGAAATTGGGTCATTTGTAGAGATGTGGCTGGACCTAGAGTCTGTCATACAGGGTGAAGTAAGTCAGAAAGAGAAAAACAAATATTGTATATTAATGCATGTATGTGGTACCTAGAAAAATGGTACAGATGAACCTATTTGCAGGGCAGGTATAGAAACACAGATGTAGAGAATGGACATGTGGACATGGTGGGGAAGGGGAGGGTAGGATGATTTGGGAGATTAGGTTTGGTGTAAATACACTACCATGTGTAAAATAGATAGCTAGTGGGAACCTGCTGTATAGCACAGGGAGCTCAGCTCAGTGCTCTGTGATGACCTAGATGGGTGGGATGGTGGGGGAGGTCCAAGAGGGAGGAGATATATATAGATAGATAGATAGAGATACATAGCTGATTCACTTCACTGTACAGCACAAACTAACAACACTATAAAGCAATTTAAAAAATGATAACTATTTAAAAAATCCTCCACAAAATATTAGCCAGTTGGGTTCAACAATACATTAAAAGGATCATACATCATGATCAAGCGGGATTTATTCCAAGGATGCAAGGATGGTTCAACATCTGCATATCAATTTGATATACCACATTAACAAAATGAAGCATAAAAATCATATGATCATTTTAATAGGTGGAGAAAAAAATTTTCAATTGTCAGTGTCCATTTAGGATAAAAGCTCTCAACAAAGTGGGTATAGAAGTGGGTATAAAAGCTCTCAAGATAAATAAGGGCACATGACAAGCCCACAAGTAACATCATACTCTGTGGTGAAAAGCTAAAAGCATTTCCCCTAAGATCAAGAAAAGACAAGGATGCCCACTCTCACTTTTATTTAGTAGAGTAGTATAAGTCCCAGCCACAGTAATCAGACCAGAAAAAGAACTAAAAGACATCTGTCACTGTTTGCAGATGACATGATATTGTATATAGAAAACCCTAAAGACTCCACCAAAAAACTGTTAGAACTACTATAACAAATTCAGTGAAGTTGCAGGATACAAAATCAATATACAAAAATGTGTTGTGTTTCTATACACTAATGACAAGCTATAGGAGAAATTAAGAGAACAATCCCATTCACAACTGCATCAAACAGAATAAAAGACCTAGGAATAAATTTAACCAAGGAGGTGAAAGACTTGTGTGCTGAAAATGATGAGACATTGATGAAAGAATTTGAAGTTACCAAATAAATGGAAGGATATTTTGTGCCCAAGGATTGAAACAATAGTGTTAAAATGTCTAGATTTCACACTATGGACACTGGTCTGCAGAGCCATGTGCAAGGCCACTGCCCACACTGCCCTGTGAGCAAGTGAAACTAGAAAGCACAAAGAAAGAAAAAAGAAGACGGCAGAGTGGAAGGCGCTGAGCTCACCTCCTATCATGAAAACAGCAAAATCACAACTAAGTGCTGAACAACCATCAACGAAAAAGACTACCGAGGGCTTCCCTGCGCGCAGAGGTCGGGAGTCCGCCTGCCGACGCAGGAGACGCGGGTTCGTGCCCCGGTCCGGGAGGATCCCACGTGCCGCGGAGCGGCTGGGCCCGTGAGCCATGGCCGCCGCGCCTGCGCGTCCGGAGCCTGTGCTCCGCCACGGGAGGGGCCGCGGCGGTGAGAGGCCCGCGTACCGCCAAAAAAAAAAACCGAGAAAGATATTCTACATACAAAGACAAAGAAGAAACCAAAATGAGAGAGTAGGAAGGGCACCTTGGGGATATAATTAAGTCCCATCCCTGATGGGTGGGTGGTCCACCACCTGGAAAATCATTATGTTCCACAGGTTCTCCCACAGGAGGGAGAGTTCTGAGCCCCACATCAGGCTCCCCAGCCTGGGGCTCTGGCATCAGGAGTAGGAACCCCCAGAGCATTTGGCTTTGAAGGCAAGCAGGGCTTGATTATAGGAGCTCCACAGGACTGGAAGAAACAGAGACTCCACTCTTAAAGGGCGCACACAAGGTTTCATGTGCACTGGGACCCAGGGAAAATTCATGACTTCATAGGAGGCTGGGCTAGACCCACCTGCGGGTCTCAGAGGGTCTCCTGCGGAGGCGGGGGTCAGCTGTGGCTCACTGTAGGGGCAAGGTCACTAGCAGCGGAAGCCCCAGGAGATATTCCTTGGCGCGAACTCTCCCAGAGCTCACCATTTTGGCACTGAGACCCGGCCTCATGGAACAGCCTACAGGCTCCAGTGCTGGGATGCCTCAGGCTAAACAACCAACAGGGTGGGGACACAGCCCCACCCATCAGCAGATAGGCTGCCTAGAGTCATCTTGACCCCACAGCCACCTATAAACACACCACTTGACACAGCCCTGCCCACCAGAGTGCAGGTACCAGTCCCTCCTACCAGGAAGCCTACACAAGCCCCTGGACCAACCTCACCCACCAGGGGGTAGACACCAGAAGCAAGAAGAACTACAATCCTGTTGCCTGTGGAATTGAGACTGCCAACACAGCAAGTGAGACAACATGAGTTGGCAGATAAATATGTCCCAGAGAAAGGAACAAGATAAAACCCGAGAAGAACAAGTAAGTGAAGTGGAGATAGGCAATCTTCCTGAGAAAGAATTCAGAGTAACGATAGTAAAGATGATCCAAGATCTCGGAAAAAGAATTGCAGGCAAAGACCAAGAGGATACAAGAAATGTTTAGTAAAGAGCTATAAACTTTGAAGAAGAGACAGAGATGAAAAATACAATAACTGAAATGAAAACTACACTAGAAGGGATCAATAGCAGAATTACTGAGGCAGAAGAACGGATGAGGGAGCTGGAAGACAGATTGGTAGAAATCACTGCTGCAGAACAGAATGAAGATACAAAAATGAAAAGAAGTGAGGACAGTCTGAGACCTTTGGGACAACATTACATGCACCAACATTCACATTATAGCGGTCCCAGAAGGAAATGAGAGAGAGAGAATGGGCCTGAAAAAATATTTGAAGAGATAATAGCCAAAAACTTGTATAACATGGGAAAGGAAGCACTCACTCAAGTTCAGGAAGTGCAGAGAGTCCCATACAGGGTAAAACCCAAGGAAGAACACACCAGGATGCATATTAATCAAAATGACAAAAATTTAAAGACACGGAAAAAATATTAAGAGCAACAAGGGAAAAGCAACAAATAACGTATAAGGGAATCCCCATAAGGTTATCAGCTGATTTTTCAGCAGAAACTCTGCAGGCTGGAAGGGAGTGGAATGGTATCTTTAAAGTGATGAAAGGGGGAAATCTACAACCAAGAATACTTTACTGAGCAAGGCTCTTGTTCAGATTTGATGGAGGAATCAAAAGATTTATAAACAAGCAAAAGCTAAGAGAATTCAGCACCACCAAACCAGCTTTACAACAAACACTAAAGGAATTTCTCTAAGTGGAAAAGAAAAGGTCACAACTAGAAAAAAGAAAATCACAAATGGGAAAGCTCACTGGTAAAGGCAAACTTACAGTAAAGGTAAGATATCATCCACACACAAATATGATATCAAATCCAGCAATCATGAGAAGAGGAGAGTACAAGTACAGGAAATTGGAAATGCATTTGAAATTAAAAGACCAGCAACTTAATACAATCTTGTTTACATATAGACTGCTATGTCAAAATCTCATGATAACCGCAAACCAAAAATCTAATAGATACACACAAGCACACACACAAACACAAAAGCAACCCAAACACAACACTAAAGATAGACATCAAATCACAAGGGAAGTAAAGAGGAGGGGAAGAAAAAAGACTTACAAAAACAAATCCAAAACAATTAATAAAATGGCAGTAAGAACATACATATCAATAATTACCTTAAACATAAATGGATGAAATGCTCCAACCAAAAGACACAGACTGGCTGAATGGATATAAAAACAAGACCCATATATATGCTGTCTACAAGAGACCCACTTCAGACCTAGGGACACATACAGACTGAAAGTGAGGGGATGGAAAAAGGTTTTCCATAAAAATGGAAATCAAATGAAAGCCAGAGTATCAATACTCACATCAGACAAAATAGACTTTAAAATACTGTTATATGAGACAAAGAAGGACACCACAGAATGATCAAGGGACCAATCCAAAAAGAAGATATAACAATTATAAATACATACGCACCCAGCAGAGGAGCACCTCAGTATATAAGGCAAATGCTAACAGCCGTAAACGGAGAAGTCAACAGTATCACAGTAACAGTGGGGACTTAAACACCCCACTTACATCAATGGACAGATCACCCAGACAGAAGATCAATAGGGAAGCACAGGCCTTGAGTGACACATTAGACGAGATAAACTTAACTCATTTTATGAGGCCACCATCACCCTGATACCAAAACCAGACAACAATACCACACAAAAAGAAAATTATGGGCCAATATCATGGATAAACGTAGACTCAAAAATCCTCAACAAAATACTAGCAAACCGTATCCAACAATAAATTAATAGAATCATACACCATGATCAAGTGGGATTTATCCCAGGGATGCAAGGATTTTTCAATATCCGCAAATCAATCCATGTGATACCCCATATTAACAAACTGAAGAATAAAGAACATATGATCATCTCAATTGATGCAGAAAAAGCTTCTGACAAGATTCAACACCCACTGATGATAAAAAACTCTCCAGAAAGTGGACATGGAGGGAACCTAGCTCAACATAATAAAGGCCACATAGGACAAACCCACAGCCAGCATCGTTCTTAATGGTGAAAAGCTATCAGCATTCCCTCTAAGATCAGGAGCAAGACGAGGGCATCCACTCTCACCACTTTTATTCAACATAATTTTGGAAATCCTAGCCTGTGGCAATCAGAGAATGAAAAGTAATGAAAGGAACCTAAAATGGAAAAGAAGTAAAACTGTCACTGTTTGCAGATGATATGATGCTATACATAGAAAATCCTAAAGAAGCTATTAGGAAAGTACTAGAGCTCATCAATGAATTTGGTAATATTTCAGGATACAAAATTAATACACAGAAATCTCTTGTATTTCTCTACACTAATAAAGAAAGATCAGAAAGAGGAATTAAGGAAGCAATCCCATTTACCATCACATTAAAAAGAATATAAATACCTAGGAATAAACCTACTTAAGGAGGCAAAGGACTTGTACTCCAAAAAGTATAAGACACTGATGAAAGAAACTGAAGATGACACAAACAGTTGGAAAAATATACCATGTCCTTGGACTGGAAGAATCAATATTCTTAAAGTGACTATACTACCCAAGACAGTCTAAAGATTCATTGTAATCCCTAACAAATTACCAATGGCATTTTTCACAGAACTCAAACAAAAAGATTTAAAACATGACTGGAAACTCAAAAGACCCTGAAAAGCCAAAGCAATCCTGAGAAAGAAAACTGGAGCTGGAGGAATCAGGCTTCCTGTCTTCAGACTATACTACAAAGATATAGTCATCAAGACAGTATGGTACTCGCACAAAAACAGAAATATAGATCAATGGCACAGGATACAAAACCTGGAAATCAACCCATGCACCTCTGTTCAATTAATCTACAACACAGGAGGCAAGAATATACCATGGAGAAAAGACAGTCTCTTCAGTAAGTGGGTGCTGGGAAAACTGGACAGCTACATGTAAAAGAATAAAATTACAACATTCTCTAACACCATATGTAAAAATAAACTCAAAATGGAATAAAGACCTAAATGTAATACCAGATACTATAAAACTCTTAGTGGAAAACACAGGCAGAAGACTCTTTGGCATAAATAGCTGCAATCTTTTTGGATCCACCTCCTAGAGTAATGAAAATAAAAACAAAAACAAACGAGACCTAATTAAACTTAAAAGCTTTTGCACAGCAAAGGAAACCATAGACAAAAGGAAAAGACAACCCACAGAATGGGAGAAAATATTTGCAAGTGATGTGAGTGACAAGAGATTAATCTCCAAAATACGCAAACAGCTCATACAGCTCAATATCAAAAAAAGAAACACCCCAATCAAAAAGTGAGCCGAAGATCTACATAGACATTTCTCCAAAGAAGAAACACAGATGGCCAAAAAGCACATGAAAAGTTGCTCAAAGTTACTAATTATTAGAGAAATGCAAATCAGAATTGCATGACGCAAAGACAACCCTCAGAATGGGAGAAAACATTTGCAAACGAAGCAACTGACAAAGGATTAATCTCCAAAATATACAAGCAGCTCATGCAGCTCAATATCAAAAAAACAAACAGCCCAATCCAAAAACGGGCAGAAGACCTAAATAGACATTTCTCCAAAGAAGATATACAGATTGCCAATGAACACATGAAAGGATGCTCAACATCAGTCATCATTAGAGAAATGCAAATCAAAACTACAATGAGGTATCACCTCACACCAGTCAGAATGGCCATCATCAAAAAATCTAGAAACAATAAATGCTAGACAGGGTGTGGAGAGAAGGGAACACCATTGCACTGCTGGTGGGAATGTGAATTGATACAGCCACTATGGAGAACAGTATGGAGGTTCCTTAGAAAACTAAAAATAGAACTACTATACGACCCAGCAATCCCACTACTGGGCATATACCCTGAGAAAACCGTAATTCCAAAAGAGTCATGTACCACAATGTTCATTGCAGCTCTATTTATAATAGCCAAACATGGAAGCAACCTAAGTGTCCATCGACAGATGAATGGATAAAGAAGATGTGGCACATATATACAATGGAATATTACTCAGCCATAATAAGAAACGTAATTGAGCTATTTGTAGTGCGGTGGCGGGACCTACAGTCTGTCATACAGAGTGAAGTAAGTCAGAAAGAGAAAAACAAATACCGTATGCTAATACATACATATTGAATCTAAAAAGGAAGGAAAAAAATGGTTCTGAAGTACCTAGGGGTAGGACAGGAATAAAGACACAGACGTAGAGAATGGACTTGAGGACATGGGGAGGGGGAAGGGTAAGCTGGGACGAAGTGAGAGAGTGGCATGGACGTATATACACTACCAAACGTAAAACAGATAGCTAGTGGGAAGCAGCCGCATAGCACAGGGAGATCAGCTTGGTGCTTTGTGACCACCTAGAGGGGTGGGATAGGGAGGGTGGATGAGCGACACAAGAGGGAGGGGATATGGGGATATATGTATACATATAGCTGATTCACTTTGTCATACAGCAGCAACTAACAACAGTGTAAAGCAATTATACTCCAATAAAGATGTTAAAAAATAAAAAGAGACATGCACCCCAATGTTCATTGCAGCACTATTTACAATAGCCAGGATATGGAAGCAACTTAGTGTCCATCCACAGATGAATGGATAAAGAAGATGTGGTACATATATACACTGGAATATTACTCAGTGACAAAAAAGAATGAAACAATGCCATTTCCAGAAACATGGATGGACCTAGAGATTATCATACTAAGTTGAAGTATGTCACATAGAGAAAGACAAATATCATATGTTATGACTGACACATGGAATCTAAAAAAAAATGATACAAATGGACTTACGAAGCAGAAACAGACTCACAGACTTCAAAAACGAACTTATGGTTATGAAAGGGGAAAAGTGGGGGAGGGATAAATTAGGAGTTTGGGATTAATGTTTACACACTGCTATCTATAAAATAGATAATCAACAAGGACTTACTGTATAGAACAGAGAACTCTACTTACTATTCTGAAATAACCTACATGGGAAAAAAAGTCTGAAAAAGAGTATATATATATATACATATATGTATACATATATATATGTATATCTGAATCACATTGCTGTACATCTGAAACTAACACAACATTGTAAATCAACTATAAAATAAAAATTTAGTTTACAAAAATGTCTCTACTACCCAAAACTCTCTACAGATTCAATGCAGTCTCCATCAAAATTCCAATGGCATTTTTCCACAGAAATGGAACCAACAACTGTAAGATTTCTATGGAACCACAAGAGACCAGAGTAGCCAATGCAATCTTGACAAAAAAGAGGCATCATGCTTCCTGATGTCAAACAAAAGCGATAGTAATGAAAATAATATGCTATTGGTATAAAAACACACATAGATCAGTGGAAGAGAGTAGAGAGCCCAGAAATCTACACATATATGGTCAATTTATGACAAAGATGCCAAGAATATACAATGGGGAAAGCACTGTGTCTTCAGTAAATGGTAGTGGAAAATCTGGACAGCCACATGCAGAAGAATGAAGCTGGATCCCGATCTTACACTGCTCACAAAATTTAAGTCAACATGGATCAAAGATCTGAATGTAAGACCTGAAGCCATAAAACCCCTAGAAGAAAACATAGGCAGTAAGCTTTTTGACATAGGTCTTGATCTTGATTTTTTGATCTGACACCAAAAGCAAAGGCAACAGAGACAAATAAAAACAAGTGGGATGGGGCTTCCCTGGTGGCGCAGTGGTTGAGAGTCCGCCTGCCGATGCAGAGGACACAGGTTCGTGCCCCGGTCCGGGAAGATCCCACATGCCGCCGAGCGGCTGGGCCCGTGAGCCATGGCCACTGAGCCTGTGCGTCCGGAGCCTGTGCTCTGCAACGGTAGAGGCCACAGCAGTGAGAGGCCCGCGTACCGCAAAAAAAAAAAAAAAAAAAAAGTAGGATGACGTTAAACTGTTCTGCACGGCAAAGGAAGCCATTAACAAAAAGGCAATCTAATGAATAGGAAAAGTATGCATTACCAGTTATATATCTGATAATGGGTTAATGTCTAGAATACATAAAGAATTCATGCAAGAAAAAAGAAATAATTCAATTTAAAACTGGCCAGAGAATTTTATAGATGTTTTTCTTAAAGAGGACATAGAGATGGCCAACAGGTACATTGAAAAGATGCTCAAAATCAGTAATCATCAAGAATATGCAAATAAAAACCACAGTGAGATATCACCTCATACCTGTCAGAATGGCTGTCAGCAAAACGACAACAAATCACAAGTGTTTTCTAGGATGTAGAGAAATGGGAACCCTTGTGCACTCTTTGTGCGAGTGTAAATTGGTCCAGACACTATGGAAAACAGCAGGTTCCTCAAAAATTTTTAAATAGAACTAGTTTTTGATCAAAATTCCACTTCTGGGTATTTATCCAAAGAAAACAAAAACAGTAACTTCAAAAGATATACACACCTCTATGTTCATTGCAGCATTATTTACCATAGCCAAGACATGGAAGCAACCTAAATGTTCATCTGTGGATGAACGGATACAGAAAATGTGGGGTGTGTGTGTGTGTATGGGGGTGGGAAATATTATTTAGTCATAAAAAATAATGAAATCTTGCCATTTGTGACAACACGAATGAAAGAATTATGCTAAATAAAATAAGTCAGAGAAAGAGAAACATCGATACTATATGATCTCACTCTGTGGAATCTAAAGAAAACAAACACACAGGACAAGAAACCCCCAAGGTTATAGATACAGAGAACAGATGGATGGTGGTCAAAGGCAGGGGATTGGGGGTAGGGTGACATGGATGAAGGGGGTGAAGAGGTGCAATCTTTTGGTTATGAAATGTCATGGGGGTGCAATGTACAGCATGGGCACTATTGCTAATACTGTACTGCATATTTCAAAATTTCTAGGAAAGTAGATTCTAGAATTTCTCATTAAAAAAAATTTTTGGAACCACATATGGCGACAAATGTTAACTAGACTTACTGTTGTGATCATTTTGCAGTGCATACAAATATCAAACCCTTATATTGTACATCTGGAACCAATACATCAGCTATACCTCAATAAAACTAACATGTAAAAAAGCATACAACTGAAAGTGTCACTCTCATTAGCTAATTGTGATGATGAATCTGTCAGACACATAGCAAACTTTTAAATCATGTTGCCTGTTAGTATCCATTAGCTCTCTTTTCAATTGTGTTGACAGCTAGATATGCTGAGCTGGAAAGAAATGAACTCAGAATGTGAGGATCCAAGTCTGATGTGATCAAGTGAGCCCTGATGTAATCAAGTGACCCCCATGTAATCAAGTGACCACATGTGATCAAGTGAGCCCATGTAATCAACGTGAGAGAAAGAATACAAGTCTTAAGGATGAAATTTCAAGTACCCAACCCCGGTAGGCCCAGCAAAATACCCTCCTGGCTGACCTCCAAATCCCCGCCTCTTGTTTTAGCAGAATCTGGATATGCTGAGCTGGAAAGAAATGAACTCAGAATGTAAGGACCCAAGTCTGATTTCCCACTTTGCCCCTCACCAGTGATCTGGCTCTCAATGAATTCTTGAGACACTCACTTAAATTACTGAAATGCCTATTTTAATATCTATTGGAAATAATAAAGCTTGTGTGGACGCAGGTTATAAATTGCCGAGGGTATGAAACAGCCTACAGATTTGAGCCTTGAGAGGATGCATGGCTGTAGGAGAATCGGACACGCAGGGGAACTTTACTGCATTGGGGGAGCTAGAATTTTATATCCGGGGACACATGTGACAGTCATTTGTAGGGGCTAGGACTATGGTGAGGGGATAGGGGTCTTATTTGGGGTGGACAATTTAAGGGCTTCTGAAAACTCAGTAGTCAGAATAATATTTTAAGGCGATGTTTGTGGAGAGCAAAATGAATGCCAAGAAATCCATGATGGGCAAAGTATCAAATCTGTGAATGAGGACAGGGTTTGACAGGGCTGGGGTTGGAGTGAGGACACAGGGACAGGTCATGCAGCTGCGGGAACACCTGCTTCGTGCTATCCTTTGGTGCTACTCCTTGTGTGGGTGATGGTCTGAGTGATGGGGAGGTGTTTCCCCCAGGTATCAGCCAGGATTAACATCACACCACAGCCGAATCCCGTCACTGGTTCTAAGATAGTGGGATCCTGAATCCTTTATACTCATTGCCATCCAAACTCAAGTGGGTGGTGTTATGGGTTGAATCGCGTCCTGCAAAAAGATATGTTAGGGTCCAAATCCCCCTGGTATCTAGGAATGTGAGCTTTTTTCGAAATAGGGTCTTTCCAAACGGATGTCATCTTATTGAGCAGATGTAATCGTCATGAACAGAGGTGAACGGGGCGTTGGGGGGCAGATGTGTTGGGGGGTGTAAGATCAATGTGAGATGAGCTCGCTAAGGTAGACCCTAATCCACTATAACCGGTGTCCGCCGAGGGCCTGGGTTCGATTCCTGGTTGGGGAACTAAGAGCTTGCAAGCGGTGCGGCGGGGAAAAAAAGGAAAAAAGGACACAGAGGGAAGACCATGTGAAGACGCAGGGGGACGACTGCCTTGTGAGTTGAAGGCAGAGGTTGCAGTGACGTGTGCACGAAAGCCAGGACTCCAGGGAACACTGACAACCAGCTAAAGCTCAAAGAGGCAAAGATGGTGTCTCCTTTTCAGACTTCAGAAGGCAGGGTGGGCCTGGATTTTGGATTTCCAGCCTCCAGAACTGGGAGATGACACGTGTGTGGTTTTAAATATGTTCAGCCTATGGTACTTCTTGCAGCATCCCCAGGAAACTAAGACATACTAAACCTACCTCTGTAGTTATGGTGGCTTTTCAAGAGGCTTCATGGGCTCCCTCTTCCACCGGTAAAATCTCCAAATGGAGAAAAAGGCAACCCATGAAACTGTGCATCTACCCAAACACTGAAGCTTAAACATTGCAGCACTCAACTAACAGGCTTTCCTTCTTTGTGTTATAAGACAAAAAGAAATGCAGAGTTTCCCTAACGTTTGTTCTAGGATAACTATCAAAGTAAGCCATGTTTTTTTATGTCAGTGGCCACAGGTTTGGTGAAACTTCAGCAAGCGAGACAATCTTAAATAACATATAAGATTAAATATGCATATAATAACATACGCTTGTATACACAGGCATATAAATAACCGCAAAAGCAATGGTGCAGCAGCAATTATAACCGGCATAAAAGGAGTAAAATGCTAATGAGGCATTTTCCTTTTAAGTGTGACCTTTTTAGCACCTAACGGAGAGCAAAGCAGGAAGCTTTTATTTTTTAATAGAAATTCTTTTTTTAGATAAACTTCAATGTGAAAATACATCCTTTTCTTTCCCGGGTGCCTATTTTTAAGTCTCATTATGTCTCCCACACCTTCTGGGGGTGTTTCATTTGAAGTGTAGCTATTTCTAATATGTGCAGCCCGTGACAGAAGACTGCATGGGGTCTCAGCGTCGGGCTTCTGGATCCCAAGGGGCAGCTCATTGGTTTTTTTTTTAATTGTGGTAAAAATATGTATATAAGGGTTTTTTTTTATCACTTTAAACTGTTTGAAGAGTAGTTCCCTGGCCTTACGTACACTCACATTGTTGGGCAACCGTCACCACCATCCATCTCCAGAGCTCATCAGGCAAAACTGAAAACCCTATACTCATTAGATACTCTGCCCTCCCCCCTCCCCGCCCCCTGACTCCGCTTACGTATTTACCTGCTCTAGGTAGATGGTACACATGGTATCATACAACATTTCTCTTTGTGTCTGGTTTGTATCCCTTAGCATCACGTCCTCAAGGTTCATTCATATTGTAGCCCGTGTCAGAGTTTTTCCTTTTTAAGGCTGAGTCATATGGCACAGTACCGACACACCACACTCTTTATCCATTCATCCACGGATGGACAGTTACATTGTTGCCCCCTTCTAGCTATTGTATATCATGCTATGAACATTTGTGTACAAATACCTGCTAGGTCTCCGACTTCACTTAGTTTGGGTAAGTACTTGGAGGGAAATTGCTGGATTATATGAAGACGCTGAATTTTTGAGGAAAGGTCATAAGGTAGGTCACTTTGCCCAGACTTTGGGCTTGAAGACACAGTGTGTTCTTTTTAAGACAGTATCTAAATGTGATATAATCATTTAAGTTATGAGAGATATTTGTGGAGTTTAAAGACTTTCATAACTGTTTTAGGTTCACAGCATAATTGAGAAGAAGGTGGAGAGATTTCCCAGACACCCACTGCCCCTACATATGCACAGCTTCCCCCATTATCCACACCCCTCCCTGCCCAGGGTCGTACGTTTGTTAAACTGGTGGACCTACATGGACACATCATCATCACCCAAAGTCCATAGTTTACATTAGGGTTCACGTTTGGTGTTTTACGTTCTATGGGTTTGAATATGTAATGACATGCACCCACCAGTATAATACCAGTAGTTTCACTACGAAAAATCCTATGCTTCACCTATTTATCCCTCTCCCACCCCAGGCAACCGCTGATCTTTTTACTGTCTCCATAGATTTCCCCTTTTCAGAATTTCGCCTAGTTGGAATCACACAGAATGTAGCTTTTTCATACTAGCTTCTTTCACTTAGTAAAATGTGTTTATGTTTCTTCCATATCCTTTCATGGCTTGATGGTTCTTTTTCTTTGCTTTTTTTTTTTTTTAGTGACAAATAATAGTCCGTTATCTGGATGTACCACATTTTATTAATCAATTCACCTACTGAAGGACATCTTGGCTGCTTGCAAGTTTGGGCACTTATGATTATAAAATGCCACACACATCCACGTGCAAGTTTCTGTGTGCACATAAGTTTCCACCTCCTTTGGGGAAATACCAAGGAGTATTACTGCTGGATCGTATGGTAAGAGTACGCTTACTTTGAAGAAACTGCCCAATTGTCCCCCAGAGGGGCTGTACCATTTTGCACTCCCACCAATGAGGTCCTATGCTTCAACATCCTCACCAGCATTTCGTGCTGTCAAACAGTAGTTAACTATGCAAATATCCTTGAAAAGATAGAGCCGAACAGAAGAGCCGTTATTACCTGCTTGTAAGACATCCAAACAGATGAGTGACAAGAGAGGAATCATCTACCAACAACCTACAAAGAATGGACATGGAGAGAACGCCCCCTTGAGAGGGCCAGCGGTTGAAGGACCCTGCTAGCCCAGCCTGATCTTGCAAGCAGGGAGCCAGTGAACCACATCACTAACTTCAGACTCCCTTCACCCTTTGAACGCCTGTCCGATCTCCACCGCTGAACCCACAGGGAGCCCACAAGTCACAGGATCCCATTGATAAATCCAAGTCAGCTTCCTGGGCAGAGAAGGAGGGTTGGGAAAGATGAAGGTCCACGGCACATCTTGTGATACACACCACAATCCATCTCCACTTCTCCTGTTGAGTCTGACGCTGCTTCCACATGGACCTTCCAAGAGTATTTCAGTTTAGCAGAAGCACAAGAATTGCCAAGAACTGAGTGTCAGGAGACCTAACTTCTTCCTTTCGGGCTCGCAAGAAACAATTATTTGGTTGTTGCGTCTTACTATGCCCTGTGCAAATAAAATCAGTCACGTCCAGATACCTCCGTTCATACGAGCGTCATTTCCCTGCGGAAAAATTCCTGAAAAAGACCTTCCTAAATAGGATGGTTGCCAAATGACTTTCCGCATATGTTGTTCTAGTTTATATTCCCACTTGTTCTGAAAATATATAGCAGGCTTAATTGAAGCCCCACATCTACCTGCCAAAGACTTCTTCCAATTTTAAGGAACAATAATTTATAGTTATTTTGAGAGCATAAGATAGCTCTGACTTCCCTTTACTCCTGTCCCCCAGGATGGTCCTGGTCATCACAGAACAGCCGAGAAGAGGGGCCACCATGATGTTATAAGTATGAGGCAGATATCTGCCCTCCATCCTGTGGTAGCCTACAGGGTGCCGTGGACATCAAACATAGCATTTATGTAATAGTTATTGGATCCACTGTCTGGGGTGGAAGGTAGATACCCCAGTCACGAGTATGACAGCATGGCCAGCAACACAGAGAAGGAATAGACGGCAGTGCTGGGCAACGATGCTGTGCTCTGATACTGGGGCTCCAAGAACATCTGACCAGATGGGCTCTGCCCCTTGAGGGATGGGCCATAGGTAAATGAGCAGCAAGGAACGCAGACAGGTAGCTAAACATCAGACCATGGATCGAGACTGATGTTGCCAAAGGATACTAGTCAAAATCTATGGCTTGGTTGTAGAGAAACACTCCAGTTAGTTTGACTAGCAAAGCAGCAGGGATATTTTAGTCTTCAACTAATTCATTGCATCTGACCAGCCAGCTGCAAGTGATATAGATTTGTTTGAACAGGATATAGAACCTTCTAGCATGACAAGGGACAGGTGATTTTAGTTAGGAAAGACATGTTTAAAAACCCCTTAGAACCAAAAAAATTGGAAGACAAGAATGAGGGACCCTGACAGTTAAAGGATGCCTCGGCCCAGGATAAAGTATACAATCTTAGAGAAAGTATTAGTTTCTACTGAGTGCCTGATGAGCTTTGATAGTAAGGGGAATCCGATACAGTAAGTCCCCCCTACACATGAACGAGTTCCATTCAGAGAGCGTGTTTGTAAGTGCAGTTTGTTCGTTAAGTCCAACAAAGTTAGCCTAGGTACCCCATTAACACAGTCGGCTATAGAGTACTGTACAGTAATAGGTTTATAATACTCTTCACACAAATAACACATAAAAGACAAACACACACAAAAAATAAAGAAAACATTTTCAACCTTCCGCTACAGTACCTGGAAAAGCACAGCAGTCCAGTACAAGAGCTGGCATCCAGGGGCTGGCATCGAGGGAACAGGCCAGAAGAGTTACTGACTGCAGGAGGGAGAGGAGGTGGGAGATGGTAGGGCTGAAGGATCGTCAGCAGTAGGAGATGGAGGGCGAGCTGCAATTTCACTCACCCCTGACGCTGCTGGCACAGGTTCTGGTTCCTTGCTGGATTCAATTCTCTCTATAAAGATACTGTACTAGTGTATTCTATACAGTAAAGTACACGAAAGCACAAGTAAACGATGCACGCACGTGACGATGCACGCCAGACACGTGAACTAACCTACGTGACTCGATATGGGAACGCACATTCACAGCTTTGAAAGTTCGCAACACGAAGGTTCGTGTGTCAGGGACTTACTGTACCCCAGTGCAAGGATACACTAGCTCAGATGTCTAGGGAAGTGGTAAATGCTCAAAGGCGGCTGTGGTTGAGTGAGGATGCCTTTCGGAAGTGTATAGCTGTCACATGTAGTTATGGAATATTCTAGGATAAGGCAGGCCCAAGGCCACCAGCTATCTTTCCAGATCAGATAGGCAATCCCGTATATCCCTTAACACCCAGCTTACATGGCGTCGGGACAGTCAGAACATACAGATCCAGGTGGCCCCAGCCCGGATGTGCTTCTCGCTGGCTGCCAGGAGCCTGAAGTCCTTCCAAGTTTAGTCCTAGCCTCTCCTAGTCGGAAGTATTCAGCTCAATTTCTTAAATTGGGCTTTCTTAGAAAGTTTTCCACATTTTGTAAGTTTGGGGTGTTGAACACACAAAAAAGAACATACAATATAGACCAGAAGAATGAATTCCAGTAGTCAAAACATCTCGACATTTAGACTTATTGAAATATTCATTGGCCCTTGACTTCAAAAACACTTCAAATATGACCCACTTATGCTGACATGTGTGGTTTTTTGGTGTTAAAGAGTCCTTAAAAATAAGCAAGGATGCCTTCCAATGTTGAGTTAATAAGTTATGAAGAGTTATTTGGCTTTATCTCGACTTTGCTGCAGAACCTGGAGACTTCCATGTTGAGTGTTTTCACCTGTGCATGTACCTGCTTGCTTTTATCTTCTTTCCTCTCCAGGCTACAGAGTTCCACAGCAGTGGAAACAGGGTGGAGAGGGCATGATTTCCTTATTTTATTTTTTTTTGCGGTACGCGGGCCTCTCACTGTTGTGGCCTCTCCCGTTGCGGAGCACAGGCTCCGGACGCGCAGGCTCAGCGGCCATGGCTCACGGGCCCAGCCGCTCCGCGGCATGTGGGATCCTCCCGGACCGGGGCACGAACCCGCGTCCCCTGCGTCGTCAGGCGGACTCTCAACCACTGCGCCACCAGGGAAGCCCTCGGTAGTCTTTTTCGTTGATGGTTGTTCAGCACTTAGTTGTGATTTTGCTGAAAGCAATCGGTGTCACGTCAACAAGAACAATACTGACATTTTAGAAAATCTTTGAAAATCTTTGAATTTAAAAATCCAAAAGATGGATAACAATCAATTTATCTATAGCTTAAGGGCACGAATATGAAAATAGAAAAGGACTGAAACACGCAGTTCGGGGATATAATTATGAGAAAAGTACCTAGGAAGCAGAAAATGTCAAGATCTGACACACATCTAATCAGTCACAACAGAAGAGAATACTCAAATCAGGAAATGGGCAGTACTCAAAGATTTAACAGCTAAGGATTTTCCCGAACTGGAGAAAAACGTGAACCCACAAAAATGGAAAGGAAACCCCTAAAAAGCAGTAGATAGACTCATCAAACTGAGATAAAACAGCAAAAGGGAAGATCTAAAAAGACCAAGAACAAAGGCATATTTAAGTTAGACTCACAGCAACTTACAAAAGCAACAACTCGACCGGATTCTATCTTTGCCTTTGGGCCATTTAGAGCTATTGCCCTGCATCGCATACAGGTTTCAGAGGATCCATAATCATGAATCCTAAAAGAATAACTTGTATGGATTGTTTGGTTTTTGCTTGTTTTGTTTTATAGGGACAGCGCCACTTGTGACACAGTCTTGATTTTGCAGGACTGATGATTTTCACTACTTGCTTTTTTCTTTGTTTTTGTTTCTTTTCTCTCAGCAACGAATCTCCAAGGTGTATCTCTCTCTCTCTCCCCTAATTCCTTCCCCCAAGGACCCCCGCCTACTAAATCATAGTCAACATCTATAATTACTTGCATTTTACTGTAAACATGCGATTGAACAAAAATAGATAACTCTGGCATCAGAGAACAATAACAAAAGAAGTATAAAGCACCTTGACTATTTCTATGAGTATTGATATACAATTTTTTTTTTTTTTTTTTTTTTGCAGTACGCAGGCCTCTCACTGTTGTGGCCTCTCCCGTTGCGGAGCACAGGCTCCAGATGCGCAGACTCAGCGGCCATGGCTCACGGGCCCAGCCGCTCCGCGGCATGTGGGATCTTCCCGGACCGGGGCACGAACCCGTGTCCCCTGCATCGGCAGGCAGACCCTCAACCACTACGCCACCTGGGAAGCCCTGATTTCCTTTTTTACATATGTCTTCTATCCCACTGATGTCTTGTCTTTTGCCATGTGCTTACCTTATTCTTCTGCTCTAAGTGTTTTGGGAGAAGGCTGCAACATGATCTTGGGAGAAAATTAGCATCTAAAATGTCGAGTCACAGCACTTCACTAGATTTACTCATTGCCGTTTGACCAGTGGTATTCACTCTTCATTTCTCAGTCCTCAAGTTAGAAATGTCAGATTTGTATTAATACCATATGCCATTCATACCATTGGGTTAAAGTCTTTAAGGTAATTGTTGGAAAGGGAAAAAAGCAGGAAAGGACAAAACCTAGTATAGAATACACACATCTAAATTCAATTCTGCACCAAACTTGGAACAGAACCCCAAGTCCTATTTTAGCGAACATTAAGATATCTGTTGTTGAATCTGTTACCTAATGCGTAAAAAAACTCAGTCTGGGGAGGAAGTTCAAAAGCCACTGACAGGGCTTCCCTGGTGGCGCAGTGGTTGAGAGTCCGCCTGCCGATGCAGGGGACACGGGTTCGCTCCCCAGTCCGGGAAGATCCCACATGCCGCGGAGCGGCTGGGCCCGTGAGCCATGGCCGCTGAGCCTGCGCGTCCGGAGCCTGTGCTCTGCAACAGGAGGGGCCACAACAGTGAGAGGCCCGCGTACCACAAAAAAAAAAAAAAAAAAAAAAAAGCCACTGATACAAGCTATATCTATGTTGATAAATGGTTATCAGTAGCCAAAAAGCTGAATTCCTTGCCCAATTTGCTGTAGTCTAGACGCCAGAACAGGGTATTTTGAGCCAAATTCAACGTAAGGAGGTATCGGAAACATCTGACCACTTTTCAAGGCATCTGTTATCTCACGCAGGGTGAGGATGAATCCCTTAGAGTTTTGCCTTCTGAAAAGTCAGAAGATCCATCAACACTAGGTGAGGCGCTTCCATGGTGACAGTCAGCTGGGTCTCCTTAGCTGCCGCCCCCTTGAGACAAGCCACGTGCCTTGTCATTCACTACAGTCCTCACTCCTCCCTATTGGCGCCCCGGCCCACTTCCCTTTTTTATATCACTTGCCACTGTAGGTATGTGAATTAGTCATGCACTGTCCTAGGCAGACAGGGCCTCGAGGTTTCTGCTGCTTCTATGCATGGGGACCCTTAGCCCCTGTCGGCCTGTGACCAAGGCAATGAGGCTAGACAAGAGTTACAGGACAGCCTGTACGCAGATCACCCTGCACCCCTTCTTCTACCACGTCAGTTGGAGAAAGTATCTCCTATCTGTTTGGTTTAGACAAGCAGTCTAACTCCCAGGCTGAGAATTGGACCCCGATGTGCAGAGAAAAAGGGGCCAGAAAGAGAAAGAAAGCAGTCCGGGTCAACATATTCAAAGCTGTGCCTGGTCTAAGACACAGAAGATTTGTTTTGGGAATCTGCTCAGAGGACCAAGTGACAGTGAGGAAATCTTCCTAGAATAAATACTAGGCGTCTCTAGCATGGCTGCTCCGTGGATTCATGGCTTAATCTTAAAAGCATGTTCGTCACCACGGAGTGTTCCGTACTCTTCCCTCCCAGGTTACACGAGAGCTCTCGCTAGGGCAGAACCAGCGCCCAGCAGGGTTAAGAAGCCAGCCGTAAGAACCGTCTGAAAGACGGTGAAGTTTGACATTTGTCACTTTCGTTTTTATGTTCGACTTTGGGATCTCACCAAAGGACTGAGGAAGGGAACCACACGTCGAACAAACATCTGGTGACGGGGCTGCCTGTTGATGCTTTCAGCCAGCCTCCAGGGTGTGACGAGAGGATCAATCTCTGCATAAAGAAACCTTTTCATTTTCCATGATCAAAACTGCCTCACCCAGAAGCGCATCCAAGCCAGGGGGCCTTCAGAGGAAGGGATAAACCCACTCCAGGCTGGCAGGAGGGTCACCTTAGCCATTTCTTCCCTCACCTTAGGAGGAGAAGGAAGAGGAAGACCTATTCTGACTGACAAACAGAGGATGCCGCTGCGGACAAAGAATGTCACCTGCCACTTTAGTAAACAAAGGATGTTGGAGCCATTAAGCCCTCAGCCGCCCCACTGACGGTGCCCCCTGAGGGGACTCAGGATGGAGAACACAGGATGCGGGCCCCAGAGAGCTGAGGTACAAAGCAAAGGAATGCCTTCAGTGAACCCAGACTCTTGCATCTTCACATACATAGAGAAGCATGAAAATCATTAACTTGAGATGTCTGTTTTTTTTGTGTGATGAGCCGTAACCTTCTGATGTTAAACTACATGTGCTCCCCCAGCCCCCAGCAAAAACTTCTGCATATCCCCACTCCTTTCTTACCTTTTTGGCACAGAACCTCAGAGCTATCTGAGAGGCTGTCTCCTGAACTCCAGTCCTCAGTAAGGGCCCCCGAATACAACACAGCTCTCAACTCTCAGGTTGTGTGCACCCTCCACCCACAACCCAGTCATACCACTGGTAAGCTGGAGAATTAGACTACAGAAAATGACACACTGCAAACGGCCTGCTGCTGTGCCACTCAAACTGGGTCCACAGGCCAATATCCGAATCTCCTGGGAGCTTGTTGGAAATGCACATTCTCAGGCCTTACCCCAGGGCACAAAATCTGAGGATGGGGCCCAGGGGTTACGTTTAGGAAGCACTCCACCATCAAGGTGATTCCTACGCACAGCCTCAAGCATGAAAAGCACTCAAAACATCTCTACAGTGATTTAATGAGATCCCTGTCAAATTACCCATGATATTTTTTAAAAATATTTATTTATTTAGGTTGCACTGGGTCTTAATTGCAGCAGGCAGGCTCCTTACTTGTGGCTTATCAGCTTAGTTGCAGCCTGCAGGCTCCTTACTTGTGGCTCATGGTTCCCTAGTTGTGACACACGGCCTCCTTAGTTGTGACATGCAAACTCTCAGTTGCAGCATGCATGTGGGATCTAGTTCCCTGACCAGGGATGGAACCTGGGCCCCCTGCATTGGGAGCGCAGAGTCTTAGTCACTGCTCCACCAGGGAAGTCCCCTTTCACAGAACTAAAATAATCCAAAATTTATATAGAATCATAAAAGACCCAGAATTGCCAAAGTGATCCTGAGGAGGAAAAAAAGCAGGAGGCCTAACTCTCCCAGACTTCAGGCAATACTACAAAGTTACAGTAATCAAAACAGTGTGGTTTTGGTACAAAAACAAACATACGGATCAATGGAACAGAACAGAGAGCCCAGAAATAAACCCACACACCTACAGTCAATTAATATTTGACAAAGGAGGCAAGAACATACAATGGGAAAAAGAAAATCCCTTCAGCAAGTGTTGCTGGGAAAGTTGGACGGCTGCATGTAAATCAATGAAGTTAGAACACACCCTCACACATGCACAAAAATAAACTCAAAATGGATTAAAGACTTAAACATAAGACATGACACCATAAAACTCTAGAAGAGAACATAGGAAAAACATTCTCTAACATAAATCATACCAATGTTTTCTTAGGTCATTCTCCCAAGGCAATAGAACTAACAACAAAAATAAACAAATGGGACCTAATCAAACTTACAAGCTTCCATACAGCAAAGGAAACCATAAACAAAGGAACAAACAAACAAAAAAAGAAAAGACAACCTACCGAATGGAAGAAAGTATTTGCAAATTACGTGACTAACAAGGGTTTAATCTCCAAACTATACAAACAGCTCATACAACTCAACAACAATGCCAAAAAACAACACAATTGAAAAATGGGCAGAAGACCTAAATAGACATTTCTCCAAAGAAGACAGACGGCCAGTAGGCACATGAAAAAATGCTCAATATCACTAATTATTAGACAGATACAAATCAAAACTACAATGAGGTACCACCTTACACTGGTCAGATTAACCATCATTAAAAAGACTACAAATAATACATGCTGGAGAGGGTGTGGAGAAAAGGGAACCCTCCTACACTGTTGGTCGGAATGTAAGTTGGTGCAGTCACTATGGAGAACAGTATAGAGATTCCTCAAACTAAAAACAGAATTACCATATGATTCAGCAATCCCACTCCTGGGCAGATATTCAGAGAAAACTATGATTCAGAAAGATCCATGCACCTCAATGTTCACAGCAGCACTATTCACAATAGCCAAGCCATGGAAACAACCTTAATGTCCCTCAACAGATGAATGGATAAAGATGTGGTATGTATATACAATGAAATACAATTCAGTCATAAAAAAGAATGAAAGAATGCCATTTGCAGTAACATGGATGCAACTAGAGATGATCATACTAAGTGAAGTAAGTCAGAAGGAGAAAGACAAATACCATATGCTATCACTTATATGTGGAACCTAAAATATGGCACAAATGAACCTATCTATGAAACAGAAACAGAATCATGAACATAGAGAACAGACTTGTGGTAACCAAGGGGGAGCAGGGGAGAGAGAGGGATGGACAGGGAGCTTGGGGTTAGTAGATACAAACTTTAGAATGGATACACAACAGGGTCCTACTGTAGAGCACAGGGAACTATATCCAGTCTCCTGAGATAAACCACAGTGGAAAAGAATATAAAAAAGAATGTATATATGCATATAATTGAGTCACTTTGCTGTACAGCAGAAATTAGCACAACATTGTATATCAACTATACTTCAATAAAAAAAACTAAAACATCTCTGTAGCATCCATGGTTAAACACAGGATTTCAGGAGGATGGAAGGGCCTCCACCTGGTCCTTGGGCAACATTTGGTTTTCTTTCCTTGGTATAGGATTCTGCTACTCACACAGGCAAGGCAATTTCAGTAGCAAGACAATATCTATATCTATCTATCTATCTATATCTATCTATCTATCTATATCTCCTAAAGATGCTACCAAAAAACTACTAGAACTCATAAATGAATTCATTAAAACTGCAGGATACAAAATTAATATGTAGAAATCTGTAGCATTTCTGTAAACTAAGAATGTACTAACAGAGAGAAAAATTAAGCAAACAATCCCATTTACCATTCACATAAAAAAGAATAAAGTACCTAGGAATAAATCTACCTAAGGAGGCAAACAACCTGTACTGCAAAAACTATAAGGTATTTGACATAAATCGCAGCAGTATTTATTTGGATCCATCTCCTAGAGTAATGGAAAAAAAGTAAAAATAAACAAATGAGACCTAATTAAATGTAAAAGCTTATGCATAGTAAAGGAAATCATAAAATAAAGAGACAGCATACGGAATAGGAGAAAGTATTTGCAAACTATGGAACTGACCAGGGCTTAATTTCCACAATATACAAACAGCTCATACAGCTCAATATCAAAAAAAAAAAAAAAAAAAAAAAAGCCAAAGAGCCCAATCAAAAACTAGGCAGAAGACCTAAACACATTTCTCCAAAGAAGACATACAGATGGCCAACAGGCACATGAAAAGATGGTCAACATCAATAATTATTAGAGAAATGCAAATCAAAACTACAATCAGCAATCACCTCACACCAGTCAGAATGGCCATCATCAAAAATCTACAAACGGGGGGGCGGGGGGACGAGGGGAAGATGGCGGAAGAGTAAGACGCGGAGATCACCTTCCTCTCCACAGATACACCAGAAACACATCTACACGTGGAACAACTCCTACAGAACACCTACTGAATGCTGGCCGAAGACCTCAGACCTCCCAGAAGGCAAGAAACCCCCCACGTGCCTGGGTAGGGCAAAAGAAAAAATAATAAACAGAGACAAAAGAATAGGGACGGGACCTGCACCAGTGGGGGGGGGGAGCCGTGAAGGAGGTAAGGTTTCCACAGAGTAGGAAGCCCCTTTGAGGGCGGAGACTGTGGGTGGCAGAGGGGGTAAGATTCGGGGCCGCGGAGGAGAGCGCAGCCACAGGGGTGCGGAGGGAAAAGCGCGGAGATTCCCGCACAGAGGATCTGTGCTGACCGACACTCACCAGCCCGAGAGGCTTGTCTGCTCACCCGCCGGGGCAGGCGGGTTTGGGAGCTGAGGCTCGGGCTTCGGTCGGAGCACAGGGAGAGGACCGGTGTTGGCGGCGTGAACACAGCCTGCAGGGGGTTAGTGCGCCACGGCTGGCCGGGAGGAAGTCCGGGTAAAAGTCTGGAGCTGCCGAAGAGGCAAGAGACTTTTTCTTCCCTCTTTGTTTCCTGGTGCGCGAGGAGAGGGGATTTAAGAGCGCTGCTTAAAGGAGCTCCAGAGACTGGCGCGAGCCGCGGCTAAAAGCGCAGACCCCAGAGACGGGCATGAGACGCTAAGGCTGCTGCCGCTAGCACCAAGAAGTCTATGTGCGAGCACAGGTCACTCTCCACACCCCCCTTCCGGGAGCCTGTGCAGCCCGCCACTGCCAGGGTCCCGGGATCCAGGGACAACTTCCCCAGGAGAACTCACCGCGTGCCTCAGGCTGGTGCAAAGTCACGCAGGCCTCTGCCGCCGCAGGCCCGCCCCGCATGCCGTGCCCCTCCCTCCCCCGCCCCGGCCTGAGTGAGCCAGAGCCCCCGAGTCAGGGGCTCCTTTAACCCCGTCCTGTCTGAGCGAAGAACAGACGCCCTCTGGCGACCTACATGCAGAGGCGGGGCCAAATCCAAAGCTGAGCCCCCGGGAGCTGTGCAAACAAAGAAGAGAAAGGGAAATCTCTCCCAGCAGCCTCAGGGGCAGCAGATTAAATCTCCACAATCAACTTGATGTACCCCGCAACTGTGGAATACATGAATAAACAACGATTCATCCCAACTTGAGGAGGTGGACTTTGAGAGCAAGATTTAGGATTTTTTCCCCTTTTCCTCTTTTTGTGAGTGTGTATGTGAATGCTTCTGTGTGAGATTCTGTCTGTATAGCTTTGCTTTCACCACTTGTCCTAGGGTTCTATCCGTCCGTTTTTTTTCTTTAAAAAAATTTTTTTTCTTAATAATTATTATTTTTTTTTAATGACAGTGGAGACACGATGACCCAAAACCTATGGGATGCAGCAAAAGCAGTCCTAAGAGGGAAGTTTATAGCAATACAAGCCCACCTTAAGAAACAGGAAACATCTCGAATAAACAACCTAACCTTGAACCTAAAGCAATCAGTGAGAGAAGAACAAAAAAAGCCCAAAGTTAGCAGAAGGAAAGAAATCATAAAAAACAGATCAGAAATAAATGAAAAAAAATGAAGGAAACGATAGCAAAGATTAATAAAACTAAAAGCTGGTTCTTTGAGAAGATAAACAAAATTGATAAACCATTAGCCAGACTCATCAAGAAAAAAAGGGAGAAGACTCAAATCCATAGAATTAGAAATGAAAAAGGAGAACAACTGACACTGCAGAAATACAAAAGATCATGAGAGATTACTACAAGCAGCTCTATGCCAATAAAATGGACAACCTGGAAGAAATGGACAAGTTCTTAGAAAAGCACAACCTGCCAAGACTGAATCAGGAAGAAATAGAAAATATGAACAGACCAATCACAAGCACTGAAATTGAAACAGTGATTAAAATTCTTCCAACAAACAAAAGCCCAGGACCAGATGACTTCACAGGCAAATTCTATCAAACATTTAGAGAAGAGCTAACACCTATCCTTCTCAAACTCTTCCAAAATATAGCAGAGGTAGGAACACTCCCAAACTCATTCTGAGGCCACCATCACCCTGATACCAAAACCAGAGAAGGATGTCACAAAGAAAGAAAACTACAGGCCAATATCACTGATTAATATAGATGTAAAAATCCTCAACAAAATACTAGCAAACAGAATCCAACAGCCCATTAAAAGGACATACACCATGATCAAGTGGGGTTTATTCCAGGAATGCAAGGATTCTTCAATATACGTAAATCAATCAACGTGATACACCATATTAACAAATTGAAGGAGAAAAACCATATGATCATCTCAATAGATGCAGAGAAAGCTTTTGACATAATTCAACACCCACTTATGATAAAAACCCTGCAGAAAGTAGGCATAGAGGGAGCTTTCCTCAACATAATAAAGGCCATATATGACAAACCCACAGCCAACATCGTCCTCAATGGTGAAAAACTGAAAGCATTTTCACTAAGATCAGGAACAAGACAAGGTTGCCCACTCTCACCACTCTTATTCAACATAGGTTTGTAAGTTTTAGCCACAGCAATCTGAGAAGAAAAGGAAATAAAAGGAATCCAAATCGGAAAAGAAGAAGTAAAGCTGTCACTGTTTGCAGATGACATGATACCATACATAGAGAATCCTAAAGATGCTACCAGAAAACTACTAGAGCTAATCAATGAATTTGGTAAAGTAGCAGGATACAAAATTAATGCACAGAAATCTCTGGCATTCCTATACACTAATGATAAAAATCTGAAAGTGAAATCAAGAAAACACTCCCATTTACCACTGCAACAAAAAGAATAAAATATCTAGGAATAAACGTACCTAAGGAGACAAAAGACCCGTATACAGAAAATTATAAGACACTGATGAAAGAAATTAAAGATGATACAAATAGATGGAGAGACATACCATGTTCTTGGATGGGAAGAATCAACATTGTGAAAATGACTCTACTACCCAAAACAATCTACAGATTCAATGCAATTCCTATCAAACTACCACTGGCATTTTTCACAGAACTAGAACAAAAAAATTTCACAATTTGTATGGAAACACAAAAGACCCCGAATAGTCAAAGCAATCTTGAGAAAGAAAAACGGAGCTGGAGGAATGAGGCTCCCTTTCTTCAGACTATACTACAAAGCTACAGTAATCAAGCCAGTATGGTACTGGCACAAACACAGAAAGATAGATCAATGGAACAGGACGAAATCCCAGAGATAAACCCATACACATATCATCACCTGATCTTTGATAACGGAGGCAGGAATGTACAGTGGAGAAAGGACAGCCTCTTCAATAAGCAGTGCTGGGAAAACTGGACAGGTACATGTAAAAGTATGAGATTAGATCACTCCCAAACACCATACACAAAAATAAGCTCCAAACAGATTAAAGACCTAAATGTAAGGCCAGAAACTATCAAACTCTTAGAGGAAAACATAGGAAGAACACTCTATGACATAAATCACAGCAAGATCCTTTTTGACCCACCTCCTAGAGAAATGGAAATAAAAACAAAAATAAACAAATGGGACCTAATGAAACTGCAAAGCTTTTGCACAGTAAAGGAAACCTTAAACAAGACCAGAAGAGAACCCTCAGAATGGGAGAAAATATTTGCAAATGAAGCAACTGACAAAGGATTAATCTCCAAAATTTACAAGCAGCTCATGCAGCTCAGTAACAAAAAAACAAACAACCCAATCCAAAAATGGGCAGAAGACCTAAATAGACAGTTCTCCAAAGAAGAGATACAGACTGCCAACAAACACATGAAAGAATGCTCAACCTCATTAATCATTAGAGAAATGCAAATCAAAACTACAATGAGATATCATGTCACACCAGTCATAATGGCCATCATCAAAAAATCTAGAAACAATAAATGCTAGACAGGGTGTGGAGAGAAGGGAACACTGTTGCACTGCTGGTGGGAATGTGAATTGATACAGCCACTATGGAGAACAGTATGGAGGTTCCTTAAAAAACTACAAATAGAACTACCATATGACCCAGCAGTCCCACTACTGGGCATATACCCTGAGAAAACCATAATTCAAAAAGAGTCATGTACCAAAATGTTCATTGCAGCTCTGTTTACAATAGCCCGGAGATGGAAACAACCTAAGTGTCCATCATTGGATGAATGGATAAAGAAGGTGTGGCACATATATACAATGGAATATTAGCCATAAAAAGAAACGAAATTGAGTTATTTGTAATGAGGTGGATAGACCTAGAGTCTGTCATACAGAGTGAAGTCAGTCAGAAAGAGAGAGACAAATGCTGTATGCTAACACATATATATAGAAATTCAGGGAAAAAAATGTCATGAAGAACCTAGGGGTAAGACAGGAATAAAGACACAGACCTACTAGATAATGGACTTGAGGATATGGGGAGGGGGAAGGGTAAGCTGTGACAAAGCGAGAGAGAGACATGGACATATATACACTACCAAACGTAAGGTAGATAGCTAGTGGGAAGCAGCCGCATAGCACAGGGAGATCAGCTCGGTGCTTTGTGATCACCTAGATGGGTGGGATAGGGAGGGTGGGAGGGAGGGAGACACAAGTGAGAAGAGATATGGGAACATATGTATATGTATAACCGATTCAGTTTGTTATAAAGCAGAAACTAACACACCATTATAAAGCAATTATACTCCAATAAAGATGTAAAAAAAAAGTCTACAAACAATGAATGCTGGAGAGGGTGTGGAGAAAAGGGAACCCTCCTACACTGTTGGGGGGAATGTAAGTTGGTGCAGCCACCATGGAGAACAGGATGGAGGTTCTTTAAAAAACTGTTAACAGAATTACCATATGATCCAGCAATCCCAGTCCTGGGCATATATCCAGACCGAACTATAATTCAAAAAGATAGATGCACCCCAGTTTTCATAGCAGCAGTATTCTTATTGGAAACAAATGTCCATCGACAGATGAATGGATAAAGAAGATGTGGTACATATATAATGGAATATTACTCAGCCAGAAAAAGAATGAAATAATGCCATTTGCAATAACATGGATGGACCTAGAGATGATCCGTTACCAAGTGAAGTAAGCCAGACAGAGAAACACAAATACATGGTATCGCTTATATGTGGATTCTAAAAAATAATACAAATGAACTTAGAAACCTCAAATAGACTCACAGACATAGAAAACAAACTTATGTTTATCAAAGTGGAAGAGGAGGGAGGGATAAATTAGGAATTTGGGATTAGCAGATACACACGACTATATGTAAAATCGATAACCAACAGTGACCTACTGTAGAGCACAGGGAACTGTATTTAACGTCTTGTAATAACCTATAATGGAAAAGAATCTGAAAAAGATTATATATATATATATATATATATATATGCAAAACTGAATCACTTTGTTGAAACTAACCCACACTGTAAATTAACTATACTTCAATAATCATAAAAAAGGATGTTGTAAAAAAAAAAAAAAAAAGGATGTTGTTATACGTCTAAGAACTGATGGTAAAAAAGACCGAACACTTCAGTCTGCTTTCAGATTTAACTTTCATCTGTATGATTTCTGTTCAAAAAAGTCAAGGTCCCTTTCAGTCCAGTTGCTACCAAAATCTGAGGGACCGGTTCCAGAATTTCAGGAGGTTGAAGAGCAGGTATGAGACTCAACTCTGACTTTCGACCTCAGTCCGTCTCACTCGTCACCACGGCGCCACCTCACTGATTGCCTAGAGACCTAAGGGTATTAAGGTGGGCTGCCCTTGAATTTTCTGTACGTCTGAACAGCCACACTTACAGAGGCTACAATCACCGAAGTTACACTGCTCCATCTGGCAACACACACAAATCCCACTACC
Organism: Phocoena sinus; assembly: GCF_008692025.1. Classification (NCBI taxonomy): domain Eukaryota; kingdom Metazoa; phylum Chordata; class Mammalia; order Artiodactyla; family Phocoenidae; genus Phocoena; species Phocoena sinus. Next base: position 3,200,792 of record NC_045784.1, on the reverse strand, counting down.
TTCCATACCAGGAAGGTCACTTGGCAGGATGTGCATTGCCCGTGGTCTCCAGGGCCATCTATTTCAGTTCTGCTAGATGCAGAGGAAGAGGCTGAGGTACAGAGTAAGAGCCCTCCTTGCCCGAAGCCACAGACCTCAACAGCAGCCTACGCGTAGAATCCAGGCTTCCTGACTAACAGTGAAAGATCACACTTCTCCCAGTGATATTTTAGTGCTGTGCAGTTGGCGTGAAAACACTCTGACCAGGGTCAACACTATACCTAGCCAAGCACGTGTGCTTTGAGCATGCATGCTTCCTTTTGCGCAGACGCTGACCAAGGTACTACACTAGCTACCCAGCCCTCCAACCAACTGGGTCAGAATTCAAAGAACCTGGAGCAGCCCTGAGGTCCAGAGGCTCCGATAAGAATATGATTCCCTCTACAACAAACATAAGAGTAACCACCATTGAATTAAGCGTGTACTATGTGAGCTCTGTATTAGACCGTGGACATGCGTTTTCTTTCGCCTGGGAAGAAACCATCGGAGGATAAAGTTACTTAGGGTCATGCAAACCCAGCTTGGATTCTAGAACCCATGTTTTTGCTATGGCACTGCTTTTGAGTAAGGTCCTGTCCACCTGGATTTCCAGGGTTATATGGAAGTTTCCTGCTCTGGGGGGTTGTCGCCCTATCCTGAGCGTGGGCAGCCTTGCCTGAGGCTCTGACATAGGCTGTATATGTCTTATGAACCCCCTGCCTGCAATTGTTGGACCTGACTTGTGGACTCAGTCACTGCCTGCAGCACTGCTCCTTCAGGGATGGGTTTCTGGCAACAAGGCCATTCACTGTCCAGACCAGAAGCTCTGGGGTGGAGTTAGTTCACCCAGCCTGACCTATCATTGTTTTTTTTTTTTGTTTTTTTTTTTGCGGTACGCGGGCCTCTCACTGTTGTGGCCTCTCCCATTGCGGACCACAGGCTCCGGACGCACAGGTTCAGTGGCCATGGCTCACGGGCCCACCGGCTCCGCAACATATGAGATCTTCCCGGACCGGGGCACGAACCCGTGTCCCCTGCATCGGCAGGCGGACCCTCAACCACTGTGCCACCAGGGAAGCCCTGGCCTACCTTTAATACCTTCTCCACAATAGCTTCTGATGAGCAATGTTTGGATGGTCACCTACTGTGGGCCAGCATTAAAGTAAGCTCCTAAAATTTATTGTTGAACTTGAGTCGCCTTCATGCACCCTGGACCCTCAGGTAGCCTCTCATCCAAGCCCACATCATGGCCAAAAGCACGAAGAAATATTCTTCTGGTTTGTTGACAGAGTCCGAAAGGCCCTGTTCAAGAGCTATCCCAAGAAGCAACAAATGTGTGATGTACACAGAGACTCCGGGTTCCTGCAGAATCATAGTATACTTCACATTATCAGTGGGAAAGTCACCCAACACAGGTTTGTAAAGTCATATCAGTGGTGATAAGGAAGTTGGAAAAGTAGTGATTGGTAAGGTGGAGAGTCACAATTAGTCTCAGGTGAGAGCAGTTCAGTGTATGGGCCGCTACACCGTACATCAGTTCGTTACAATGTGCATGAAAGTCACCTGGGCCTCTTGTTACAACGTGGTTTTTTAACTCAGAACAGCTGAGGTGGAGCCTGCTTTTCTATCAAGCTCCCCTAGCATGCTGAAAGCCACCGGTCCTCAGACTACACTCTGCATAGCAAGCCCATCGACCTCCTTGACGCAGGTTTCAAAAGCAAAGAACGGAGTTGGCTTACTTGGATGTAAGTCATGCATGTAGGTGGCTTTAGAACCTGCCAACTAAGCTCCGCGATCTTACCAGAAAAGTAATCATTCATAGAGGAAGAAAACCACGCCAGCACTGAGTCTCAGAGCTTGAGGGAGATGGAGCCTGGGGTTGAGGGGTCTGGAGACACAAACAGAAATCCAGAGAGGGAAAGAATGGGCGGCCGTCTTAGGAACAGCAACAACTGTTGTTCAACTGGGTAAACGATCCGTGTTTCAAGAGCAGAGAAGAAGGGAGCTGCGGGTAGACATGCCCGAACCACAACAGCAGACTCACTGGCGCAGAAAAGGCAAACTTCCAAGCCTTAACAACAAGTAACGGCAGGAAATCACCACAGGCAAACCACAGACGCTAGAGTGAGCGCAGGGTCACACGTGATCACAAGGCCACCCGGTGAATTCCCAGATGTGGGAAGTGAACTTACCTGCTTGTCTTCAGCTTCCAGAAGGAGCAGAGCGAGGGAAATCCAGACGTCCTAGTCTCAGAGGAAATGGCGGGCCCAGCAAGGAATCCAGGAAGGGATGAAGTACGGGAGATGGAAAACTCAGCCAAGGCTCAGGTCCGCTACGAACGCCAAAGCTGCCGTAAAGTGAGGACGTAAACTTGGGCGGTACTGACCCAATGAAAGGCCTGTATTCCTTCCTAACTGCATGGGGCAGAATCAACACGCCTAAGTTAAGTGGCTCTAGCTGTGAAAACCGGCAAACAGTACGCAGCCCGAGGCATGCTGGTAGAGCCCCGTCTCAAAGGAGGTCCCATATCAGCCGCATCAGTGTCACCTGGGAACCTGTTAGGAAACGTAAGATCTCCGCCCTACTCCAAAGCGACCAGTCAGACACCGCGGGGCTGGCGCCCTGCAGCCTGTGGTTCTGCAAGCCCTCCAGGAGATTCTGATTTAGGCTCACCGGAGCAGAGTCCGCTGACAGCATGGGGGAGACGCAAGGCCAGGTGTGGCAAGGGACAGACGTTATAAGTGGGCTTGATGATGGCAGTTTTAAAGAGCTAGTGAACAGCAAAGCCTGTTTACAGGGAGAAGAAACCCCGGGATACATCATGTAAGATCATAATTACTAAAACAGGGTCAGTGATCCACAAAGTTGGGCAGTGCCATTTCTTTATCCATTCATCTCATGATGTATTTTTAAGAGACCCACTGAAAAGAAGTGCTATCTGTTGCCCAGGCTTGTAAAGAGATCTTCTCAGAGGGGGGGAAACTAACTTGAGGAAAACTAACGTGGTGGTCTCATGTGATGTGTTTGACAGAAATATTGAGAAAGAGTTTTATTTTAAATATAAAAACAAGTGTAAGACAAAAAAAAAAAGCAAAAGCAACCCGTGGAGGCTGCCATTACAGGCGCACCTTTTCTCACTGTTTGCTTTATGACGCTTCACAGATACGGCATTTTGTACAAATTGAACGTTTGTGGCAACCCTGCATCGAACGAGTGTGGCGCCATTTTCCGAGAGCATTTGTTCCCTTTGTGTCTCTGGGTCTCATTTTGGCAATTCTCGCAGTATTTCAAGCTTTTCTATTAGGATTCTATTTGATATGGTGATCAGTTGTCTTTGATGTTACCACTGCCAAAAGATTGCCACTCTCTGAAGGTGTAGATGTTGGTGAGCATTTTTCAGCAATAAAGTAAGTTTTCATTCAGGTGTGTGCATTCTTTTTTTAGACATAATGCTATTGTACACTCAATAGACTACAGTCTAGGGTACACATAACTTTTATAGGCTCTGTGAAACCAAACTGTTCCTGTGACTCGCTTTATTGCCATATTTGCTTTACTGTGGTGCTCTGGAACCACACCTGCAGCGTCTCCAAAGTCTGCCTGTGTACAGATTAATTCAGCCAATACGAGCTAGATATCTGCTCTATTCAGACACTGAAGACGCAAATAAAACATAACGTCTTTCAAAATACTTGCAGTGTAGCGATAAGGGTGGGGCAGACAACATGACAATACATTGAGTTGACAGAGCTGTACTAGAAGTTCGCCCAAGGAGCTACAGGAGCCTAGAGTTTCTCCAAAAAGCATCAGAGAACTCTTCTCAAAAAGGATTAATGCTTACTTTAACTCTGAAGAACAAAAGAGAAAACAACATCCTAGCAGCGGGAGTGAGCTGTGGGAAGATGTGAAGGCGTGAAATGCCTTCTGGGAAATGCTGGAAGCTTGGAATGGCTGGGGGGAGAGGGCACAAGGCCAGAGAACAAGTGGGCAGCTCATGGTGGCCCTGGGTGCCATCCTGGTAATGCTGGTGAGCCACGGAGGACCAGGAAGGGATGCAACCTTCAGAAGGACCAGTCTGTCTCGCTCAAATGGGGAATGGATTGAAGAGAGGGCCAGGAAGGAGGCTGGCCAGATCAATAAGGAAACTAAGGAAAGTACGGCCATAATTCAAGTGACGGACTAGGACGTAGAGCCCAGGAATGCAGAAATTATGCAGTTCTAAGGGATGTGGCAACACCTAGGCTACAACCAAGCTCAGAACCCCTCATGCAACAGGACCCAGTGGGGGAGGGGCCCTAGCAATCTGTAACGAATACTAGCAACAAAAGGGCAATCAGCTTCATTCCTTTTACAAACGAGAGACCATTTAAGGCTCTCCACGTCATAAGGTCTGTCTTACATTTCAAGTAGTAACAGTATTGCTTTTACTCGTTTTATATGTCTAGACGCTTATCTGCCTAATGCAGTGGATTTGGTGGTAGTCAGTCTTCCTCTGTCCTTTTTTTTTTTTTTAAATAATTGTTTCTTTTGTTTGTTTGTTTGGCCGAGCTGCCTGGCTTGCGGGATCTTAGTTCCCTGACCAGGCACTGAACCTGGACCCTCGGCAGTGAAAGCACCGAGTCTTAATGACTGGACCGCCAGGGAAGTCCCTGCTCTGTTCCTTTAAAAGCCGCCTGTGAGGGCTTCCTTGGTGGCGCAGTGGTTGAGAGTCCGCCTGCCGATGCAGGGGACGCGGGTCAGTACCACCCAACTTTACGTCCTCACTTTACGGCAGCTTTGGCGTTCGTAGCGGACCTGAGCCTTGGCTGAGTTTTCCATCTCCCGTACTTCATCCCTTCCTGGATTCCTTGCTGGGCCCGCCATTTCCTCTGAGACTAGGACGTCTGGATTTCCCTCGCTCTGCTCCTTCTGGAAGCTGAAGACAAGCAGGTAAGTTCACTTCCCACATCTGGGAATTCACCGGGTGGCCTTGTGATCACGTGTGACCCTGCGCTCACTCTAGCGTCTGTGGTTTGCCTGTGGTGATTTCCTGCCGTTACTTGTTGTTAAGGCTTGGAAGTTTGCCTTTTCTGCGCCAGTGAGTCTGCTGTTGTGGTTCGGGCATGTCTACCCGCAGCTCCCTTCTTCTCTGCTCTTGAAACACGGATCGTTTACCCAGTTGAACAACAGTTGTTGCTGTTCCTAAGACGGCCGCCCATTCTTTCCCTCTCTGGATTTCTGTTTGTGTCTCCAGACCCCTCAACCCCAGGCTCCATCTCCCTCAAGCTCTGAGACTCAGTGCTGGCGTGGTTTTCTTCCTCTATGAATGATTACTTTTCTGGTAAGATCGCGGAGCTTAGTTGGCAGGTTCTAAAGCCACCTACATGCATGACTTACATCCAAGTAAGCCAACTCCGTTCTTTGCTTTTGAAACCTGCGTCAAGGAGGTCGATGGGCTTGCTATGCAGAGTGTAGTCTGAGGACCGGTGGCTTTCAGCATGCTAGGGGAGCTTGATAGAAAAGCAGGCTCCACCTCAGCTGTTCTGAGTTAAAAAACCACGTTGTAACAAGAGGCCCAGGTGACTTTCATGCACATTGTAACGAACTGATGTACGGTGTAGCGGCCCATACACTGAACTGCTCTCACCTGAGACTAATTGTGACTCTCCACCTTACCAATCACTACTTTTCCAACTTCCTTATCACCACTGATATGACTTTACAAACCTGTGTTGGGTGACTTTCCCACTGATAATGTGAAGTATACTATGATTCTGCAGGAACCCGGAGTCTCTGTGTACATCACACATTTGTTGCTTCTTGGGATAGCTCTTGAACAGGGCCTTTCGGACTCTGTCAACAAACCAGAAGAATATTTCTTCGTGCTTTTGGCCATGATGTGGGCTTGGATGAGAGGCTACCTGAGGGTCCAGGGTGCATGAAGGCGACTCAAGTTCAACAATAAATTTTAGGAGCTTACTTTAATGCTGGCCCACAGTAGGTGACCATCCAAACATTGCTCATCAGAAGCTATTGTGGAGAAGGTATTAAAGGTAGGCCAGGGCCGCCCTTGTGGCGCAGTGGTTGAGGGTCCACCTGCCGATGCAGGGGACACGGGTTCGTGCCCCGGTCCGGGAAGATCCCACATGCCGCGGAGCGGGTGGGCCCGTGAGCCATGGCCACTGAACCTGCGCGTCTGGAGCCTGTGCTCCGCAATGGGAGAGGCCACAAAAGTGAGCGGCCTGCGTACCGCAAAAAAAAAGAAATGCATACCCAATGGCCACACTGCACAGCTTGCAGGATCTTAGTTCCACGATCACGGATTGAAACCGTGCCCCCTGCAGTGAAAGTGCTGAGTCGTAACCACTGGATCACCAGGGAATTCCTTTAAGTCCCTTTAAATCTTCCTATTTTCCTGGGCCTGTAAGCATCTTTCTCTAGCAAAGTCTAAATGGACACTTATTTCCATGTTTCAAGGTGAAAACTCTGTCTACTGACTGTGATAAACAAGTGATGTGTATAAATGAAATGCACAACACGTATAGTCATTTGTTTTCTAAACCGGTTATGGGAAGAATTCATAAACACAGAAAGAGCTGAAGTCAGTGGAGGTTTTATTTCAATATTTAGTCAAAGCCTCTTTTTTAATTAAAAAAAATTTTTTTTGGCTGCGTTGGGTCTTTGTTGCTGCGCGCAGGCTTTCTCTAGTTGCAGTGAACGGGGGCTGCTCTTCGTTGCAGTCTGCGGGCTTCTCATTGCGGTGGCTTCTCTTGTTGCAGAGCACGGGCTCTAGGCACGTGGGCTCAGTTGTTGTGGCGCGTGGGCTCAGTAGTTGTGGCTCGCGGGCTCTAGAGCACAGACTTAGTAGTTGTAGCGCAGGGGCTTAGTTGCTCCGCAGCATGTGGGATCTTCCCGGGCCAGGGCTCGAATCCATGTCCCCTACATTGGCAGGCGGATTCTTAACCAGTGCACCACCAGAGAAGTCCCAAGCTTAAGTCTTTTTTTTATTAAAGTGTTGAAATACGATTGTCTGGCATTCTGTCAGCGGGATTCTAAAATAACTAAAGACAGGAACCAAATCTAAACATGATTAATAAAGGATGTTAAGGAAACAGCAACAGCTTTCCTTTCAAAATACAATAATCACCTGAGGGGATACTATTAGAGTTGTGATTGTGAATAAAAAGTGTTTTGAAGTATCTACTGGGATCATGAATTCATGTATATAAAAATTTAAATTTAACATAACTCGAGCAATAATAATTTTTGTTCCTGTTTTATTCCTTAAGCACCATTGAGAGTAAAGAAATAGATATTTCAGTTAAAAAGTGTCATATTCTGTTTTTTGTTTTATTCCAATTTAAGCCAAGATTATCAAAAAGCATTGGTAATGCAGGACATGAGTATGTTAGTCTGCTTGGGTGGCCATAACAAAATACCACAGATTGGATGGCTTAAACAACAGACATGTATCTCTCCCAGTCCCAGAGGCTGGAATCTGAGATCCAGGTGTGGGCAGGGCTGTTTCGTCCTGATGCCTCTCTCCTGGGCGTGTAGACGGCCGTCTCCTCCCTGTGTCCTCACGTGGTTGCCCCTCTGTGTGTGTCTGTGTCCTAATCTCCTCTTCTTATAAGGACACCAGTCCTATGGGATCACGACCCACCCTAATGAACTCATTTTACCTTCATCCCCTCTTTACAGACCCCCAACTTCCATCACAGTCTCATTCTGAAGTCCTGAGGGTTAGAACTTCAACAGTTTTGGGGAAGGAGAGAATACACAATTCAGTCCATAAAAATGGATAGACCATGTCGGGTCTCACTTCAGAAGTCACCAAGAGTTTTTCTCAAATATTGAGTATTGTGATAAAAATATCCATATTCTCGCCCACAAATTTAAAAATTGCCTCAATATATATGTAAAAATATATGAGGCAGGGGGCAGAAATGGGTGACCTCTTGACACATTTTAATGGAATACTCTACAAATTAGGAAGACAAAATTGGATAAGCATTGAATAAACATTGCATCAGAAATGACAATCTTTTAAGACTTTGAATATCAAAGGAAATAACCAGGAATTCCTTCTAGATTAGCTGTATTAGGAAATATGCTATTAGATTTCTATACACATGGACTGTCAAGTATATATAATGCTAGCTATAGACCCACAGAATATATAGTATAGATAGAACAGTAGACTGTTGGTGACCTAGAGTTATGAATTGTCTTCTATCCTGTAGATTGCAAGCTACATGCTTTATCTTTCAATTGATGGTGGTTCTCAAGTTGGGTAATTTTATCCCTGAGGAGAGAGCTGGAGTTGTTGGGTTTTTTTTTTGGTTTTATTGGGTTTTTTTTTCTGCGGTACACGGACCTCTCAGTGCTGTGGCCTCTCCTGTTGCGGAGCACAGGCTCCAGACGCGCAGACTCAGCGGTCACGGCTCACGGGCCCAGCCACTCCGCGGCATGTGGGATCTTCCCGGACTGGGGCACGAACCCGCGTCCCCTGCATCGGCAGGCAGACTCTCAACCACTGCGCCAAGAGGGAAGCCCCTGGAGTTGTTTTTGGTTGTCATAACTGGGGCAGGGGGAGCTTCTGACATCTAGCGTGTGGAGGACATGCGTGCTCCTATGAATTTCCCACAATACACAGGACAGCCCCCGGCGACCAAGTTGCAGCTGGCCGCAAATAGCAGTAGTGCCAAGGCTGAGAAATTCTGAGGACATTCCCAGTATTATCTGCAACATCACTCAAAAATTTTTTTTCTTTTAATTGAACTATAGTTGATTTACAATGTAGTCTTAGTTTCAGGTGTACAGCAAACTGATTCAGTTATATATATATATATATATATATATATATACTCCTGTATATATAATTTTCAGATTCTTTTCCATTATAGGGTATTACAAGATATTGAATAGAGTTCCCTGTGCTCTACAGTAGGTCTTTGTTGCTTATCTAGTTTATATACAGTAATGTGTATGTGTCTGTTAATCCCAAACTCCTAAGGTATCGAGTTTTCCTCCTTTGACCCCCTTCACTAATCCAAGACAACTTGTTTGTTTAATTTTCTCTTATTACAGCTTTCCCATGACTTTCCCAATTCACATGTGCCGTGAGGATTCATCAAAATCATTGGGTCATTTCCCATGAGCATATGCAGGACTCGAGGGTTCTCCTCTGCTCCTGTGCTGTTATATCACGACTGCCCCTTGTGATGAATTGGCTCAATCTTCCGTCCACTCCTCCCCGTCAGCCAGGTAGCCCCTAAGGAACATTACGAACGGCATGATCGTTCACTCTTTTCCTGCCCCACTTTCAGCAGAACCCGAGCGAATTTAAATGTCAGTGGCGTAGCTGCTAGAACAGGTGGATTGTGTTTCCAAATGGCTCTTGCGACTATATTTTAAATAATGTAAAGGGAAAGGTGTTTCAACGTGTCCTATGAAAGTACGTAATAGGAAATATCTGTTCCCTCCTGCCTTCTCATTACAGTGATTTAGAATGAGGACTCAAATCTAATGAATAATAAATGCCTCAAGTAAAATTTCATTTCAATTAAAAACTAGGGCACAAGCCCACTTGTAAAATATTAGGATTTGGGAAATGGCTTTTAAACTACTGACTGGTTTTTCAAAACTTAGTTCTCTGAGTTATGCTACTGAAATAAACTCTGCTGTTTTCATGATTAGCTCACCTAATATATAAAGCTATCTTTTATCGTTTGGGGATATTTAAAAATTTGCCTTTCCTTCCTTTTTTCCCCTCCCCTCCCCTCCCCTCCCCTCCTTTTCCCTTTCTTCCCTTCCCTTCCTTTCTTTTCTTTTTTCAAAACATATTTATTTATTTATTTATTTGGTTGCACTGGGTCTTAGTTACGGCAGGCAGGCTCCCTAATTGTGGCACATGGGCTCCTTAGTTGCAGCTCGTGGGGTCCTTAGTTGTGGCATGTGAAGTCTTAGTTGCAGCACGCATGAGGGATCTAGTTCCCTGACCGGGGATTGAACCCAGGCCCCCTGCACTGGGAGCGTGGAGTCTTAACCACTGTACCACAAGGGAAGTCCCCCTTTCTTTTCTTAAATGATGCTGCCATTCGATGGCCACCTGTATATTCATGAAAGAGGGTTTTAAGAGCTGCCAACTGTCCACCATGACTAACTCTTACTTTTGAACTCCTTTGCTCGGAATCTGGAAAATTACATGGAGCAATTAGTTACCGATTCTCCATTTTTTAAACAGATCTTTATTGCAGTATAATTGCTTCACAATACCATGTCTGTTTCTGTTGCACAACAAAGGGAATGTCCCCGTATCCCCTCCCTCTTGAGCCTCCGTCTCTTTCTCCCTATCCCACCCCTCTAGGTCCGTTTTTTTTTTTTTTTTTTTTTTTTTTTTATAAATTTATTTATTTATTTTTGGCAGTGTTGGGTCGTCGTTTCTGTGCGAGGGCTTTCTCTAGTTGCGGCGAGCGGGGTCCAGTCTTCATCGCGGTGCGCGGGCCTTTCACTGTCTCGGCCTCTCTTGTTGCGGAGCACAGGCTCCAGACGCGCAGGCTCAGTAGTTGTGGCTCACCGGCCCAGTTGCTCCGCGGCATGTGGGATCTTCCCAGACCAGGGCTCGAACCCGTGTTCCCTGCATTGGCAGGCAGGTTCTCAACCACGAGCGCCACCAGGGAAGCCCCTAGGTCCGTTTTTTTAGTGAGTGAAAATCCTATGGAAATAGTAACGTTTGGAAGTTGGTCCGTGGCAAGCAAGGAAACATGAATAGGGCAAGGGATTATGGAACTCCCCCATTAGCTTCTGTGGCAGGAGTACAATAACTCAGAGCATTATTGTGAATCAGACGAGGTGATGCAGTTCAAACGGGGAATGATGGACAGAGAGAGAAACGCCGTGCATGCTAATATGAATTTATTTAGCTTGTCCAATCCCCAGTGGGTGCTGGTTCCTCTCTGCAGTCCTCTCTACGTATGACAGTGTCCTCCAGCTAATGCATGCATTTATCCTCTGCAGAGAATTGGGGGAAATGGTTGCTGAAAAGGGCATCACTCCATCTTAAGGTGCAACAGAGTCACTCTCTGGATTGGGCATTTATGCACAAGACAGCAATATTATTCTATTTAGCTGATGGAAATGCATCCTGGAGAAAAATAAATCCTCAGCTCTCCCATGTGTGTGCCGAGGTAGTGAGAATGTACCCAAGTCAAAACTACCTTTATGGTTGTCTTTTCCACACAAGTGGAGGTCTTTACCAGGTGCATTCTTCCAACCATTTGTACCAAAAATAGCCAAGTTTCAACTGAAAGTTGTGAAAATAAATCCAGGATAATTTTGGTAAAATTGGAAATCAAAAGTTTCAAAGTTGTGATTTCCCATATTCAGAGGGAGTTAAATATCTAGTATCACATTTTTTAATTACTGGGCCTCAGAATTATTTAACAATGGAGATAGATTCTAGCTATAGCTATAGTTATAGTATAGACATGTAGATACAGATAGATATAGACATAGATATGTATCCTCTATACATATATTTTCTCTGTGTACTCTTTATATATGTATATCTATCATGATTATCATCTATCATCTATTTATCATCTATGTGTATCTCTCTATCTTTATCATCTATGTATCATCTATCATCTATATATCCATCTATCTGTCCATCCATCCTCTTGTTTATACCTATCTATCTAACTATATCATCTATGTATCATCTATCATATCTATCTATCCATCCATCCATCCATCCTCTGTATTTATATCCGTCCATCCATCCTCTTATATATACCTATCTATCTATGCTCAATCCTTATTATTTGCTGAATCCATATTTGCAAACTCACCAGCTCGCTAAAATTTATCTGTAACCTGAAATCAGTACTTGGACTCATTTTTAGGCATTCGCTGAGCGGGGAGAAGTTTGTCACTTGTCATGCAAGTTTCCAAGTGACGCGGAACAAAGTTACTCTGTCTTCTCATGTCAATCCTCTTCCTGTAAAGTGTTCTTTTCATGGTATGTTGAATGCCATGCATTTCCTGTTCCTGTGCTTTTGAGTGGTGGTTTTCCTGTTTACAATGCGCCCCTCCCCACCTCAGGGCTGAGGTGCTGTCTAGTGTCTTAAGCTCAAGAAGGCTGTGATGTGCTTCACAGAGAAAATACGTGAGTGAGAGAGAAGCTTTGTTCAGGTGTGAGTTATAGGCCGTGAGTTCGGTGTGGTCGAATTAACAATACCGATTCACTGAGGTGTCTTTAAACAGAAACACACGTAAAACAAGGTTAGGTGCTCATTGATGAAAATGTGGTGACCAGAAGTTCACAGGAACCGAACCCTGGAGTTCCCCTGGAACCAGTGGTCCCGTATTCACTAATTTGGGGCAACTTTATAGAGCATCACAACCATGAATAATGAGAACCGACTGTAAATGGTTATAAAAGTAATGCTTTCCTTCGTAGTGTGTGTATTAGTGCCCTTGGGCTGCAATAACAAAACACCACACACAGGGTGGCTTAAACAGCAGACATTATGTCTCCCAGTCCTGGAGTCTGGAATCTGAGATACAGGTGTGGGCAGGGCTGGTTCCTCCCAAGGCCTCTCTCCTGGGCGTGTAGACAGCCGTCTCCTCCCTGTGTCCTCCCGTGGTCATCCCTCTGTGTGTGTCTGTGTACTAGTCTCCTCTTCTTATAAGAACCCCACTCCTATGGGATCAGGACCCACCCTAATGACTTCATCTTACCTTTATCACCTTTTTAAAGACCCCATCTGCTAATACAGTCCCATTCTGAGGTCTTGGGAGTTAGGGGTTCAACACGTGAATTTTTTTTTGTTGGGAGGAGGGTGACAGCAATTCAATCCAAAATGGTGTTGCTATGGTTTTTCTTGGTCTTGCGGTCTGCATTAACTTTCCTGCTCTTTGTGTTTTGCAGAGAGATGATAAGAATCAGGGATACTAGGGGGGAGGTTCATGGTTTTGTTTTTGTTCATTGTTGTCTCCACCCTCCAATCATCTGAAGAGAGGCCACGTGAACCCACTCTGGAAAAGCTGAGGGGTATACGTGCTGCTGAGACCGAAAATTTAAGTCATTTGAGTGTTCGATATGATAGTCAGAAAAGCTGTAAAGAGAACTGCCAAGCCAGTTTTCCACTTAGATTAACTCGTGAAGTGAGCCCCGCCCCCTTGTGTTGAGTCAGTCCGTTTGCCATGATCATTTCCGGTTATGGCTCTCAAGTGCCTGGAATAATGGTCAGTGACTGGTACATTATAGACAGACACACTCACAGTCAACACAGACACACTCACAGTCAACACAGTCTCACAGATTGTGAGAACTTTAGAATTAGAGTAGTAATATATGTAGTGTTGCCAGAGAATCCCTGATGTAGATGGGTGAGCACTCTAATTAATCTGGGTGTTGCGGGAAAGTGAATAGCAGCTGTTCTTAAAAACGATGAGTCATTCTCCTGTCTGTGATTTCCAGTCTTTGTTCAACGGTTTACTCTTCTTTTGTGTGTGCCAAAACTCCACTTTGTGTCGCCAAAATATTATTTGATATTTTCATTGACTTTTAAAAATTAATATTTTTTATTTTATAGACCAAAGCACAATTGATGTCTGACTCTTTGCACGCAGGAATTTTTTTTTAATCCTGAAATACATATAAGTGGCAGGTATTAATAAATATCATGAGTGTGTGTGTGTGTGTGTGTGTGTGTGTGTGTGTGTGTGTGGTGGGTAGGCAGCTCTGGATTACACATCACGCAGTGTTGACTAACACTAATCATTTAGGTATTTGGAGGTAGCCTAGAAGATTATGTACCTAATTTTGGTTATATCCAAGCAATATGGCATATGACTTTATTTCGATCTATGTACTTATGCATAATTGGTTTGACAATATTGACTCGGTTAGGAGTTGAGTCAATTAAGCAGTAAGGAGAGTTTTGCTGCTGTTTTATTGATGATGAGGGTTGCTTCCCTGACGTAGTAACTTCTTACAAATTGCTTTGGAGGATTTACACGCAGCCTTAGTATTTTCCCTCAAATATGATTCTAGGATGAATGAGATGACAGTCTAAGAGAGAGAGACACGTTCTTTGCGCTGTTACAAATAAGAATGTAGGAGCTTCTGGTGACTTGAAAACCACGTGTCCATAATGCTATTATTTAACCTGGGAAGAGAATGATTAGTTATGCACGAACTGTGGTTAGTGTCATAGTTGAATGGGAGTGTTAAAGGTATTACTATTCCATCTGGATTTTAAAATCTTAAGTGAGTATAAAAAAAGTTTAGAAGACTTCAGATATCTCATGTGAAATAATACAAAACATTTTATTGGTCTCACCCCAGGTTCCCGGCACAAGCTCCTAGGAGGGTCCTTTTTTTTTTTTTATTGAAGGATAGTTGATTTACAATGCTGTTCCTATCTCTGCTGTACAGCAAAGTGACCCAGTTATACACATAGAGACATGCTTTCTTTTTATATTCCCCTCCGTTATGGTTTATCCCAGGATGTTGAATATAGTTCCCTGTGCTCTACAGTAGGACCTTGTTGTTTATCCATCCTGTATATACTAGTTTGCATCTGCTAATCCCAACTCCCACTCCATCCCTCCCCGCTGCCACTCCCCGCCTTGGCAACCACAAGTCTGTTCTCTATGCTTGTGAGTCTGTTTCTGTGTCGTAGATAAGTTCACTTATGTCATATCTTAGGAACGTCTTTTGTTCTACTATCTGGTTTTTGCTCCCTTCCCAGACTCAAGCCTCCTAAATCCCTTGGAATTTCCTGGGTGATAGAAGCGTCTTTTGTTCTATTGAGGTGCCTCTCAATGGGCTCCTGCGTGGGGACTGGTCACCAGAGAGACCACGGCTAGATTAGAAGCTTGGAACTCCCCACCTCCAAAGAGGGTGGAGGGGCTGGAGGTTGAGTTTTGACTTGAAACTTGGTGAAGCCTTCACAAAAATCCCGATAGTAGTGGGTTCCGAGAGCTTCCAGGCTTGTGACCAGGTCCACACGTCGGGAGGGTGGTGCATCCCAGCTCCTCGCGGACAGAACCTCCTGTACTCGGGACACTTCCTCACCTCACCCTGGGTACCCCTTCCTCTGGCCGTTCATCTGGATCCTTTATGATACCCCTTATTGTGTAATAAACTTGTAAACCTAAGCAACTGTTTCCCTGAGTCCTGTAGGCTCTTCTAGCAAATGATCAAACCCAAGCAGGGAGAGTTGGGAACTCCGATTTATAGCTGGTCGACCAGAAGCACAGGTGACGACCTGGGTCTTGCGTTTGGCCCCTGGTGATGGCTGTCTTGTGGGACCGAGCCCGTCACCGGTGGGTTCTGCACCAACCCCGGCTAGCGTCATCCTTGAACTACAGGACACCCAGCTGCTGTGGTGGAGAGCTGCTTAGTGGGAGAAACCCACCCCCACACACATCTGGTGACCAGAAGTGTCAGAAGTGAAGTGTTCTGTGTGAGTAGTGAAGGGTAGGCACACAGAACTAACTTTTACCTGGGTATCTTTTACCGTATTTTTGAGACATGACTCTCTCTATTCAGGTTTAAAATAAAATGCATATGATCTATCGTGAAGGAGGAGAAGGGCTTTTTGGTTTGTTTGACTTTTTATTTATTTAGTTTTTAAATTTTTATTATTATTACTTAAAAAGATTTTATTTTATATTGGAATATAGTTGATTTACAATGTTGTGTTAGTTTCGGATGTACAGCACCGTGATTCGTTTATACATATACGTGTATCTATTCTTTTTCAGATTTTTTTTCCCATATACGTTATTACAGAATATTGAGTAGAGTTCCCTGTGCTATGCAGTAGGTCCTTGTTGGTTATCTATTTTATATATAGTACTGTGTGTATGTTAATCCCAAACACCTAATTTATCCCTCCCCCTCCCTTCCCCTTTGGTAAGCATAAGTTTGTTTTCTATGTCTGTGAGTCTGTTTCTCTTCTGTAAATAGGTTCATTTGTGTAAAATTTTTTTTTTTTAGATTCCACATACAAATGATATTATATGATATTTAGATGGTTTTTGCATGGAAAAGGCCACATGTCCAAAATTTCCTAACAACGATTTTTAAAAAGTTTTTTTTTTAATTAATTAATTTATTTACTTATTTTTGGCTGCGTTCGGTCTTCGTTGCTGCACGCGGGCTTTCTCTAGTTGTGGTGAGTGGGGTCTGTTCTTCATTGCGGTGCGCGGGCTTCTCATTAGTGTCGTTTCTCTTGTTGCGGAGCACGGGCTCTAGGAGCATGGGCTTCAGTAGTTGTGGCTCACGGGCTCAGTAGTTGTGATTCACGGGCTCAGTAGATGTGGCCCGTGGGCGGGCTCGAGAGCGAAGGCTCAGTAGTTGTGGCGCACCGGCTTAGCTGCTCCGTGGCATGTGGGATCTTCCCGGACCAGGGCTTGAACCTGTGTCCCCTGCATCGGCAGGCAGGTTCTTAACCCTCACGCCACCAGTAAAGCCCTCCTAACAACGATTTTTTGCTTGGTTTTGCTTTTTGGGAGGGAAGAGGAGTACAGCATTGCTTTTTCTGGCTGTCTGACAAACACATGAATCAAAATCATCCATTCCGAAAACTACATTAGGCATACTTTCCAACCGTATCAGAGCAGTGTTCATCCTCTTCTCTGAATTGAGGCAATGAAAAGGGACTCACCCTTTAGGAATGCTTGATTTCTTTGACTACAAGGCTGTGTCGTCCGTGCAGAGAACGTTTAACGTGCGGACAAGCCTAGTTCACCGGAAGTGAATTGTTGTTGCAGGACATCTCTATGCAGCCTGGACCCCCTAGGCATCCAAGGCTCACTCGTGACCCCCGTCCACTTGCCTTTGGGGAAAAATTGGCATTCTAGCCATCTGTGTTCCCACTTCCCTCACACCGGGGGTCTCGCTTTCGAGATGCTGTGTAAAGAGTAATAATGTAAGCCACCTTCCTCAGCGCGTCTTCCCTGTTTCATTCTTATTCACCACGATTTGCGAACGGCCTCGAGTGGTCAAGATGCAGTCTTATCGCCAGCACCCGGCACGTCCCACTGCAGGAGCATCCCAAGAAAAGACGCAGCCCCAATGGAAACCAGTCTCTGTTACAAGGGAAACCGTTTCTCGGTGAGACCACAGACCTTGAAGAATGCCCACCTGAGACTCCTGACCAATTTCTCCCAGACCTGCTTAGAGGCAGTTTTCGGAACGTAAACGAGTCATCAGTGCTCACACTGCAGGGAAGAATCACCTTGTTCCTCAAGGAAGAGAAGTCTCCTTGGCTTGCAGCAGGTGGCAAGCCCGTCGTCAGCCCGTTAAGGTGTCAGACCCTGGGGACGGCAGGGACAGTCCCTGCTCTCTCCTGCCATGTGGATCTCCTCCAATGAAAGATGTGCTTCTAAAAACAATTTTTTTTTCATTTTAAATTTTTAGTTATTTTTCTAATTTTTATCTTTTATTTATTTTGAACATTGAAGTATGGTTGCTGTACAATATTATATAAGTTCCAGGTGTACAACATAGTGATTCACAGTTTTTCAAAATTACGCTCCATGAATAGTTATAAAATATTGGCTCTATTCCTTGTGCTGCACAATACATCCTTGTAGCTTACTTATACCAAATAAATTGTACCTCTTATGCCCGTACCCCTATGTTGACCCTCCCCGCTTCCCTCTCCCGTCCGGTACCACTAGTTTGCTCCCTATCTCTGAGTCTGCGTCTTTCTTCTTATATTCACTAGTTTGTTATGTTTGTTAGATTCCACACATAAGTGGTATTGTACGGTATTTGTCTTTCTCTGTCTGACTTACTTCACTGAGCGTGATCATCTCTAGGTCCATCCATGTTGCTGCACATCGCTTTATTTCAGTCTTTTTCATGGCTGCGTAATATTCCATTGTATACATGTACCACATCTTCTTTATCCATTCATCTGTCAATGGACATTTAGGTTGTTTCCATGTCTTGGCTATTGTAAATAGTGCAGCAACAAACTTTGGGGTGCAGGTATCAAAGATTTGCTTTTTTGAACCCAAGAAAACAGAGGGAGCTTTGCCAGCAGTGTTGGCCCTGGACCTTAAAGAACCACTCATTTTACAGCACTAATATCTTTGTAGCTTCACACACAAGAATCTCTTTTCCCAAAGTGAACTGAAATTCTGAGATGACCCTAAGAATTTTTTTTTTTTAATGTGGAAGAAAGGTGATTAAGTTTGAGTACAGCAAGGATGGTGAAAATTAGTAAATCACTGTCTTTACTTTCCTGGCATTGAAGCCAATGTTCAGGTGTATTTATCATTCTGGTGAAGGAGCTGCCGGTTTTAGAAATGTGCCCTTATGGTTCAAAAAAGAGACATTTATATCATTTTTTTCTAACCCCACGGTTGACCTTTCCATATTTGGAGTTCAGTTTTACTCAGAGATTCAACCAAGCTCAGACACCCACAGTCCCCAGCTATTTCTTTATATGGAGTTACATTCCTAAGTCAGTTTGGTGTTAGACAATGGTTTTTTGTTTGTTTTTTCCCAGTTGGGTGATTCCATTTATAGCTTTTCCCACCCAGATTTCTTCAACAGATTTGATCCTAGTGAGAACACATGCTCTCTTAAAAGGAAGGAAGGAAAATTAATGTGTGAAAATTAGCTGTTCTATTCAGAAATGTTCATATTATCCCACAGGCAATGTGATTTAGGAACAAAACATGTTTTTAAGAAAACAACTTACAGGGCTTCCCTGGTGGCGCGGTGGTTGGGAGTCCGCCTGCCGATGCAGGGGGCGCGGGTTCGTGACCCGGTCCGGGAGGATCCCGCATGCCGCGGAGCAGCTGGGCCCGTGAGCCATGGCCGCTGGGCCTGCGCGTCCGGAGCCTGTGCTCCACAACGGGAGAGGCCACAGCAGCGAGAGGCCCGCAAAAACAAACAAACAACAACAACAACAAAAATAATAATAACTTATAGATTTTTTTCATAACCAGCGTGGGTTGAGAATCACACTTCTTCCTATGACTTCTGAAACTCCCTGTTTACATTTCGTTCTGCTTTTTAATTAAATGTGATAGATCTTCTATCAAACTTCTTCGTTTATCTGTCCTTCCCATGCAGAATAGCAATCATTTATGATCCTATGATTACATTGCAAACCCACATAGAGAATAACTTGGATGCCTGGGCAGCCACACCTAGAGCTTTTAAACAGCATCATCCTCCCTGATAAAGAAAGCTTTCTCACCACAGGGCCTTCTAAGCTAGGTTGTGTCCAGATCATTAGAACGTTTTCCTTTGGAATCTCATTTAGTTTTTGCACATGTTTTTATACATCAAGAGCTTCTCTCTTCCCTTGTGAGGGGTGTAAGCTTCTGTTTCAGAGCAGGGAAACCCTTCTTCCTAGGAGTACCTAGAGCAGCTTCTGTTTACTTGCCCCAAACCTAGCAGGTGCCATCCTGAGTCGATGGGGATGGTAACTCCTGCCGTGCAGACTTGCCACGGTGGATGGAAGGAGGAAAGCTGGGTAGCAGATGAAAAAGAACAAACAGGACGATGTGCTTCATTGGGAGGGATACTCCTTACTTAATTCTGATTCATTAAGGTTGTTCAGTTTAGATTAAGTACTTTTAATTCACATTTTCACACAGTGAATGCATCGATGACTGTCTTCACTGCATTTTAATATCTAAGTCAAGGTCACCTCAGTACTGGAAAAATCCATTTCCTAAAGCACAGGAATGCCTCTGTGCTTTAGTAGAACAAGGAATTCTGGAAACGGAAGTTACCTTAGAGGTCATTTCATTCCCCACCCGTATCCTATAGTTGGAGGAAAGTAGTGGTGCTTGGCAAAGATTAATGAGTTTTAGTTGGATCATGACTGAAATACTTCAGTCTGAATGAGCAGAAGGCCAATAATTTTATATCCTGATTGTACAAAATAAGTCTGCTATAAGTAATTATAATAATGGGATTTGCACAGCTGCTGAGAAATGTGAGAGACATTATAAACAAATGCAACTTAAAACTACTTCTTTTAATAATGTTTAAACCCCCTGAGTTTTCATTTTAAAATTTACTCTTTATTGAATCATTGAAGGGTATACACTTTAAATTCCTAAGCAAGTGACAAAACCATATTTAATCAGTTTTATTTGCTATGCTCTGATTCAAATATATGCCAAATTACTTGCTGATTGCTATTAGATAAGTTTCTACTTTAAGAAATAAAGTTTTAAAATAAATTACGTTTTCGATATTACTTATTTTTCTCCACAAATGTATACAGATGTCCACTGCCTGCCCTATTTAACGTGGTCTGACTTTAGCTCATTCAATAAACTAGTACCTTTTGCTAAGCATTTAAATGTCTAAATTAATTCAGTATAAGCAGAAATCCATTTTATAAGGCCAGCGCACATACAGCTAATTTTTTAGTTGACAAAAGCGCTCAGTATACCCTTAATACCCGAAATAATTAAGCTTATTCATTACTCAGTCAACAAAGCTCCTTTCTGTAGGATATTTGTTCAGGACGCCTAAAATGAAGTGGCAGATGGCCATTTCATACTGACCCTTAAAATCTGAAAGAGCCAATTGGCCATAATTGTGTTGTCACTCTTGCTGTTTTTGAAGCAACCTAGACTGTTGGACATACTGTAGAAAAATTAGAATTGTTAATTATACAAAATAAAACATTCAATCATCTGTGAGTTGTTAGCCTCATAACTTATGTCAGCGGAACTGAAGACCATTTGGAAAATGGTCAATTTGTTACCGAAGTTCTATGAACTTTGCTACCCTGGTGGGTGTATTGGGTCCGACGTGAGCAGTGAGCTGAGATATAAACAAGCACAGAGGCTTCCTTCAACTGATCCCCTATGGCCTGCATCCAATCTTAGCCTTGTCATGGTTTTCCCACAAACAGCAGGAGACGGTGCCCACGAACACAGACACACAGACACGCACACACAGACTCCATCAAAGGGAAACCAAATATCTCATCCTCCCCAAGCCCTGGCTGCTGTCATCTACTTCAGCAGGTGTCTCTTTGGCTCTCAATGGCGTCAAGTGATGAATGGGTAGAAGAGAGGGATGGAAGCCCTCCTCTCAGTTTATCCTGGAAGCCAAAGGAGGATTGAGGCCTAAGAAAACCCACAGTCTCCCTCGTGCCATTGATTTTGAAGGCATTGAGCATCTTCCCTCATCTCCCCGACCCCGTCCTGCGTTCCTGGAAAGAACAAAGTGTGTATTGGTTCTTTGCCGTTTGCTTTAAACACTCTCAGTCTATGTGAATTCTTCCCCTGCAGAGGAAGCCAGCAGGGTCGTCCTACTTAATAACAGCTTTAGTGTCAGTGAGTTAGAAATATTCTCGTGAGGAAGAATTAACACATACCTTTTCTGCCTCTGAACATCACGCAGCTTCTTGAAAAGTTTATAAAACGTCTCTATAAAAGATCTCTGCACCTTAGTGGACAGACTAGATATCCACCATATATCTTCTTCAGAGATCCGACCCTGCTGGTAGAATGAAGTGAACAAATTATTATTACTTTTCATCTTTTTAGTGATGTAGAGTTTATGTACAATATTATATAAGTTTCAGGAGTACAACATAGTGGTTCAATGTTTTTGTAGATTATACTCGGTTTGTAGTTACTATAATATGTTGGCTGCATTTCCTGTGTTGTACAATATATCCTTGTAGCTTATTTTATACATAATAGTTTGTGCCTCTTTTTTTTTTTTTTTTTTTTTTTGCGGTACGCGGGCCTCTCACCGCTGTGGCCTCTCCCATTGCGGAGCACAGGCTCCGGACGCGCAGGCTCAGCGGCCATGGCTCACGGGCCCAGCCGCTCCGCAGCATGTGGGATCTTCCTGGACCGGGGCACGAACCCGTGTCCCCTGCATCGGCAGGCGGACTCAACCACTGCGCCACCAGGGAAGCCCAGTTTGTGCCTCTTAATCCCGTACTCCATCTTGCCCCTCCCCCCTTCCCTCTCCCCA
Organism: Phocoena sinus; assembly: GCF_008692025.1. Classification (NCBI taxonomy): domain Eukaryota; kingdom Metazoa; phylum Chordata; class Mammalia; order Artiodactyla; family Phocoenidae; genus Phocoena; species Phocoena sinus. The sequence continues at coordinate 3,178,798 of NC_045784.1, read as the reverse complement.
CTGGGAACCACTAGTTTGTTCTCCATCTCTGTGAGTCTGTTTCTTCTCCGTTATATTCGCTAGTTTGTATTGTTTTTTAGATTCCACATGTAAGTGATATCATAGAGTATTTGTCTTTCTCTGTCTGACTTATTTCACTCAGCCTGATACCCTCCAAGTCCATCCATGTTGTTGCCAATGGGAAAATTTCATTCTTTCTTATAGCCGAGTAATATTCCACTGTGTATATATATCACATCTTTTTTAATCATTCCTTAACCATAAAAATTTATTATTTTTTTAAATTATGAAGTAACGACCATGAATCTAGTAGCTAGGCTTTCTTTGGCAAAGATTACTCCAAACAGCAGTTATTAGTAAGGAAGAAAGCAACTTCATGATATTTATATCGTTATATGATGTTTTTAACACGTCTTCTTTATCTCTGATATAAAGGAGAAAAAAAAAGTTAGTATAACTAGATACAGTCTTAATAGGTTTATTGGTCTAAATAGTTGGATGATATTTTTTTTAAGTAAAATATTTCGGACAATTTCTATCCACTAATGAATTTTACCTGCCTTATATTCTACTGTATTGAACCCTTTCAGGAAGAATAAACTCGTCTGGATTATTTTTTTTGCAACAGCGACTGGAACCACTTTTTTAGTCTGGTAGGATTCTAACTAGTAAATTCTTTCCATCAAATTTTGATAGTTTTTAAGTCTTGCCAATATTCTTCATGTCACATTGTTTTAAAAATTAATCCAATGTGCCATTTTATGTTTACATACAAGTTTATGACTTGGAAAGAAAATCAGGGTAGAAAGTTTGCTACAGCTCTTCATCTGGGCCTAAACCTATTTCTAGATCCATCACTGGAGTAGCCCCTGCTCACCACAACTACAGAAAGCCTGCACGCAGCACTGAAGACCCAAAGCAGCCAGAAAAATAAAAAATAAAATAAAATCGCATAATGTCTGTAAGTGACCATCGCACATCTGACCCTCTTTTGCCCTGCTACGATTCACAGCTATCTTTGGGGTAACAGCTCAAGCTACTCTTTATGAGGTATGTGTGTCCAACATTGCAGAAGTGCCTCTTTTTAGGTGAGATAAGCGCTATATAAATGCTAGATACTTCGACAAAGTCCTGTGAAATGTGCAAATCACAACCGTCGGGTTATAGACGAGAGGCAAGTCATGAAAATAAATATGGTACATAGGGGAAGAGAAATCTTAGTTTCCCATTCCACGCACTTTTCACATTTCTACTTTCTTGGATTTTTTCTAATCTCCTTGGTGAAATTTTGTTTTGTTTTTTTCTATTTGTTTTCTTCTAAAAACAAGTTGAAACCTTATCTATTTTTCCCTCCCTTCCTCCTTCCTTCCCTCCTTCCTTCCTTTTTTCCTTCCTTCCTTCCTTCCTCTCTTCTTTCCCTCTGGTCTCTTGAGATTTTCCTCATTAAAAATCAGTTTGCAGAGTGGAGCGCCATTTCCATCTCTGTGAAAATAACAGTTTGGGGTAAACATTGGATTCTGTAGTAAGCAGAGAGCAGCGTGTTAGAATTAAATCATCCACCACCGAAAGCAGAGTAAATAAATGTTAAACGGAAGGACTGAGTTTTCACATCATGCTAATTACTATCATGCCGTTTGATTAATGATTGGAAGTAATTACTATACTTGTAGCTTTAAAAAAGGAACTGTACGGCTGCCTGCGTTTTTCAGTATCAGACCTCCTGATAATAACGATAGACCTTCTGATTCTTTGTTTTTTTTTCTTTTTCTCTTCCTTTGTTTTCCTAACTTTATTTTAAAAGAGAACAAAGAAAATATGATTCACCTCCCACCAGCCTGGTGAAATATATATTAAAAGACCAGATTAGAGTCTGGAGGGGAAAGGAGTTTGACAGTATCTGTCAGCTTAAGTGCTGGTTTCTCTTTTCTTGTTAATTCTTTTAATGGGAATCTCTCTGCTTACATTACAGGGAGACTCTCCCTATATACGGAGAAACAGCACGGGCCAACGATGTGGCATCAGCCAGGGCTGAATGGTTCAGAATTCAGGTTTATATAGGGGATATCACAAAACACTTCCTTCACGATTATGTAAAACTATCACTTCACATGTTCATTTTGTAGTAACCAAATGCCAGATTTACCATGTGAACAGAAGTTTAGGTCAAAGAAAGACAAGTGGAGGAAAAGAAATGTTGTAGCAAAGACCCAACCTACAAAACTCCATGGCTGTGGTGATCCAGGCCAGAGTCGCATTCCGAGGAGCTCGTCTGAATCCCAGGTCCTTCGTCTCACCTGTAATTTGTAGCAAATCTTGGATGGAAGTCCCCTCAGCTTGGTCTCCATAAAAGAAGTTCCATTCACCCTACACATTGGGGCCTGCACACCAATTAAAAGCTGAATCGGCTTCCATGAGAGAGACGCTGATTTTCTGATGTCAAAGCTGAAAGTACCCCTCTAAACTAAACGGGTTAGCTTTTGGTAACCTAGGCAGATCATATCAGGGTAATTAAACACTACCCAAAAGCAAAGGGCAGGAAAAGGGGGGAAAAAAAATGAGTGTGTGTCATAAGGGCTCTAGGTGCATGTTTCCTAACACTCACCCCAAATATTGGGAAACAAAAATGAATATTGTTCTGTGAATTCGTTATTCCTGTGAATAAAAGAAATAGAATTTATTCTATTAAAGAACAGAATATTCATGTACAAAGAGCATACATATATACTTCCATCATATCCTCTGGCAACTTTTATAGTGGACCCACTTGTAAATTTTCCCAGAATTGTCATTGTATGTATTACAAGCTTTTTATTCTATGTGAAGGGCGGGTAACTATGGCCCATTTTTTTGTAAAAAGTTTCATTGGAACACCGCTCTTCCCATTGTTTATAAGCTATAACCACAGAGTTTGGTTGCTAAAGAAAACATGTGGCCCCCAAATTCTAAAATATGTACCACCTGGCCCTTAACAGAAAAATTTCCCAACGCTGTCATATTTGGTGTTGTGTTTCATTTGGGGTCTTTTGACATTGAGACGTGTTTAAATTGGTTTTTACGTAGTTATATGAATCAGTTATTTTCTTTATAATAATAAAAATATATCTTTATGATAATAAAGATAATATTTGGTTCCTGGTATTTCTCCTTTGAGTGTCAAGGCCTCTATCAAAATATGATTACCGGGCTTCCCTGGTGGTGCAGTGGTTGGGAGTCCGCCTGCCGATGCAGGGGACGCGGGTTCGTGCCCCGGTCTGGGAAGATCCCACATGCCACGGAGCGGCTGGGCCCGTGAGCCATGGCCGCTGAGCCTGCGCGTCCGGAGCCTGTGCTCCGCAACGGGAGAGAGGCCACAACAGTGAGAGGCCCGCGTACAGCAAAAAAAAAAAAAAAAAAAAAAAAAAATATATATATATATATATGATTACCTACATATTATTATTAATTATATTCTGATCTGGTTTGTTCATATGGAGGCATAAATATGCATCAGTATAGCTTTTATGGTTAAAAGCATTCACTGTTTGAGGGTTTTATATATGTGTAATTCATCATACATATTTCACGTCTATTCTTATTTTACCATACACACATATATAAAATTATTACTGTATATTATAATATTACCAATCCTAGTAAACAGTAGAAAGAAAGAAAAATAAACTAGCTGAGTAAAGATTGTCAGGGAAGAATTAAAATGGCCATTAGAGAAGATGTGATCTCCTACAAGACAAAAAATTATACTGTATCTCTACGACTCAAATGTGATGAGAACCCAGCAAGAATACTACACAAAGGATTAACTTACAAAATCAACTTTAAAAATTTTAGAGTGTTTTTCTGCTCCTCAATAATGAAGTGCTAAGTATAATACAAATTATATTTATTGCAATATCCATTTAAAAGTCTTAAAAATCTGAGAATTAACTTATCTAAACACGTACAGTTCAACAAAGGAAAACAGACTAATACAAATGATCATCAAGATCTCGGAAAGCATGACGAATATAATAATATCAATTCTCCTCCAGATTTAATCATGCTGTCAGAGAAATACCAGTCAGAATTCCCACTGGTTCTTTAGAAGCTCCGTGAACATACCTGAAAGTTTATGTGGAGAATAGAAAAAACAACATAGCTAAGTCAAAATTGAAAAGTAAGGATGAACAGAGCTGTCTTACCAGGTAACTATTTGCAAAGCCGTGTATAGTATTAAAAAACAATTTGTTGATGCTCCAAGGATTGGAAATAGACTAACAGAGTAGTCCAGAAATTGGCAGAACTATGACTGTTTGGAAACTTAATATACAGTTCAGTTGGTGTCACGGATCAATGAAAAAAAACAGAGCATTCCGTATATGGCACTGAAAACTAGCTCTGTGTAAGAAATAACAGTGCACCTTTCTCTGGATCCATATTCAATGTCGGATTGTAGATGGATAAACCTACGTGTGAAACATAAAGGTTATACATTAATAGAAGAAAATACAGGAAAATATCTAACTGATTTAGGGTTGTAGAGCGTTTTTTTTAAATGCAAAATATTGGATAAGAAAATTGGTGAGTATTTTTACCATCAAAATATAGGATTAATATGGGTAAATATTTTAAAAAGTGTTGATCAATGGGTGTAACATTTTCACTATGTTTAATCTCACAGCCAAGGAAATAATACCTAGATATGTAAGAAATTCCTCCAAGTTTATAAGGAAAATACAGTGGTCTGAACAATTAGGGGCAAAAGGATGAAGGAGCAAACAACAGAAGAAATGGAAAATGCATACTTTGAGGGAGATAAATCTGGAATATAGTCCCAGTGCTCATTTTCTCCTGGGCTCAGAATTAGACTGGTTAACGTGCACACGGAATTGTTTACTTGACATGTCTACACTGAAGAGAAAGGCTGTCCCATTATAAGTAAGCAGAATGTTCAGACAAAAGTCCAAAATAGTGTCGAGATAACTGAGGAAAATCTCCTCACCACCTTTTGCAGAAACTTCCTGATTACAAGAGAAATATATAAGGGTGAGGAGAGAATTCTGAGAAATACTCTGGGGATAAAAGGCATCACTATGCCCATGTGTTTAATACTGGTTTTCTATATTATTCCTCTGGAATTTCATTTTCTAAAAGTTCCTTTCAATTTTAGGGTCAATACACATTTAAATATAAACATAAATGTAAATATAAAAGTAATGATAGATGCTTAGACAACTACGTAGATCTACAGAGGTAGATCAGTATGCAGGTGGATGGATGGATGGATGGATGGACAGATGGATGGATGGATGGATGGCTAGATTGCTGGATTTGTAGATAGATAGATGGACAGATTGATAGATCGTTAGATTTGGATAGATGGTTGAATAACTACATAGATTTAGATAGGTAGATCAATATGTAGGTAGATGGATGGATGAACAGATAGATGGGTAAATAGAAGGATAGATGGATAGCTAGATAGCTAGGTTTTGAGATGATAGATAGATACATACATACATACATACATAGGTAGGTAGACCAGTAATTCTCAAAGTGAGTTGTTTGCTCTGGGGAGCCCTGGGTCACCCGCAGATACTTCTAGGACAGCTGTGTGTTCTATTTTCTTAATTATACAAAGATGTTATTTTTCATTTGCAAACTCATTCCATCACTGGAGTTTTCCAGAAGCTGTGTTCCATGTAACATTACAATAGATTGAACACAGAAGCAGAGGTAAGAATCTAACTGCCTTCTATTACCGCAAGCAGGCAGTAATCACTGTGTTACACAGTGACACACACCTACAGAGATTTGCAAAATGAACCATAATATCAATATTATTACTACTTTTTCTTAATTTAGAAAATGTCATTATTTCCATAACAATATATCATACATGAAAAAATGTCATGCGTTTTTATTGTTACGTGTAAATGAGTTAAGAAGTATACATTTTTCAGTTTTAATTTCTAATTAAAATTAAATGATTTAAAGCAACCAGATGAATGCATGCAAATGTTCGCTCTTAGATTAATTTTCATGAAATGCTGTAAAGCAAATCCTAGATGTGTTTTACTAAAGAAAATAAAATCCACTAGCACATGAAATTAAAACGTAGCAGACCAAAAAGACACAGCAAGGTCCATTACAAGAGTGCTTTTCGTTCTTGCTGTAATATTTTGGCATCAAAATATTTTAACACCAAAAAATTCCATGTTTCTTTCATTCTCTGCAGCTCCCCAGATGAGTCATTTCCGTTTCTCCAACCCATATTTTGACGTAATCTAACAGTGATTTTAGATCTTCTGCTATCAGCTGCTGGACAGTTCAATTCAGTGAGCTCACTGTCAGAAATAAAGAAGGAAAGGAGGGAGGGAAGGAAGGAGAAAGAGATAGGAGGGGAGGGAGGGAGGGATGAGAGGAGGGGAATAAAATACTCCACATTGCCTGCTCCTGGCTCGTCTAAGATGGTGGGATGTGCCGGTCCTTGACGAATAGATGACATGGAAACGGACGTCCTCAATAGTGTCCAGTAAATGTCACAGGGTAGACTTCAGAGTTGAAAGTTGCGACTTTGTTTCCTAACTCTCTCTGGATGGCTGACACCGCCTCTGTCACTGGCACACCTGCTTTTTTTAACCAGCTGTGGACAGAACCAATATGTCTGTACTGTCTGCTATTTGCGGGCAGGCTCGCAGCTCAGCCACCGAGTGGTCATGCTTGTTCACTGACAGTAGAGGGGCACCTAAGCTGAGAAGGAACTCCAGGGTTGAACCTCTCGGCACCGGCAGCGTTCTCACCAGTGCCCATTAACGAGGTTCAGGTGAGAAAAGGCTTTTACACGTCCCATCCTCTGAAGGGATGTTTCCTTCTTAGATGTAGCAGCAATTTTTGCTTCTTTACCAGGTACAGACACACAAAAGACATGCTATTGTTGAAGGTGTTTGTACCCCAAGGCATTCATCATGATTTGTACAAGGGGAAGAAAGACACGGTTTAGTTGACCAAAGGGTTTTGTCACACAACAGCAGTAACTATTTTTTCTGCAAGCAGGCAGTAATCACTGTGTTACACAGTGACACACACCTACCAGGAAATCTGTAAGGACCTGTTGTTCTGTTATCCTGGCAATGGGTACTATTTAAGTAAAACTGCCTACGTATACTGTGCATCAAGGATGAAATATTTATTCTGCAATGCAAGAAGTTGAATCCCTGCAGAAGTTTCATGTTATGTTTAGTTATGTAGGGACTGTCCATCCTGTGTTTCATGAAGTTCATCTATGTCAGTTAAAATAAATGGCCTCAAAATAAGTATTACAGAGTGTAATATACATATACACATACATAAAAATATATATATACAAATGAACCTGTAATATTTTCCTGTAATCTTTACCTTTAAAAAATAACTAAAAATCTCACTTTCTTTTCCAAAACGACATTACCAGGGAAGGAATATTATTTCAAGGACTCGGCGTCGGGTTGAGCTAAATAATTTCCCAGCGTTGGCATGGAAATAGTGAAATGTAATTAATTACAATTCCTTGAAGCAGAGGGGCTCACTGCCGTCTCCTCGCTAACACCACAGGCTTTCCTTCATATTAGCACCATTTCGTCCCCGGTGTGAGACTGATTTGCATATGCTAGTTCCATCCTTAGGTGGATGGCAGGCAGAGATGATGTCATCCTTTTTTTGGGAATACTGTGCTCTCAGGGACTGTCTGCTATCAGGTATTTAAACATTCACTGAATTATTCCCAAGAACTCGATAGCAATGGCAGAATCAGCATTGCTCAGGGTAGTGTGTATATGTCCATGGCACTCTCTCACTTCGTCCCAGCTTACCCTTCCCCCTCCCCGCGTCCTCAAGTCCATTCTCTACGTCTGCGTCTTTATTCCCGTCCTGCCCCTAGGTTCTTCAGAACCATTTCAAAACATAACTCTAAAGGGTGAGTCTCCATAGCAAAAATGGGTTAGGAGTTTGTGAGCCAAGAGGTAGGGAGGTGATTTTATAGTTCATGTTATATCACTTAGTACTTTGGAGTTTTCTCAGATAAGTACTCTTTAAAATATATTTTTAATGGAGGTATAGTTGACATATCACAATATATTAATTTCAGGTGTATAATATAATGATTTCAATATTTGTATACAATGTGATTTGATCACCAGAATAAGTCTAGTTAACATCCACCACCACACATAGTTTCAAACTATTTTGTTGTGATGAGAACTTTTATCAATAAAATCTACTCCCTTAGTAATTTCACATATACAATACAGTATTATTAACTACAGTCACCATGCTGTACATTACATCCCCAGCGTTTATCTTGTAACTGGAAGTTTGTAATATGTGACCTCCTTCACTCATTGGATAAATACCTTTTCTATAAAGTTCTAAACTTGGGAAATAAATCTTCCTCAGAAAACAGCATTATATGAGGTCTTATTGTTTTTAATCTAGGTATGAATTTTACTTGGGGGGAATTGATAAAAACTTTTTTTTTTTTTTTGCGGTACGCGGGCCTCTCACTGTTGTGGCCTCTCCCGTCGCAGAGCACAGGCTCTGGACGCGCAGGCTCAGCGTCCGTGGCTCACGGGCCCAGCCTCTCCACGGCATGTGGAATCTTCCCTGCCGGCGGACTCTCAACCACTGTGTCACCAGGGAAGCTCAATAAAAACTTTTGAAAATGAACCAAATAGTGAGCCCTAGAAATAAAGGTTGTTATATAGATTACATTATGTTACACTGTATATTAGTATATTGTATACACTTTAATTAATTTTACTCTTCATAGAGGTAGTTTGTGCTCACACAGAAATATCTGATTAATTAGTAAAGGCAAGACAGCAACCTCAAAATGTGAGACACCAGTCTACATATCCAGAAGCAGGGTGGGTGCTTCCTGTACATGGAATCACTACACAATTTTACCTACACCAGAGGCCATCAGTGTGCTCACAGAATTAAGTGAAGTTTAACAAATCAACACAAAGGCAAATCCTACACATATTATTATTAAATGGGTAACCAAAGTAACATGGATAATGACATGGAAAATAGGAAGAAGTTGGCACTCTCCTTATGCATCACAGATGAAATACAATGAGAAATACCTAGAGTCAGGTAATTCTTCCACTTGACTTTTTCTTCAGTTCACTGAATTTAACATCAGTGGAGTGGATTTAAAAGCTCTCTGTATCCTACTTTATTCACAAGCACAATTTTGGAAAATGGCGTTTTGACATATATCCATTCAATGGCTATTTACTGAGCAGCTACTATACTGAACAGTATTCTAGGAACCTGGGAATTATCAGTGAATAAAGAGACCAAGCAGAAAACCATGGGGCCAGTGTTCCAGGCAGAAAGAGCAGGTAGACCGTACAAAGGTTACAGTTATCATTTTTAATGTTAGTAACAAATGAATAGAGAAAGCAGTTGCTTATCCTCCTCAGTAATTACTATCCTGTAAATTCACTGTGCTCTTTGAATTGCAGCTTTATTATTTTATTAGTTACCAATCAATTTTGTATAAAAAGGATGAACAGCAGGACTAGACAAAAATTATCTCTAACAAATATACGTTATATATGTTATAATATTCAGATATATATATTGCATGTATAACATAAGGATATATGTAACACATATTTGATTTGTAACATATACAACATATAATCTAATAATGCATATATAATTATATCTGTTATTATCTAATATAATTAATAATATAAATAAAATATAATACATTATAAGTTACAATTATTTATAAATTATATATATTTTAAAATATGTACAATTTATAATATCATATATTATATTGCAGTGTATGTAATACGAATGTGTATGCATACCTTTACATATTTATTTTCTTCCCAATATATTATTCACTATTTAATTTCATGAAATAAAAACGAATCATTCTTTTTCACCTATGGTAATTTGGGTGAACATTTTTTTTGTTAAACATATAACACAAATTTATATTTCTCTTTTCCTTTGCCATAATAAAATATTTATTTAAAATGTGTACCAGGAACATATACTATTTTTATTTAATCTCCGTCTGTAAGTGTAATATCCGTGATAAAGATAGATGACTATTGGCTGAAACTGAATATCAGACTCTGATGCTCACATTTAAGAAAAGTAGTTCATTTTAAGCTTCCTGGAGAAAGCAGTCAGCACACATCTCTCCATATGTTTAAAGAAAAATGGCTCTGAAATCAGTTTCTTTGGCCAAGATGCTATTATGAAGCAAATTATGTTAACACATCAAGTCATTAATGGAATATACAATTTTAAAGCTAAAGCGTATTGGAGAATTAGTTATTTTTCATGGTGTCTGGAAAATAATAATCCTTCATATTGACTAGGTAGAACTAAGATCCCCATTTAGTGAGTTTTTATTCCATGATATGGTCTAATAGTTTATTTCGACCCAACTTTCTGCTAAAAACAACTTGAATTTTGGAGGAAAAATGCACTTTTTAAAGCATTATTGTCCTCAAGAATAGAAGAATAATGTCTAAGTTGGAAGCTCAAACATGAAAAAGTAAGCAGAAAATTAAAATAATAAAATTGTAAAGCTACCAAATATTTTTCATTGAAATAAGTGACAATTATTTTAGCAGTTTAGTTCCTCAAATCAAAACTGGATGTCTGAAGCTAGTGGGGTGGTACCTTCAATGTGCTCAATTTACAGGGTTGGGGATTATCGTATTTATAGAAATATCATTTTCTCTCCAAATCCAAGTCCAAGATAATTATTTTGTATCATATGCCATTCTGAACTCACCAAGGATTTTTTCTTTTGGCGTGAAAATGCAGAAGTCCGTACTTTTCTAAAGCAAAATCAATGTGAAAAGAAAAAAAATTTTTATGGCTTCTAAGGAGAGAAATTGAATCTAATGTTAAAAGTAATAAAAATACTTATTTCTTCCAAAGCATTTTTCTTGTTAGATTTGGGGTGTGTGTGTGTGTGTGTGTGTGTGTGTGTGTGTGTGTGTGTTGGCTTCATATTTTTTTACCTTCCTAGTGAAGGAGGAATGATCTTAGGATGCTTTCCAAAAGCTTATTCTAGTAAAGACTAGAGCATATTTTTAATTGAATCATTCTCAACTTTGAGGAAAAACCTCTAGCTTAGTGAAGAAATATTCTGCTATAAGTGAACAGAATTTGAAGTGGAAAGAAAGAATACATATTCTGCATTCATATACATATGATCTGTATGGAAATGAGCTAAGGTTTAAAAATGGCTGTGCTTCTCTAATTTGCAATTAATTATGATGAAAGGGTTTGGCCTGATAGCCAAATTGCACAGTAACTTATCTGGAAACTCCACAGAACTAAGTCTTGTTTTTCTGGGGCAGGTGCGGGGTGTCAGACGTGTTGGTTCATTTGATAAGTAGGCTCAGAGACGATACATCTGTCTTTTACAATTTAGAGAACTCTCTTTGAGAAAGTTTGTGTTTTGTCTCAAAAAAAAGAGTTTAATCTAGGACTGCGCCATTTTCCTTTTTTGTCAGAAAGTGCTAAAAAAACAATAAAGTTGGTCGTGGATGAACTGACGTAGGTTTGGAGAAGGAAAAATTTTAGGTCTTGTGCTCCTATGTCAGATTCAATAGAGGATCTTATATATGATTATATCAGCCTCCACGCTGCAAGAGAGATAAAAGCAAGTTAACGTACGTTTGTAATATTTTGAAATGAATCAGAAAGCATAAAGATGATTCTTTTCTCTAGGTATGAGATTAAACGCATAGTGAGATAGAGAAAGCGAAAGACAGAGAGAGAGAAATAGAGAGAGGGAAATATACAGAAAATTGGTAATAGTTTGTCCCCTGGAAACCCATGTAGCAATTAGACTCCCCCAGGGTAGTAGATCAGCACCGTAGGAAACGGGGGTGAGGGGCAGTGGCATGTGGAAGCAGGGAGATGGACTAAGCTTCTGTCAGAGCAAGTGTGTGTTTGTACTTCCCATTGTATCCAGTCCTTTCACGGATGAATTATTCTCAGCGTAGACATCGGGACTCAGAGTGGACAAAATACCACTGTCACGGAGATTATGAACAACTCCCCATTATCCTGTAGAGGAAGTTTAAATGTGTACACTCATCCTTTAGTCATATCAGAGACGTCTAGATAAGGGTTTGCACTACTTAAACACATAAATCTCAAGAGAAGGGTTAGGACACTCCCAAGACTCCCTCAAACTGCTCACGATTACTACACAAAAAGGCTCTTTAAAAACAAGTAGAGTGTACGTGCCCCTGTGTGTTCCCAAACTAACACACAGCTCAGTCGATAATATACACAGAAACACACTGTGAGAATTTCAATGATCTACCTTTTTATGAATGAATTAGCATTTAAAATTCAGAGCAAATGCAAATTGTAAATAGTGGCTTCAACTGTATTTGGCGTCATTGGAAATATCTTAAATACACAATAACATGTTCATTTAATGTTTTCAGGATTCAAATGAATATTATAACCTTGAAGCAAAAACAAGAGCTTAAGGGAAAAAAGAATGCTTATAGTTGTTTTTTAAGTATCAAGACTATGGAAACAATCCCTTGTGTGAAATAAATTGGAAGCCCTTTGTCCTCTACAAAAACTCATTAAAGAGGAGTCTTGGGCATGAAATGTACAGCGTGGGGAACATAGTCCATAATTATGTAATATATTTGTATGGTGACAGATGGTAACTAGACATACCGTGGCGATCATTTTGAAATGTATAGAAGTATCAAATCATTGTGTTGTGTAACAGGAACTAACGCAGTGTTGTAGGTCAATTATACTTGAAAAGCAAACAAACTCATAGAAAAAGAGGTCAGATTTGTGATCACAGGGAAGGGTGGGAGAAGGCGCAAGTGGATGAAGGTGGGTCAAGAGATACAAACTTGCAATTATATGATAAATAAGAATTAGGGATGGACTGTACAGCTTGGTGAATATAATTAACACTGCTGTGTGTTGTGTATGAAAGTTAAGCGAGTATATCCTAAGGGTTCTCATCACGAGGAAAAACCTTTTTTTCTATTTCTTTAATTTTGTGTCTGTACGAGAGGATACATGTTCACTAAACGTATTGTGGTCATTATTTCATGTTGCATGTAACTCAAATCATTGTGCTGTACACCTGACACACAGTGCTGGATGGCAATTACATCTCAATAAAACTGGAAGAAGAAAAGAAGAAATGCTTAAAAGAATAAGAAATTGTTCTCATCCTTGTTGGTTTCTTATAAAAATGAGTACATGTGCAGGTTTTATGTCATGTCATCCAGTGAGGAAAGTTGCTGATTCATTAGAAAAAGTAATAAATAGGATGTGGCACTTAAAACGCGACCTCCCCATCATCACGGATGCAGAGAACTTAGGCTCCTGGAGTCACACGTGGCCATCCCAGGTGCACAGGTCCCCTTGCTTTTGCCCTCTCTCCATCACCGTGGGTCAAGGTGGGGACGCTACCCTGCTCCAGGACCCACCTCCCCTTTCTTCTGTATCTCTATGGAAACATTTAATGATGGGTCCCCTGACTGTCACCCCGTAGGTCTCCCTGAATTTTGCTCCACAACTCTCAGCCTCATCGCTTCTATCGAGTCCATCTGGCTGACGTCTTGATGCCCTTTTTTTAATTTCATGTCATTCTCCCATGGGAGCAGTGTCTCACCCTCTAATCTCTCTGGCTTCTAGAAAATAAACTGAATACGAAATTTTTATTTATTTAACAAGGCTGTGCACATTCCCTCCCCTCTGCCCCACATCTATCCTTCCAAACTCTTGAAATTTGTCAACACCACTCTTTAGAGTCCAGTTGTATCCTGATCTAAAGGTTATTGAAGAGTTCTCCTATATGGTGATGGATGAAAACTAACGTTTTGTTGGTGAGTATACTGTAGGGTATATAGAAATAGAAATAGAATGTTGTAACATGAAAAAAGTTCTAAACTGTAGACATTACTATTTATATATTCTATCAGGGGTCATAATATTTCTTAAGTTGCTTCTAAATGTCTAATCAAACAAGTTCAAGTTGACCCTTGAACAACACGGGGGTTACAAACTCGGACCCTCCTCACAGTGGAAAATCCACACTTAACTTTACAGTCAGCCTTCTGTATCTTTGGTTCTGCATCCCTGTATTCAACCAACTGTGGGTCATGCAGTCCTCATTTAATGAAAAACAAACCAAAAAAAGCCCACAGACAAGTAGACCCGTGGAGTTCAAACTCGTGCTGTTCAAGGGCCAACTTCATATTGAAAAATACCATTGCAAACATGACACCAAATAGAAAGCATCTCGCCTTCACCTCCGTGTAGAAAGAACATTAAGATTTACAGTGAAAATTAACATATTCGAAATGGATATTTACTGTCTCCTGCTCTTCTACACTTCCCACAAAATAGCTGTAAATAACTAGAGGTGCAAAATTACGTTTAAAGGCCACGGTAAGGGACTTTCCTGGCGGTCCAGTGGTAAAGAATCTGCAACCCAATGCAGAGAACATGGGTTCGATCCCTGGTCGGGGAACTAAGATCTCACATGCTGCCACAGGGCAGCTAAGCCCTCGCGCCACAACTACTGAGCTCTCGCGCCTCAACGAGAGAGCCCGCGTGCTGCAAACTACAGAGTCCACGTGCCCTGGAGCCTGCTCGTCACAACTAGAGAGAGAAAACCCGCACACTACAACTGGAGAGAAGCCTGTGCGCCGCAATGAACAGCCCGCACGCCGGAACGAAAGATCCTCAGTGAAAACACCGTGTGCCACAACTAACACCCGACACAGCCAAAAAAAACATAAGCAAAATAAATAAATATTTTTTAAAAAATAAATAAAGGCAATGGTAGACCGCAAAATGAGGATTAATGTTACTGTGTGTGAAGCAAGGGAAAAAGAAATGCTCTGCAACTCACAAGTACGGTCACCATTCAGCTCTTTTTTTAAATTAATTAATTAATTAATTAATTTTTTATTTTTGGCTGCATTGGGTCTTCGTTGCTGCGTGCGGGCTTTCTCTAGTTGCGGCAAGCGGGGGCTACTCTTCGTTGCAGTGCATGGGCTTCTCATTTTGGTGGCTTCTCTTGTTGCAGAGCACGGGCTCTAGGCACGTGGGCTTCAGTAGTTGTGGCTCACGGGCTCAGTAGTTGTGGCTCATGGACTCTAGAGCTCAGGCTCAGTAGCTGTGGCGTACGGGCTTAGTTGCTTCGCGGCATGTGGGATCCTCCCAGACCAGGGCTCGAATCCTTGTCCCCTGCATCGGCAGGCAGATTCTCAACCACTGTGCCACTAGGGAAGTCCAACATTCAGCTCTTAAGTTGAATTTTGATGTTCGACTCCCTTGCACTTGGTGCAGCGTTTCCATGTATTACCGTTTCCACGTATTACCGATACCTCTATCCTTTGCTGTTACAAATGGTTCTCTCTTTTCAGCTCATTTATGTTTGCCTTCTTACTCAGCCTAAAATCGAAGGTCCTCCATTAAAGTCACTCCCTCATGAGCAGGGCTTTCCTATTCTATAGGACTGGCCTGAATAAACCATATCTCTGGTTCAGCCACAGCTGTTCAACCAATCCTTGACCTGCCCAGAATGTGTCAACATCGCTAGAGAAAACACACACAATTGAAGAGGGATCTAACCTCCAAGGCAGGAACACAGATATCAAACGCATGCTTTGGAAATGTCCATGGATGCTTTTTGAGTGAACAAGCTCATTCTGAGATGAATACTCTTACTCTCCATTCAAACCCTTCCTACCCTCTGTGCTGTCCCTACAGATACCGCCTTGTGCCGCACTCAGAAAATGAAACTCTTCGGAAGGGACCTCTCGTGGTCCCAGTTCCATCAATCTGCGCTCAGACTTTACCCCTTCCTGTTATAACGGGCCACGTGTACCACTTCTATCAAAACTTCCCACATCCACTTGGTAGTGGACTTCTTCCCTGATAGCCTTCTCTGTTCTCCACCATGAAGATGACCTCTTATCGCTTTTTCATCATTAACCCACCTATATATATATTTTTCTCATCAGCAAATAATTATGCTCTCTTATATTCCATGTCAGAACACAAGAAACGTGTTTCAGAGGCCCATTTCTAATGTTCACAGCCACCTTATTTTTCTGCAACCTCTTAGAGAAAACAAACTCTTTAAGAAAAAACTTGCCCCTCCTCATCCTTTCCCTCACAAGAGGTGGCTGGTCACGCCCTGTCCTTTTGTAGCCTACAGAAGGCTCGTGAGCGCTTTGGGAAATTGCACACACACCCCTCTGTCTGCAGCACGTATTGGATGTAATATGGCGATCATCTCTTCCTGGATGGTTTTGTGGGATTCACCTTCAAATCCATTTTCACCGGCTGTCCTAAGATTATATTGCTGTATTTTATCCGTGTCAGTGATTGTACTAAGTATTCTAATTCTTCTCAGATCAGACTTGATCATCGCTACTTCTCCAGAAAGCCATCCATTAGAATAATGGTGTGGTTGTCCCTTCAGAATGGCCCTCTTCTAACCTTAGAAGAGGTTCACGTAACAGGGAGATTTTAATGACTCCACTTTACAAAAACATGGAGTCCGGGCAGCTTGACGCCCCTTAGAGAATCAAGGGCAGTCAAATCACTTGGGTGGTGACGTGCAGGGATCTCTGTGATTTGTCCCAAATCTACTGATGCTGCAAAATCTCAACACCCTAGTCCTTACCATTTGGGGCCGCACTCAGATGCTCCACACGCACACCCTTGGAGCAGGAAAATACGGCATCATGCAAAGTGGACAATCAGACATAATTACTGGGCGAGTGAACGTAGGAGCGTGGGCGATAAATCACACCAATCATAGATGACCTTCGGCTCTGCTATCTACTATGTGAATTTCTTAGGCTTTTACGACATTATCTGCAAACGTGAGAATCATAGTGACTTTAACAAGAGTGAACTATTCACGAAAAATAGACCATGGTATTTGGCATTTAAAGAACAAGTGTTAGCTAATAGCATTATCTTTTAAGTATCCTTTATGACTTTTCTCCCTTAACATTTAGATTGGGATTGCCAGTGAAAATGATCGCGTTTTTCAATGATCTCAGTTGGCATCAATTGATCTAACTATTGTGCTTCCTTAAATTTGTCTTTCTGATGTTCTTACGGCGTCTTTCATAATTGTCTCGTCGTGGTCCTCTTTATAAATAAATTTATGATGGTGGAGGACATTGGCAATATTTTCTTCATTATAGCTGCAGTCACGTCTCTGAAAGTGCTGTAGACACTAGACAGGCATTCGTTCTTGATGAAAAAGTGTCAGAATAAATGAATGGAGAGAGTTTCTTGTATAATAATGCATTCATAAGATTTTAGACTGGAATAAGCTTATTTACAGAACAGGTACATTTTATTGCTCTACATTTATTATTTAACTTATTCCATTATTGCACACAATTGATTAATATTTTAGTATTAGTATTTTCTATGTGTATGCTGCATATATAGGGAGATGTATATACAATGGACATAAATATATCAATCATATATGTATTGATAAATAAACGCAGCATAGATATAGAGAGAAATATTGGTGGATATATCCATCAGCTTTCAATCAGATGAGCAGAAACAGTAAAGATATAAATAGGTAATACATAATACATTATGTATTGTAACTGTCATACAGTTACAATAATTGCAATACATTTATATTATCTATGTATAAAATATATCTTAGATATACTGTAATGTAGTATACAAGCAGTTGTCTCAGGTGAGTGTGATGACGTCCTCAGTCTAAAAACCATAGACAGCTTTTCACAAAGAGAAACTCACCTCACAGGCTGCAGCTCATGGGCACGGATCAAGCTATTGTCCACAGACCGACTGACTCACTCTTTTGTCTCCTGTGTGTGTGTCTCTCTCTGTCTCTCTCTCTGTCTCTCTTTAGTCATCGAGTTCCTCTGCAAAAAGTAGGCATCCAGGAACATAAACCTGCACTATCATCTCTCCAGATCCCTTTGTTTCTTACATTTATAAAATGTTTACTTTTCACAAAATACATATATTCACATCCAAATCAGAGCTCCCACATTCTCCCGTCAAGAGAATGACCGACATCTCCGACACTCTGACATCAGGGCACTCTTTAGCTCGGAGGGGTTTCTGCTCCATCACCTCCCAGCCTCTGTGATGGCAACACGGTCTCCCCATGTGCTTGTCAAACTCCGATGACAAGGCAACCTTGAAGGATAAAGGTGCTGATAGGAGCAAGCCATAAAGGAGTGAAATGCATACTGTTTACTATTTCAGACGGCTCTTTAGTACACAGTTCTAAAATCCACAAACCTTAAAATCCATAGCAAAGAGGGAATACGTATCTTCGCTTCTATTCTCCCTGTTTTCACCATGTCTCTCTGCTCCCTCAATTTTCTTTTATTTTCTCCGGATACCACTTCAAGTGTTTCCTTCGAGCTAGGTTGGAACAAAAAAAGTGAAGGAGAATGGAAAGAAATGAAGACGCTGCACATCAAAAGATCATTTCTCTTTACGTTTGTGTAACATGAATAGCTAATAGATGCAAAACAAAACAAAAAGGGGTGGGATAGGGAGAGTGGGAGGGAGGGAGATGCAAGAGGGAAGATATATGGGAACATATGTATATGTATAACTGATTCACTTTGTTATAAAGCAGAAACTAACACACCACTGTAAAGCAATTATACCCCAATAAAGATGTTAAAAAAAACAAAACAAAACAAAAAGGAGAGAGAGACAGAGGGAGAGGAAGAGAGAGAGGGAGAGAGAAAAGGGTCATTTCCTTTGGAATCCACCAGCTACAGATTTGAAGTTTGGGAATACAAATTCCTACAGTAAAACTGGGAAAACTCCTTTCGCTAATATTTCCATGTACTAAGTCCAAATGGCCGTAGCTTGCTCCCCTTTACTTAATGCAAAGCATAGAGTGGACACTAAACAAAGTATATCAATTGATTAAATTCACAAATTTCGATGAATGATTCAAACAGCCATAGGAAAACATAGGTGACCAAGCCAATCACTTTCACTAATAGGCATACATTTTTCAAAACATGCAAATACTCGATTTACATGTGCAAGTGTCTGCATAAACATTATGAACTGAAGAACCATGAACATATGCTGCATTAAATATTAAAAATGTCCCTGGCTTATGTTCATCCTACATGCTGAAAACTCAATGTTTGGAATGAATTGCTTGTCAGTGGTTACCGTAATCTGATTACATTTCTTAATAAACTAAAAACTATTGATCTGGAACTTCCCTGGTGGTGCAGTGTTTAAGAATCCGCCTGCCAATGCAGGGGACAGGGGTTCGAGCCCTGGGCCGGGAAGATCCCACATGCCGTGGAGCAACTAAGCCCATGTGCCACAACTACTGAGTCTGCACTCTAGAGCCCGTGATCCACAAATGCTGAGCCCACATGCCACAACTCCGGAAGCCCATGCGCCTAGAGCCCGTGCTCCGCAACAAGAGAAGCCACCGCAATGAGAAGCCCGCGCACCGCAAGGACGAGTAGCCCCCGCTCGCCGCAACTAGAGAAAGCCTGCACACAGCTACGAAGACCCAACGCAGCCAATAAATAAATAAATAAGCAAATAAATAAATTTAACAGCAAAAAACCCCCCAAAACAACCACTGATCTTAAGGAAGGATAATTAATATGGGTTCTCTCGCCCTGGCATCAACTTCTCGTAGCTGTGATCTCTTGCCAGCGTAAAGGACTCAGGAATGAGTCAGTGACCCATGCGGACCTCACATGCGGGCCACTCAACCATCTCCTAAAAATTATTTCTCACATAATAAAAACACTCAGAGACAGATTGCTGGAATATAAAAACTGGTGGTTACTTGTTCAGTGTAATCTGTAACCGTTTGGAAATGCCAAGTAGCTGTTGTGAACGGTTTACCTGTAATACGCCGAAGGTTCTATCGGGGTCTTCGTCAGGTTACGATGGTGAGAAAACATCTGCGTGGAGGCATGTAGAGGGTGCTCAGGAAAGGGTGCAGAGCTCCTGGAATGGCTCCACAGAATAAACGTTGTTCTGAGGGTGCTGTCTTTAGTGATAAAACAGTGGCTTACTGTCTTAGGCAAAGGAGCATGGCATTTGACTGACTTTTCACTTTTTTTTTTCTTTTGGCCTCACCATGGGGCATGCGGGATCTCAGTTCCCCGACCAGGGATCAAACCTGCACCCCTGGCAGTAGAAGCGCAGAGTCTTAACCACTGGACCAGCAGGGAAGTCCCTGTGATTCACTTTTAACAACGTAGTCGAACAATTTCATCTTTGCTCTCTCCGTCTACTCTTCAAAGATTTTCATTCCAATTATCAAGAGAAGGCATTTCTAAAGTGGCGCACATCTTGTGTTCAGTGTTACTGCTTTACTCCATTTATCCACCATGTAGTTAGAAAGAGGCTGATAAAATATCTATATTTTATAGCGTCTGCTGTCTCAGACACATAAACTCTGTCAGCCGTTATGGATATCCTGCATTTATTTTGCATAGGAATGTATTGCTATTAAAAATAAACACAGACTTTTTAAAATTAATTGTTATTAGCATGTAGTTGACGTCCAATGTTGTGTTACTTTCTCCCGTTTCACAGCAAAGTGAATCAGTTATACATACACATACCCACTCCTTTTTACATTCTTTTCTCATATAGGTTACCACAGAGTACTGAGTAGAGTTCCCTGTGCTATGAATAGGTTAACAGAGATTTAATAATTGTATATACATCTATTTTTATACAAAACAATGTTGTATACATATGTCAAGTTATTTACATAATTGTCTCACTGTTTTCAGTGAGGGACTCCAAGTTTTGAAAATTTAATATATTAAAGCCATGTTTCTCAAAATGTTTTCAGGTGCTCCTGGGTGTAACTGGAAAAATAAATCAGTGTTTTGCAATTAACTAGGTCTGAGAACCTATGAGACATGGTTATTTCCTCGCAAGCGTCCAGATCCATTGCCCCGTGTGACTCTTCATGGGTGGGATAGGGAATGTTGTTTCCCCAGCGTCTTTTCCCCACAATGTACCTTCGGAGACCAGGTTCCGTGGAGCCCCATTTGGAAAGCTTTGCGCTGTGGCTTTTCTTTACTCCTCGCGGTGTACCGGCTCGTCAATGGCTGACCTGCCTTGTTGGATGACACAGGGGTGCACATGTGGAAGATGAAAGCGCCTTGTGTGTAAGGACCCAAGAGAGGTGACAGGGCCAACACACTCACGTCCTCAGCAAAACTCTTCCGTACGTGGCTGCGGGACACACGTACTCCCTCCTTCTGAGACTATGCTTCACCTCTTGCCAGGGAGCATCTTCCCCAACTGTGTGCACACCTGCTTGCCCTAGAGATGGGCACTGCAGCCCTGTTTCCTGTCCTTTTTTTTAACAATATGCGGGCCTCTCACTGTTGTGGCCTCTCCCGTTGCGGAGCACAGGCTCCGGACGCGCAGGCTCAGCAGCCGTGGCTCACGGGCCCAGCCGCTCCGCGGCATGTGGGATCTTCCCGGACCGGGGCACGAACCCGTGTCCCCTGCATCGGCAGGCGGACTCTCAACTACTGCGCCACCAGGGAAGCCCTCCTGTCCTCTTGATCCAGGCAGAATGGAACGCTGATCAAGGAGCAGAAAGGTCACTCTTTACCCTGTTCCCTGAAATAACAGGGCATCAAACAGGAAATGAAATCCATGCGGCCTTCAGCTCAGGAGTTAAAGCTTATTTGGGGATGCGGAATCCAGTCCACATTCCACAATTAGCCAACAGGATAGCCAAGAATACATACCAATTTTGCAGCATAACGCGAAGGAAAAAATCAAATACGTGTAACAT
The DNA here is from genome assembly GCF_008692025.1 of Phocoena sinus. NCBI lineage: Eukaryota > Metazoa > Chordata > Mammalia > Artiodactyla > Phocoenidae > Phocoena > Phocoena sinus. The sequence goes on along the minus strand of NC_045784.1, from coordinate 3,156,942 downwards.
AAATTTATCTCATTTGTACTGATCAGGACCTGAATTGGAATAAGCGTACATAATTGGTGTACCGGAATGTGTACCACTCACATTATACTTGCTTTTTGAAGATAAATTTAGATTTTTATTGAAGACTACTAAACATGCCTCCTTCCTTCCTCTGATTAACCTGAGCTTCTATAACTGAAATTGGCCTCATCAAAGAAAAAATCATCTTGGTATAGCAAATATAAACGCCTTATCTTCTAATTTCAAACATAATCATCTCCCTGCTTGCATACTGATAAGAAGGTAATCAAAGTGAGACATCTGTAACAGTTTATGTCCCTATAAATATTAACAGTGTATACTTGATGCTTTATTTTTCAGAGATAAATTTCATGGCTATCTACTTCCCCATGTAGAACTGTCAATGGATAGTTATTTTCCTCTTCATTATGAGTATCTTTTCATTTTTACATCTGCCATAGGTGACAAATTTTGTAGAGTCAACGAAAAGATAATTCTTCCTAAAGAATAGGCAGGACAGTAGAGAATTAAGAATGAAAGAACAGAAACGTAACATGTAACCACATTTTGCAGTCACATTTCTAAATGTACTTTAGCTTTAAATCTATAAATAGCTTCTTGGCATACCCAAGTCAGGAAACCAATCTCTAATTTTGTCTTTTGTCTTGTGTACCATGTCTCAAGTTTAGGGTCGTTGGGCTGGAGAAAATTTGGCATTTTCACATTTAAAAAGTGTAATAAAAAATCTTCTAATGCATTTAGGCATATCTTTTTTAAAAGTGGTATTTAAAGAATACCATTAAATCGTGAAAGGACTCACCTCCTTGAGTTAAGTTTTGTTTTCATCTGTGTCACATTAATTCTCAAACATGAAATCATTTCCACTTCTTGGTCACTGAGAAGCAAATAATATTACAATGGTACTGAGTATCTAATTTTGGTTTGTTGCGACAACTTGGTTTTCAAGAATCTTTTAAGCCACAAGCAATCAATCTAGGTGCTCAGAGCTTTGTAGGACAAATTCTTCTCGATAAACTACCTCCCAAGATTTTTTTTTTTCTTTTTTCCTCCCAGGATTTTTAAAGAGCATGACGTTAAGATATGTTCTGAAATTATTCAACCCATATTTAATGTGTGCATATATACGCATAAGCAGAAACTTGCCTCTTTGTAAGTGGTAGAGTCTATTGTAGGGACAGCTAAGGTTTCCTCAAGGGCAACTTCAAGCTGGATTAGAATACTACCATTTTTGTAGTTTAATATTAAGTTGATCTATTTCTGTTAAGACTACTGAAAAAATGTTACTTCATAACTTTATGTATTTCATGGCTTATGGGTTTGTTATATATTCAAGACCAATATTGATTAATATTTCATTTATCCTCTGCTTCACTGATGGTCTTTTTTTTTTTTTTTTTTTTTTGGTACGCGGGCCTCTCACTGTTGCGGCCTCTCCCGTGGCGGAGCACAGGCTCCGGACGTGCAGGCTCAGCGGCCATAGCTCATGGGCCCAGCCGCTCCGCGCCATGTGGGATCTTCCCGGACAGGGGCACCTGCATCGTGTCCCCTGCATAGGCAGGCGGACTCTCAACCACTGCGCCACCAGGGAAGCCCTGATGGTCTTGATAGACTCTCAAATTTCAGTTTTTTCCACTTTCAAACCCATTATAGTTCTCAAGGTCATAGCAACTGCCATTCACATATTTTTTCAATAAGGTCTTTACCACACCGCTTTCTTACAAAGTCATCATTAGATAAATTTCTTACCATAACTTATCTTTGTGTGTGTCTACATTGCCTGTGTTTCCATGAGTAAAACTGTAATCATTAAATCTGTATCTGTAGAAACCTTAATTGAGGTATCTATCACTATCGCCATCTATGTTTGCATCTATGTCTATCCATATCTATCTAATCTGTATCTGCAATGAGATGATAAATAACCATAGTCTTTATAGGTGGTTGTAAATGTTATAGTTGGGAAAGACTTTTCTTTTTTTTTCTTTGTAATTGCCTGAGTTTTATGTTTATGTCAAAAGGTATATATTATTTTGGAATCATAAGAGAGGAAAAGGACAAATTCCATTTAAAATGTGATATTAATGCTATAGTAGTGACTCTCCATAAGGTATATAAAATAACTTCTGTTTTAGTGCTCTGGAAGTAAGGCATGGTCTCTAGCCATTTTGTAAATAGGCTCTCTTAACTTTAAACCAAGAACTGGGAGTAAGAAATGAGGATTTCATATGTACGAGGAATATTGGTAGAAGTTTACAACCTAATGTTGTGGCTTTATTTCCAGGAAATAAGAAAAATATATTTGCATTCAAAACCATGATTTCTTTTTTTTAGGAACTGAAAAACATCTAGAGCAGTGTTTATTTATATATCGATCTTGATGGATAAATCCAAACAATTTAAAATTTTAAACCCAACCATACACAGTTATACTCTTTTATACAATACGCACATATCCTTGGGTCACTTTCATTCCCTAACTATAGTAAATGAATTATAATCATATTCATGATTATTGCATTATTGTATGTGATTTTAAGAATTTTTGATATATGATCTAATTATTCATGGTTGACCAAGAGTAGGATATAAGGGCTGTGCTCTGTCTTTGGTATCAGAATTTACTGCAATGTTTATGTTCCAATTGTTCCTTTCTGGTCACTTCCTTTGTACCGTCCCTTACAAGGTACTATTTATAGAGCAGTACAGCAATTCATTTGACAGTCTTGAGTTCCTCTCTCTCTCCCTTTCCTTCTCTTTGCTAAAATTCTTAAAACTCAATTAGTTCAGTTTTGGTAAAGGTGCTTAACAAAAAAGAAAAAAAAAAAACTTGGGCACGGCTAAAAGCAGTAAAGTAAAAGATTTATTTACAAAGGTCCATTCTGCACCAACCTCCTGGCTAACTAAATGGAATTGTTTCCATAATCACACGGCTTTTCTGGTCTTTGTCTCAGTAATACTAATATGGTTTTATCACCATTAAAAGCAAAAAGGACAACGTAATGCCTTCCTGCTGTGGCTGATGGTTGATGAACATGTTGTTTGCATATGTGACCCTTCCTTCCCTCTCCCTCTACACAATTTTAATAGTATCTGTTCTTCTAGTCACCTTTTAGCAGCGTTTATGGCATGTAAATAAGTAACATAATGGAAACTGCATCTCTTGTCCTTTGACCTAGTGACAACGTCTCCTCATGTCTGGTCCTGCTAGCATTCTTCCCTCTGCTTTCTCTCATTTCATACACGAGAGTCTATTACTGGACACATTTAATTCCCAGAAGAAAAAATTAAAACGGCCGTTATGCTCTATGATTTCAAATTCGTGAAAACTTTGGAAGTCTGCTTGGACAGCAAATCTCATGTTTGGGCTACGTTCTAGCTTAAGCTATGTTACCAGATTTTTCTAACTTGTAATAGATTCTTTTTTAAAAATTCATTTTATTCAGATAGAGTTAATTTACAATGTTGTGTTAATTTCTGCTGTACAGCAATGCGATTCAGTGGTACAGATATATATACCCATTCTTTTCCCTATTCTTTTCCATTACGGTTTATCACAGGATAACAAATTCTTATATATTCTGGTTATGCTTCTTAACCAGCTGCTAGCATCTTTGAAAACACACTAGGATGCAGGAGAGTTATCAAACATGGTTTCTCTCATCTGCACTAACCAGGAGCCAATATGTCTCTTCAGGGCTACCTTTGAAGCCACTGTACTCTCAAGTGAATCCAAAATTTGACATTTCCGACTCTAAGCTCAGTTTAGTAATTTTCTGTGGATTTGGAATTGCAGTGTATGTCTTAATTCACTACGGACATATTAATTTTTCTTTAATTCCAGGATTTTAACATTTATTTTAAAAATAGATGACTCCATGCAAGAACTGTTATACATTTATATAGAAACCACACTTTTGTGGTACTGTCCTTGAAAACGGCATTTTTTTTTTTTAGAGTATTTGATAAATACATGTTTTTTGAATGACTGAACAGAGAAGTAATAAATAAAGAAGATCTTGGTACATGTTTAAATAATCGTTATCAGAAAAACTCTTAAATGTTAAATCTGTTTTACATGCGTACATAAAACTCATGAAAAACTATATACACTGTATAATTCTTATCCTTTTGGACAGGAATATATATATATATGTGCATATATGTTGTATGGATACTTCTTTGTGTATATACACATATATGTGTATATAGGTACAGACACCCATTTATATGCATGTAATCATATATATCATTGTGTGTGTTGTTGTTTTATGTACATTCTTATGTGTATAACCTATGTATGTCCACACAGGAATGTACGCATTGTATATTTTGCATATCTGCAGACACACGTAATTTCTTCCTTTTAATTTTCGTCCGTGTGGTCACCAGCCACACAAATGATGGAGAGAGCCATTCTCATACGTTCTCAACATTTCACTTAGATTGTCAGAAAAATGAGTATTTAAATAGGAGACTATTAACTCAATCGTTTAAGCAGAAAATGTTCCAACAATCATCCAAAAATAACTTCCCTCATACCACTTTCTTTTTCATTCCAGGAAGCGGGGGTTTGTAGACCATGATGTTTTCCTGGAAATTATGACATTTGCAAATAGGTACCAGTCAGCTGAAAGTTAGCACAAAGACTTATTAGGCTTCTGTAGTTGGCAGTTGACTCACTCAGTATGGACTTGATTTTTCTCACCTGTTGTCTCGATTTATTTTAGAAAGAAAGTGAAGGAAAAGGGAAATTTTAGACTTAATTAAAAAGACAATTTTGATTTTTCACACTTGAAGCTGCCATAAGAAACAGCATTCACTTACAAAGAGGATAAGAGAGAGGCAAAGGGAACTCATAAAAGCCTATTTTGTATGTTTCAGTGAAGTTTGTTTAGCACATGTTTGTTTCCTTCTGTTTTTGATAATCTTTAAAGATAATGTTTGAATGGCTTCTACACTAAGAGATAACTAAAAATTAGATTCCACGGAAAAAAAAAGCAAGAATGCTTACATTTGACATATTAGGTATTCTCTTTTTAGTTCTTTGTTGGTTGTTTGGTTTTCTCTTTCTTAGGGCCCTGGAAAGAAATTGTTCACCCTGGAGCTAATAAATTATCAAAATAAGAGCCTGTCCATTTCTTTTATTCTGGTCCTTGAAGGGGTCTGATTCAGTGTGGCTGCTCGAAGAATGATAGAGTTGGAGCTTTTATTAATTTCATTGTCGAAGTACTTTCCCAGTAGGCCACCTACAGAACACTTAACAGAAGGTCCTGAATTGTAGGAGACAGCCAAGTGAATTTGGACAGACTCTCATTTGCTCTCCAACTGGACAAGCAGTTAATGGCTGGGGTTAAAAAAAAAAAAAAAAAGTGAAGCTAAAAGGAGACACTTGCTAATAGACAGCAGAACACGTTTAAAGGGGATAGTTTGTAATTAAATGCCTTTCCTTTGTTGTAGAGGGCTAATGTCTCCTGGAGCTTGACTTCAAAGTGGGTCACTTCACCTCATACCAGAAAATATGTCTTCAGCACAAATGTTTAAGGAGATAATACGAATTTCCTGAGACATGCAAAGACTATCCTTCAACAAATGGGTGTCAAAAGCATAACCAGTTCACAGTTCATAAACGTGTGAAAATAGAATTGCTCATCCATTTATAGGTAATTACAGTATCAAATATTTCTACTGATCTTCCCAATGGGCTATCTGAAACAATAAGACATTCTTTTTGTTATGTCTTGGACCTCGATCCAAGGTCATTCTCTTACCAACCCTTTTTTTCCCAAGACTGAGAGACCCTCCCACCCACCCCCAGATCACAAAGAGACTTCTGTGGAGCCCTTTTCATCTTTGCATCAACACTCATTCTGTAGGCTGCCATGTTGTCAAGGCACAGTGCATGAAACAACATGACAGGTTCTGACAAACAATCGTCAAGGAAATGCCTGGCACTTGCTGACTCCTCAACATAAGCAAATATTCAATTTCAAAGCTTTAACTGACATAAATTAAAATGATGCCTAGTTTTGTTTAAAGTTATAATTACCAGAACAGCTTCTATGATTTAAAGAAAGACGCAATGCACAGCATGGTGACTATCAATAGTATTGCACATATACTTGTCATTTGCTTAGAACGTAGATGTTAGGTGTTCTTATCTCATACACACACACACACACACACACACACACGCATACACGGTAACTATGTGAGGAGATGTTAATTCACTTGTTTCTTATTAAAACAGGAAGTGCCATTTAGTCTTTGACTAATCCTTCCTGACAGCTTCTTAACTCCCTGTAACCTGGGAGGGTTCATTGATCCACACTGATATAAGCTCGATCCAGTTGCAATAGATACCTCTTCTCCAGGATTTGATATATTGTCAACTCGAGAAAGATCCTTGAAAATAATTTTTAAAGATAACTTTTTTTTTAATGGTTCATATTTCCTCCCTGGTGCCTAAGGTTGCTTCCATTATTCAAACTGCAACCATTTCACTTAAAATTCTTAAAACTATTTTAATGGTCTGTCTCACTGGTCAAACTTCTTATAACCATTGTATCTATCATTCTCTCTCTCTCTCTCTCTCTCTATATATATATATATATATATTTTTTTTTTTTTTTTTTTTTTTTTTCCGTACACGGGCCTCTCACTCCTGTGGCCTCTCCCGTTGCAGAGCACAGACTCAGCGGCCATGGCCCATGGGCCCAGCCGCTCCACGGCATGTGGGATCCTCCCTGACCGGGGCACGAACCCGTGTCCCCTGCATCGGCAGGCGTACTCCCAACCACTGCGCCACCAGGGAAGCCCTCTCTATATATTTTTAATTAGTTAATTAATTTGTTTCTTTTTGGCTGGCTCGGGTCTTGGTTTCTGCACACGGGTTTTCTCTAGCTGCAGTGAGCGTGGGCTACTCTTCATTACGGTGCACGGGCTTCTCACTGCAGTGGCTTCTCTTGTGGTGGAGCATGGGCTCTAGGCCCACGGGCTTCAGTAGTTGTGGCACGTGGGCTTCAGTAGTTGTGGCTCGCAGGCTCTAGAGCGCAGGCTCAGTAGTTGTGGCACATGGGCTTAGTTGCTCCACAGCATGTGAGATCTTCCTGGACCAGAGCTCGAACCCATGTCCCCTGCATTGGCAGGCGGATTCTTAACCACTGTGCCAGCAGGGAAGTCCCTGTCATCATATATTTAATAACAACTGTAGAAACCTTGCTTTCATTCAATAAGAAGTCCATTTATATTGCAAATACTTTGAATAATGTCTCTTCCCATCACCCTTATACCCCAAGGGAAAAGGGGTTGTATAATTAACACATGAATCAGCGTCTGTCCACACAATAATATCTACTTAAATCAGCAGAGCTTCATTGTCTTTAGTAAGTGTTGTTTTTGGCTGCATTTCTCCTGTGACCTATTGCCTCCTATCTTTCATCAGCTCTTGATGTCATTTTTTTTTTTTTTTTTTAATAAATTTATTTATTTTATTTATTTATTTTTGGCTGCGTTGGGTCTTTGTTGCTGTGCGCGGGCTTTCTCTAGTTGTGGCGAGCAGGGGCCACTCTTCATCGCGGTGCATGGGCCTCTCAATGCGGCAGCTTCTCTTGTTGTGGAGCACGGGCTCTAGGCACGCGGGCTTCAGTAGTTGTGGCACGTGGGCTCAGTAGTTGTGGCTCACGGGCTCTAGAGCACAGGCTCAGTAGTTGTGGCACACGGGCTCAGTCACTCCGTGGCATGTGGGATCCTCCCAGACCAGGGCCCGAACCCATATCCTCTACATTGGCAGGCGGACTCCCAACCACTGCGCCACCAGGGAAGCCCTTGATGTCATTTTTGTTGGGTGCAAACAAATTCACTGAGAGCTCAGAGTTATGGAGAGTACAAGAGACACATATTGCCATAGACTTTACTGGCAAAATATATTTGGGGAATAAAATAGCACATAGACACCTAAATGAAACTCCGGATTTTTTTTTTTTTAAGTAGTTTGCATTTGATGTGGAGCAAACAATGAAATAGTTCATAATGCTAAATTTCAAAATGTTTTTACGGATTTCCACTTTAAGAGCAGAGCAATGGAAAGAATGATGTTCAGACAATAGGCATAGGTTCAGAAAAGGGAATTCAGGGGTGGAGCCCCATATGATTAATGAGGAGTCAGCAGCAATGGTGATGAATGGCAACACAGAAGACAAATTCTATTCTGCCCCAATTAATGACTGAAAATGTTCTTGTTTTTCTTGTGCAAAGTAATGTGTTTTGAAATATTTGTTCTGTCTGAGAAATACTTCATTAAGCAAAGAATTCTGCAGTACCATACTCACCTCAAGGGACGTGTAGTCTATTTACAAAAGAAACTAGAAAATTATATTATAAAATACTTTAAGGGAGATAAAGAATACAAAGGATGAACACATTACGAAGAGCCAAAAAGTGAAGAAGAAAGTATTTGGATTAAACATGAAAGGATGGGTAGTCTGTCCTCAGGCAGAAATGTGGGTGTTTATCTTCCTTTCCAATACATATGTATAGCATATGGCTCCATCCTTTTTTAGTGATTTTTAAAAATACATTTTTTGCCAACAGTCTTTATTAATGAAAGTTTCTTCCATCACTACTTGGCTAAAAGTCATGTTTTCTTTTTTTTTTTTTTTTTGTGGTATGCGGGCCTCTCACCGCTGTGGCCTCTCCCGTTGCAGAACACAGCCTCTGGACGCGCAGGCCCAGCGGCCGTGGCTCACGGGCTCAGCCACTCCGCAGCACGCGGGATCCCCCCCGGACCGGGGCACGAACCCGCGCCCACCCCGCATCGGCAGACGGACTCTCAACCACTGCGCCACCAGGGAAGCCCCAGTCGTGTTTATAAAAAAATCATAAATGTCTGTTGAATTTTATCATTGATTTCTCAGTTCACAGAAATGACCGTGTCTTCATTTTCCCTCTCAGTGACTCTCGTTGAATGCTTTTTAAAGGGAAATCAATCTTTCAAGTGGCGATGATAGTTTAGCTTGTATCAGATGTTTCATTCAACCTATAAAACTGTAAACAAAACACAGTCCTCTCTTTGAAGTGACTGAGGAACGAACAAAAGCACACCAAGTCTGGCCAGGTGTTGTCTCTTGAAATAAGGGAACACACTGGGTAAATTACACATGTATCTGCAACCACAAACATCATTTTAAAAGCTACAGATAAACAACAGTAGACAAATTAAAATAAAACCTTAAACATTACTTGACTAACCTGATACAGGTGAGGTTGGTGTCTACAGGGTAATTAAGTCCAAGGGACAGAAGAACTGAATCAACAGGCAAATAGAAACCTGAAAAAACGCCAGACTCAGACCCACCCATGCAATTAACTTCATTAAAAATAAATGAGCTTGGGCTTCCCTGGTGGCGCAGTGGTTGAGCGTCCGCCTGCCGATGCAGAGGAAATGGGTTCGTGCCCCGGTCTGGGAAGATCCCACATGCCGTGGAGCGGCTAGGCCCGTGAGCCATGGCTGCTGAGCCTGCGCGTCCGGAGCCTGTGCTCCGCAACGGGAGAGGCCACAACAGAGAGAGGCCCGTGTACCGCAAAAAAAAGAGTTTTGTCTAATTTAGGAGCAACAACCAGACATAACACCTTGTTTAAGGATTTATTTTTCATAATTTTAATCACTTTAATGTGTAAAATTCAGTGCCTTTTTGTACATTCACAATGTTCTACACCTATCACCTCCCTCAAGTTCCAAGGCATTTCGTCATTCTCCCCCAGAAAAGTCACATTGATTAAGCATTCTAGAAATTTCCCCCTTCCAGACTCATGGCAGCCAATCCCACTCCTGTGCACACATCCAAGGGAACTGAAACAGGTGTTGAGACAGGTACTTGTACACGACCCTTCACAGCGGCACCGGTTACAGTATCTAAAAGGTTAAAACAACCCCAAAGCCCATCAAAGGATGAACGGGTAAACAAAATGCCGTCCATCCACACTGCGGACTAATAAGTCTTTATTTTATGTATTTATTTATTATGGCTTTAAAAACCTTCTTCTTTAATCAAAGTCACGGAACCTCAACAGGGCGCAGTTTGCAGGACCTCCTTTCCGTGAACTCTGTAGTCTCAGCCGCGTCTAGTTGCGCGAGACTGGATGGGACCGAGGGCCCCGCCCCTGGGCCTGCGCGCATGTCCGCCGGAACCTCGTGAATGTGCCGGGCCTGGAGCCTCGTCCCGCCTGCGCAGGAGGGCCCTTCCCGCGCCTGACCCGTGTCACGTGTGCCCGCCCTGCGTGCGCCGCCCGCGCTCACGCCACGCCGCGGCGTCGTCCTGACCCATCAACCTCTGGGCCAGCCTTCCCGCAGGCGCACTGGATACCTGTCCTCCCCGCTCCTCGCCTGGTGCCTCCCGGAGGGACCCTCTCCTCGCTTCCACGCGTGGCATCTCTGCTTGCTGTGCGTCGGGCCAAACAAACTTGGTTTGGTGACCCATTGGGAAGCCAGCGGGAGGGAATCCAGAGGGACTTTTGCCCGGGGGTCGTGGCCCCCGGGGGGCGCTGAGAGCTGCTGCGTGAGCAGCAGTGGCCGCGGGTCCCTTGGTTCCAGCACCGGCCCCTGATCCCTCCACGGGCCACCGACCGCCTGAGCTTGCCTTGGTCTCCCAGGGAAGAAGCGGCTTTCGGGTTTGTGTAGGAAGACGCCTTCGGGTGAGTATTTTTGTTACACCAACGCACCTGGCTCTAGATTGTTTTGCAATTCTATGCAGGTCGTGGCTGGCGGCCCAGCGGGCGGGGTTTTGGAGATGAGAGAAAAGGTTTCAGCTGCTGAGGTCCTCGTTGCTGGGGGAGAGGCCAGGCTCTGCTTTTTGGTCTTGTTTTGGTCTCATTTGTCCCTGATCCTTATATCTGGTTGTGTTGTTAAGAACAGGCTACTGGGGACTGAGGTTTTTGGTGACCGCAGCGAGGACCCTTAGATTTCATTGCTGTGACCACTTGGAAGCAAAGCCCCTTTAGAATGGGAGATGCTAAATCACCGTCCTCTTGTGATTCCCTTTAGGCTGCACCTTCCAGAACTGGGTGACTTTGAGTCATGAATCTATAGGAAAGGAAAGGATTGTTTTTTCCCCCTCCTCCCTCCCTCCCTCCCTCCCTCCCTCCCTTCCTTCCCTTTTTCTTAACCCTGCATGGCCACACTACCCTTCAGACTCCAGAGCAAAAAGGCCTGAATATAGACCCTTCAGTTATAGTCCAACTTTGCAAGTAGATTTATTTTGTAAACGGAAAGAAAAATGGGCTGAAATACTTGGTGTACAGCCTCTGATGTTATCACATCAGAATAAACCAGTGCCAGTGAGGTGTAAAGTTAGGATCCAGCAGGGAACGCAAAGGAGCCTGTTTTTCTTAATCCTAATGAAAATGCAGGTGACACATGTGACACTCAGACTCTGTCCAGGGCCCTGCGTTGTCACCTCCTGGCCGATCCCGGAGCCTTGTTTCCTGACCCTAGAGCCAGAGATGGAAAGGCGGAGGCAGGGAGGTCTCACCCCAGGAAAGCCTCCTTTGGGGAAACAATTTTTTTTTTCCAGGAAGAGAAGTAGACCCCATCCTCCCAGAGCATAGGGTTCTCTGCAGTGTCCTGGGGCAGCTGAGGAGGAAGGTGCCCCCAGGCTCTAGGGTCAGGACGGCTGGACCTGACCTGACCTGGTGCTTACTGCTGGGCAGGTGGGCGCGCACCCCCTGGGTGCTTGTTGAGGGTGACCTCGGTGTTGTGGTTTGCAGATACCGCATTTTTCACAGATCGACGCGTCGAGCAATTCTGGTGCCCATTTTCCCACGGCATTGCCTTACTTTCTCACCTGGTAGTCATTCTTGGAATATTTCAGACTTTCGTTATTTGATCTGTGATGAGTGGTCTCACTACTCTGAGTTTCAGAAAGTTCAGGTGCTGGTTCGCAAGTTTTAGCAATAAAGTATTAAGGTGTGTACATTGTTTGGACATCAGTCTGTACCCATAACAGACTGAAGCAGAGTGTCAGCAACCTCTGTATGCACTAGGACGGCAAACAATTCGTGTGACTCGCGTTATCGTGGTGGAGTGATTGTGACAGACGTGAACCCAAGATCTCTGCGAAGTCTGCCTGTCTCACGCCCCCGAGGGGATCCTGTGGAGTCCTGGGGGCAGGAATGGGTGTCCAGGATCACTGAGCCCCCCCCCCCCCCCCCACCCAGCACTGTGGAGAAGGGACAGCCTGTACCAGTGTGACAAGTGGGCTGGAGCAGAGGAGGGTCACAGTCTCTCCCGGACCAAACTCTGGTCCGGCTCCTCTGAGCAGTTCCCAACTAGGCGCTGACTCTGGGCTGCAGGGTCTGTCTTTTCATTTTCCGATTTTAGCAAGATTCCTGCTGAGTCAGTGGAGACAGCTCCCCAGGCTCAACATCAGACCACCCTCGATAACCGATCAGAGTCTTCACCCCGCTTCCTCCCTTGAGTGAGGTCTGAGCCCCGGGCCTGTCATCAGCACAAAACCTGTAGCTGTGTTACTGGGGTCATTCTGCTATGGTCTGAATGTCTGCGTCCCCCCAAAACTCATGTCGGATCGTCAAGTCCAATGTGATGCTGTTGGGGGCCTTTGGGAGGTGATGAAGTCATGAGGGTGCCCCCCCATAAGTGGGATTAGTGCCCTTAAAATGAGACCCCAGAGAGCCCCCAGCCCCTCCCCCATGTGAGGACACAGGCAGAGAAGTCTGTGATCCAGAAAGGGGGGCCTCACCAGACAGCACATCGTCTGGTTCTGGTTCATGGGCAGAGCCACATGGTTCAAGTTGCAGACACTGTCTTAATTCTTGCTGTAAAACGACAGCGTTTGTAATGAGCTGGATGCATTCGTGAATGGTAGCTTGTTCTGCTGGGTTCAGATTTCCCACTCCAGACTTCAGTTAGCTGACCCCACCCACATGTGTGAGCTGTTTATGTTGATTTTATATCCTGCAACCTGACTGCAGTCCTTTATTAGTTCTACAAATATTTTGTCAAGTCTTTGGGATTTTCTAGTTAAACAGTGATGTCATCTGCACACAGAGACAGCTTTCTTTCTTTCTTTTCAAATTGTAAACACTTTATTTCCTTGGTTTATTATATTGTTCTAGGTAGGTTTCTAGCACGATGTTGCATAGGACACCCTTGCCCTGTTCCTGATCTTAGGCTACAATCATGTGCTTTCTCAATATTGAATATGATGTTAGATGTAGACATTTTAGAGATGTTTACTATCAAGTTGAAAATTCCCCCTCTGTTGATAGTTTACTGGTTTTTCTCCCATGAGTTTTTACTTTTTTTCAAGTCCTTTTTTTCTGCATCGGTGATAGGATTATATGATTTTCTTCTGCCTGCTGATGTGATGGGTTATTTTGATTGGATTTGGGATGTTAATCACCCTCGCATACCTGAAATACATCCCTTTTGGTCATGATGTATAATCTATCTATCAATACACATATATACGTATATACACACAGATATATAATTTTTGTAATTATGAAGCTGAGGGTATTTGCATCTATAGTTACGAGAAATTTTTTTTTTTTTTTTTTTGCGGTACGCGGGCCTCTCACTGTCGTGGCCTCTCCCGTTGCGGAGCACAGGCTCCGGACGCGCAGGCTCAGCGGCCATGGCTCACGGGCCCAGCCGCTCTGCAGCATGTGGGATCTTACCAGACTGGGGCACGAACCCGTGTCCCCTGCATCGGCAGGCGGACTCTCAACCACTGCGCCACCAGGGAAGCCCTCCCAATAATTTTTATGATTAATATATTAAATTTTGCCAGTTACTTTTTCTTTATCTATTGAGATGATTATAGGAAATTGAATGAGTTTGCTAGAGCTGCCATAACAATTACCACAGACTGGGCAACTTAAATGACAGACAAGTATTTTCTCACTGTCCTGGAAGCTCTAAGTCCAAGATCCAGGTGTTGGCAGGGCTGGTTTCCTCCGAGGCGTCTCTCCTTGGCTTGACCTTCTCTCTCTGTCCTTACATGGCCTCTCTTCTGTCCTCATGAATCTCTGGTGTCTCTTTGTGTATCCAAATTTCCTCCTCTTATAAGGACACCAGTCAGATTGGAGTAGGACCCATCCAATGGCCTCATTATACCTAATCACCTCTTTAAAGGCTGCATCTCCAAATATGGTCACATTCTGGTGTATTGGGCAATAGGGCTTCAATATAGGAAATTTGGGAGGGGACATATTTCAACACATAACACTAATTTCCTCCTGGATACAGGTCTGTATAATACATACTAACACTCTCTCTCATACTTACCTATGTAGAAACCTTTATGACTAGTCTGTGTGTCTTTATTTATTTATGAGCATTCAGGTTACCATGTTCAGCTGTAGACTTCTTTTAGTCTGTCTTCTGAGGTAAGTATGCTAGTCATCAATTCTCTACGCCTTTACCTCTGAAGGCATTTATTTGGCCTCCGTGTTTGAAGAATAGCTCTGTTGGATACAGGGTTTTTGCTGGGTAGCCTTTTTTTCTCTCTTTTAGCCCTTTGAATATGCCATCCCACTGTTCTCTAGACCCCATCACATCTGATAAACACTCAGCTGTTAATCGTTTTGAGGTTCCTTTTCTTGGTGGGTCATCTTTCTCTTGCCAGTTTCAAGATGTTCCCTTTATCCTTGGCTTTTGGAAAATTTCCTGTGATGTATCTAGATGTGAATGTCCTTATGTTTGTTCTACTTGGAGTTTCTTGAGCATTTGGGAATAGAGATTCGTTTTTTGTTGTTGTGTGTTTGTTTTCTCATTGGATTTGGGAAGTGTTCACCCATTTGCTAATTAAATTTGTACTTTTTCTCTCCCTTTCCTTTCTACGACTCCATTAGATATATGTTGATATTCTTAATGGAATTCCATAAGTCTGTGAGGCTCTGTTCATGTTTTCTCATTTTTTATTCTTATTCTTCCTCAGCATGATCGTAACTACTGACCTAGCTTCCGATTCACTGATTTCATTCTTCTTTCAGGTCACATCTACCGCTTAGTCATGCTAGTAAATTTTTCATTGATTTTATAACTTTCAACTCCAGATTTTCAATTTCTTTCTTTTTTTAAAGGAAGTTTTATCTCTTTATCAGAAGCCTTTTTTGGAGGTGTGTTACTGTCATTACACTCATTATTTTAAAAATCTTTTTTTTTTCTTATTTGAAAATATTAGTAATAGCTGATTTTAAGTATTTTTCTCCTGGAACAATATCTGGGCCTTTCCATTAGATTATTTTCTATTTATGGGCTATCCTTGCCTCTTTGTTTTTATATCTAATAGACTTTTTTGTTGAAAAATTGGACATTTTAGATCATTATAGAGTAACAAATTTGAATTCTGACTTTCTCTGGGATTTCCGTTGCTTTCATATTTTTGTTTTACTGTTGTTATTTTTTTGAATGAGGGGCTCAGGAAACTTTGTTTTTTGTTTAGTGGCTTGCCTATAATAATTTTTAGAGTCTCTGTTCCCTGCAGTGTGAAGCCACTGATGTCTCTGCTCAGTTTGTTTTGTTTTCTTTTCTTTTCTTTTTCGTTTTCTCTTTTTGGCTGTGCCAGATGGCTTAGCAGGATCTTCGTTCCCCGACCTGGGATTGAACCCGGGCCAAAGCATTGAAGGCGCTGAGTCCTAACCACTGGACCACCAGG
This sequence comes from Phocoena sinus, assembly GCF_008692025.1. Taxonomy (NCBI): domain Eukaryota; kingdom Metazoa; phylum Chordata; class Mammalia; order Artiodactyla; family Phocoenidae; genus Phocoena; species Phocoena sinus. Next base: position 3,141,247 of record NC_045784.1, on the reverse strand, counting down.
GAGTTCCCCCACCCCCCCCACCCCTTTCTTTTAAATTCTTGTTTTTATTTTTAAGGCTGGCTTCTTAGTGGTTAGCCCTGAGTCAGCCTAGCTTAGTCGTCAACCACTGATTATTCCGTTTTCTTTAAACAACTTGAGCCAGCAAGGCACAAACATCTTGCCCTAGGAGACCCGCGTGTGGGTTGCAACATGCATTCAAAGTGCACGCGGTTTACAGGGAGCGCTGGGAAAGTAGGTAACCAACGCCCTATTCCGTCTTTCCTGGCGCTGCTGCAGCCCTGCATGTGCATACAGCCTTCCAAATCCCCGGGAACATGCCAGAGGTTTCCAGAGTTGTCCAGGACTGTCTCACCTTTCCCACTTCCCTTAACGTTTTTCACCTAGTCTCTTGCCCGGTCCAGCACTCTGATCATTCGGGGTAACCATGAGGCTCTTTTTCCCATCATTTCCCACCAATCAGTTGCTGTTGATTTTGAAAACACCCCTGATACGGGATGTTTATGCACAGCTGGAAATCAGTCAGCGCACTCCATCAGCAGCAAGGCTGCTCGTCTTTGGAGAGAAGACGGGACAGTAGCAGCCCTGAGTCAGACACCACAGACCCTGTTCTTTTTAACCAACATTCAGTGCTTTTTCTTGAGTCAGTATTTTTCGTACTTGTTGTACACCCTTAACTAATTTCCAGAACCCTAACATAGTTGTCTGTGATAAGTTCATAGTTTTGTGAGTTTCACAGCTATCTTGTTGGAGGAGAGAGTTCTATGAGCTCCTCATTCAGTCTTTCCAGAAGTCCTGTACCAGCCTTTGGGTTTTCGTCACCTGAAGCTGCTCATGTAGCCCGCCGGTGGATTGGTGGAAATCCATTGGTGGATTTCGGTTAAGAAAATGTTGATCTCCTACATGCTAAGCATTTTGTTCATTGCTATAGTAGGTCACTGGGAATTCTATGTACCTAAGAAGTGACCCTGACTGTATGTAGGTATCCTGGTACTATGGTCCCCTGATCATAACAGGTTCTGTAGAGTATTGGACTAATCATAATCTAATCATAATTGGGCTTCGTGTATCACATGTGCAAGGGCTTTGTTTTGCATCTTAACTAGACTCTCTCCCTATGGCTTAACCTCATCAGATTTTAGCTCCTTTCTCGTCTTCGATGACTAACCACACTCTAAGGAAAAATGAAGTATCTCATTTCGGGAAAGAGCTACAAGCACGTGAGGTGTGGTGAGAGGGTATCAGCTGGTGCTTCCTCTAAGTTACAGTGTCGGTCATATGATACTGCATTCTGCCGAATCCTTAGGGACACGCACACCCCCCATAGCACATGAACGCAGCTCAACCCCGTAATAATTGAGGTGTTTTCTGGTTCTAGTGAGGAAAGCACTGGCTCTTTTTTGAAGTAGTCTGACTAGCCAGTCCCGTCTCTCAAGCGACATCTGGTGGGAGATTCATATCACATTATAAAAGCAGCATCTGTGACTTATTTTCTCTTCTCACCAAGACACTTCCAGGATTTACGCTACACGTCCTAAACAGAATTATCTCCTGGTTCTTTGCTTACTCGGTTTTCTGCCGAGCTGTGTGCAAGTGTTTCTGGGCATTGCAAGTACGCTACCTTTCTTCGTAGGTATATTGATCGATTTATTTAACCGTTTAGGAATCCACTAACATCAAGAAGGGCATAGGCGATTCATGGAAGGAAAGCCATGAGTTCAGGATCATGACTTCCTGGGAAAGGAGAAATCATGATGTGAAGGGAAAGGCTGTTTTTATCTTCATGTGGATAATTCTGACGCATTAGCGGTGCTAATGCTGCTTATAGCCTTAGGTCGTTGTCTTCTACAAACATGAAAAAAATTAAAAACGTAGTTGAGCTGATTATGTTTAGTATGATATTGGCGAGAGCATGAAAGAAAAAAATACAAGCGATTGCTGGGGGAGACAGTGGAAAAATTCTCCGACAGGACTCATTTCACAGAGCTCCATCTGCGTAGGTGCCCGTGTGGGGTTGGATAGAACGCTTCCACCAGGTGCAATTAGTTGTGTGTGATCCTGTATCGGGTCTTACGCCGAGAGCTTCTAAGTTACGTGTTCACGGCTCCAAGACAGAGAAAATTACATACGGTGTAAGTCTGAGATGCTTACAGCTTCTCTAAATCTTATTTATAATTATAAACCGTGTTGTGGCTGCAAGATGATTCGTTCACACTGGGATTCACTAGGGTTAACTGTATTTCACAGTTTAGTGCTTCGCAAAATTTCCCCCCTTGGTCCTCAAAGCATCCCACTGTAGAGTCTCGATCAGTGTGATTCTTTTGGATATTTAAATCCAAACGCTTATCGAAGTCCTGGCCTTTGCCACCTTGCAAGTTGGACTGTTTTGTTATGCCATTCTTTTTTTAAATTAATTTTTACGGAAATACAGTTGATTTACAATGTTGTGTTGGTTTCAGGTGTACAGCAAAGTGATTCAGTGATACATATATGAATATAAATGTATACTTTTTTAGATTCTTCTCCATTGTAGGTTATTACAAGATATGGAGTAGAGTTCTCTGTGCTCTACAGTAGGTCCCTGTTGTTTATGTATTTTATATATAGTAGTGTGTATCGGTTAATCCCAAACTCCTAATTTATCCCTCCCGCCACCTTTTCCCTTTGGTAACCATAAGTTTGTTTTCGGTGTCTGTGAGTGTGTTTCTGTTTTCTAGATAAGTTCATTTGAGCTCTTTTTTTAGATTCCACATAGAAGTGATATCATATGATATTTGCCTTTCTCTGTATGACTTACTTCACTTAGTATGGTAATGTCTGTGTCCATCCATGTTGCTGCAAATGGCATTATCTCATTCTTTTTATGGCTGAGTAATATTCCATTGTGTATGTATCCCATTCTTAAAGCAGTAAGCCCCAGAAAAAAAGCCTTAACCTACTAAAAAACTCAGGAGTCGTATGTATCATGTTTCTACCCACCCAACTGATGTTCTCAGTTCTTAGTTAGGACAGTTGTCTGTCAAAGTGCATGAATGGGGGGAAAACGATCATTGAAGTTCCTCTATTTCAAAGGATCATTTCATAACAGACTTTATAAAAGACAACTGTGAGAATAGGAAATTTGAATCGAGTATCCTAGTGGTGTGTTTTCATCTTGGATACACGTTGGCCTCTGGGACTTCACCTGTTGCAATGACATCTTCTGTGTTTTCTGTTGGGACACGTTTGTCCTTGGTCAGTTCCTCGAACTTGTTGAATTCTTCTTCGCTGAGACTATGCCCTTTGGCGGGATTCCACAGCAAGTAAGGCAGACGAGATGTCCGTTAGAACCCTCCAGAGTTTATAAAGTATGACCTGGGTCATAACTGTCTAATACTGTCTAATAAATCTCACCATCACCACCACCGCCTCCCCCAGCCTCTCCATGCTCCTCACCAGGTAATTTTTCAAGGGAGGTACATCAGGTTTTCAGATGGTACCATGTAGTAGTGTCCAAATATTGAACATTTTATCACTTTCCTGTTCTTACAACTACTGAGAAAATTAAAGACCACTCACCTGTGAGCTAAAGAATCCCCAGATTGGATACAGTCTCTAAATGTACATCAGAGAACATAATGGTAGGGCCTGAGAGCTCAGAATTCCTCCAAACTGTGTTCCTTTTGAGTTTTGTCTACATTCTAGAATTTGTTCCCTGGTTTTCCTGAACCCTAATCAAGTGAATGGGAAGAAAAATGCTTTGGACTTTTCAGCAGAGCATACTAACCGCATCACACATGCTAATCGGGGAGAAAACTCACGCTTTGTCGTTGTCCAAGACAAGCTTCAACCCCCGTGCACCTCCAATGAGGATATAATATCGGAAAGCCTACACGGGATCTATCAGTGGCCCCGTGTGGTTGGCCAGAGGGCAGAATGATTGAGCTGACTGAGAACATCGCATCTGAAGGATTCAGTGGTTGTTTGCAGAATATTGGGTTCAAGTCTCAACCATTATTTTAACGATTGTGACAAAAATGAAGCATTTGTGGTTGAGAGGAAGGCAGTGACGCCTGGAAACTGGTGACTCTGCTGAACGTAAAGTTTAAATCTTGGCTCACTTAGGTGTCAGGACCTGGCTACTCCTATCACTCAGTGTGTGATATTTGGCAAGAAACTCATGGAATATCCTGGAATATTTTATTGGATCTCCAGAATAAGTGTGTATAATATTTTAAAAAGCCACTTGATAGAATCCCTAGTGGGTGCATTTCTTCATTTTTTTAGTAGACAACCTTTCAGCATCCCTGAGTCAGCCAACGTGAAGTCTGAATTCCCATGTTTCTGAACACCTTTCTGCTCCAGCGTACTTAATAAAAAATAAGGTGTATATGCACTTCTGTCCTTAATATAAAAATACAGATAATATGAACATATTTAGTTTGCATAGAATAAGCTACAATATGTACCGACGACTTCAGTCAGGTGTATGGTCTTGTCTTCATCGATGCTTTCAGCATAGATTACCAGCATGTTCTTTGATACAGTAATCAGTTGGAAATAATTTCTGCCCGAGACAGTGATAGAAAAAAAATTCAAACCTCAATACAGTTAACTTTTTTCATTTTCAAATTGACATGCTTTATTTTTTCACACGCTGTGGTCAGTCTTTCCTTCAACGATGATCTCTGTCTCACCGATATTTCTCGTAGTGTGTTGTTAGAACCAGTTAACGCACTTTTGACCAGAGATGTATTAATTTGCCTTTTGTTACCCCGAATGTGATTGACTGGAGATGTTTCAGTATTTATTTACATAACAAATCACCGGCCACAGGCGTTAGTTTCTGCAAAAACCCCCTGGTCAATAATGAGTTGTGAGAGCTACTGAAGTAGGCAAGCTTCTTCCACAACCCTTCTTCTGAAGATGGTAAAGATTTCTAGTCCTTGAGACTGAACAGTCTGTGCACAATGGCAAAGTTGCTCATTGCAGAATTTGTAGGTATATGATTGGTGGTGGACTGCAGCCCTCTCACACAAGAACACATGATTGTGTTACATTTTCAGGAATTTTGTGACCGAATTGTCAAGTACAGCCATTATTAAAGAGTAATTCTATAAACTTAAATGAATCATATTAAAATAAAAGTTAATGCATAACACAGTTATTTCCTAGTACAAGAGGTAATAAAAGAGGTATAAATGAAGGTATTGCAAAATGTTGCTGCATATCCACATTTAAAATGAAAAAGTACACATCAGACCAAGATTAGAAGGCTACATTGTACATTTTTTTCCAGGAAAATCAAATATGTAGACATTTGATCACTTAATATTACAGTATTGATATTTGATAATCATTTCCAGTTATTTTAAACTATAGAGATAGAAGTCTGTCCCAATGCCCCCGCTGCTTTTAAATTATGTAAAAATTAGTTTCAAATTTTTGCTGTTATTTTAACTATTCTCATACTTATCTTTTGGATTTAAATTAATCAGGTTTTACTTCTTAAACATGTTAATACAGAACTTTTAATATTGAAGAATTTTTTTAGTTAGAGCATATTTGATCGTGTTGGTCAAATAAAAGATACAAAAAATTTTGAAAGAGATGGTATAATTTTAAATAGCTTTCAAAACTTCCGCATGCCTGAGGAACATATGAAATCAATGCTCTGGGACTTTTTCTCAGATACTGTCAGTAGCAACATTCCAAACTTGGACCTTATCCTGACGTTGTGTAACAAAATGAATGCTCGGAAAATTAAATGTCTGTTTCAGGGTTGCATTTGTAATTAGTAGAAAAAATTGTTTACAGATCCAGACGTCTAGATGTCTTGGATGGAGCTAAGACTGTACATTTGAACACATTCTGTGGTTTTGAGAAGATGCACCCATCTGAAAAGGTCACGCATTCACAGTCTGTTCCGTAAATATCTTTTTCTCTTCCTGTTCCCATTGCTGTGTGTTCTTGGCATATCCCATTAATCCTTAGAAACAAACAGAGAAGACGTTTCTGATTCCCCATCCATTCCTCAGCGCTTGAGGAACTGCAAAAGTTACCATGCATTTTAATTGCTAAAAATTATAGATGTTTTTAATCTTAGGCTCATTTCATTGAGCCCTACTACTTGGTGCTTTATTTGTTCTATTACAGGGTTCCTCACCCACAGCACCCTTGACATTTTGGCAGGATAATTCTTTGTTGGGGGAAGGGAGACTGTCCTGATCACTGTGGGGTGTGGAGCAGTATCCCTGGTGTCTACCCAGGAGATTCCAGCAGCTCCCATGTGAAACCAGAAATATCTCCGGACATGGCCACGTACCATCCGGGGAGGGAGGACAGAGCCACGCCCCACATTTAGGATTGCTGGTCCATTCCTTTAAACAGTCCCACTCTGTCCTTTGTCTCCATTCCAAAGACCATGTCTGTCCCTCTGCCATAAATGTTGGTGCTCCTACAGACTCTGAAGTCTTCTCTCTCCTGAAGCAAGTTGTTCAGCTTCTGTGAATTCAGGTGGTACTTATTTAAGTAAGAAGCTTCAAATAGAATATCAATGAATGATAGACATACAGACAGAGATAGACACAGACACACAGAGACATAGAAAGAAATGGAAATATGTATTTACACGCCATGCACAGATCAGCTGTGTATAAACTCATTAACCACATCTCAAACTTAGACCTCACAGGCACGTTTATTATTATTAATTCTTTTTCACACTTGTTTTTCTCCACCTTATATGTTAGTCTATCCTTTGGTTTAATGGCATCGCCATTTTTACAGATGGACAATTTCAAACTTGAGCATTTAATTTGAAAAATAAGCTATTGATACTCCAAATTTTTCTTAAAATGTTGATTTCAGTCACCCCCGTATCTACTTCTTCCATTGCTAAAATTTTCCAAAAGTATTTTACTGAATACAGTCCCTACCATGTGAGTTCCTGGAGGACTCATACTTAGAAAATGAATTTTATGATTCCCTTATTTTAAAACCTACATCCGTGCTGATTTCCCACATAGTAAACATAAAATTAATATTTTTGATACAGGAAACTCTCCAGAACAAAGTCTGAGTTTTGTTTCCAGTTGGTGTTCTGGAATCCACTTCATACACATAGGACGTGGCCGCACTGAAGATCCAACGTCCCCTGAATTCGCGATGCCTCTCTGCACACTTCTTCTGTTTCTCTGATTCTTGGTTTAAACTTTCCTTTAGTGTTCAGTGAATAAATGCCACACACACCACCCCGTGCAAACCGTTTCCTACTCCCATGACTGGCACAGTCGTTCACTTATCGATACTTCAGTATGACCTTTATCAGTGAGTCTTTTTGTTACTTTTTTGCACATGGATGTCTGTGACCTTGATTCAGTTTGAACTGTAAGGTGGAGACATATTTTTTAATTTGTCATTTTTTTATTCCCACATTTACACAATGCCTCCAATAGAATAAACATTCCATAAATGTTCAGTTACTGCGTGAAAGTATTAATTTATTGCTGGAAACTTGTCGCTAAGATGCCAGGTGAGTAATCTTCTGTGTATAACCCTTCACACTGAAGTATGCCATGAAAGCAACTGTATATAATCTCTTTCCAATATATGCAAAACCTGAAGAATCAAACACACAGATCCTAGGGATAGGAACGCTATTACGCTATTGCCATAACTTTCAGGCATTCAGGACAAGTCTTTCCTTACTGCCTTCATCTGAATTATTAATGACAGAATTCCAACCGAGCTGCTCAACCAGTATGGCCTCTAAGAAGAGGCTACAGGCAGATGTTCAGGGGGTTTGTGATGAGCTCTAAGCATATGACACCAAACCAAAAATGCTCTTCTATGAATAGAATTGACAGGCTCAAATTCGACAACATCATCCAGAGACCTTTCACTGCACATTTGAGCTTGGACCTCATGATCAGCTCGGTGCTTTGTGACGACCTAGAGGGGTGGGATAGGGAGGGTGGGAGGGAGACACAAGAGGGAGGGGATATGGGGATATATGTATACCTACATCTGATTCGCTTTGTTGTACAGCAGAAACTAACACAACATTGTGAAGCAATTATAATCCAATAAAGATGTTAAAAAAAAATTTCTTCCCATCCAAAAAATAAATAAAAATATTTGGTAGAAAAAAAAGAAAAGTCAACAGTTTTGTTGCTTTACGTTTAGGCAAATTCCACTTACTTGGTATAAAAAGTAATGTAGGTTGTTTCACAGTTGTTGCTGCATTCAGTCCTATGGATATGACCCCTTAATGGGCCATTTTCATGTGTCTTGTCCACGTCATCGGATGCTATGTAAATGGTGTGCCATTCTCCTGTAATCTAAAAAGGAAAGTTTCTATAAGAAATGTTAGTCAGTCTCTTTACTGTTGTCTCACCAGTACCCCGCATAATCTTTGCTTCTGCTTTACCTCAGAAGACAAAGAAATTCAATCTTATTGAGCAAAGTAGGGTTCTACCCCCTACCTTGCAGAATAATATGAAATGAGATAATGATTCCTACTCAAGCATAAAGGATAGAATTCAGAGTTTCTTGAAATAGCTAAAACAATGCCACTAAGGATGATGACAATTCATTGCTATCTAAATGGTAGCGTATAATTTTTTCTTGCTATTTGCAGACAAAGAAGATGAAAAAATATATAAAGAGCTGAAAGACAGAAGGGTTCTTTTATCCTCATGTAGATACATGGACCAAGGGATATATATATGTAATCTGATCAGACATGTAAACATGAGTCTCTCACACACACGCACAACCAAGACCTCCTCCCAGATCAGCTCCTTTTGGGTACCTTTGAGAGAGCTTCCTCAGATGGAGGTTCCCGGTTGGCCCACACCAGACCAAAGACGAGACTCAGCAGCAGAATCTTCATCTTGTTGGTTCTCGTAATCCTGCTTCTGGAGAAGCTGAGGGTGTCCCAGTTGTTGGAGAGAATGTGAGTTTGTGCCACTCTCTATAGTATATGTCTCTTGTCATAACACATGATGAACAGTCGTTCATCATAAGACCTTGGTTACGTATAAATCATCTTACAGTATCCCGGTTGGCTGTTGAGCTTTTCTGGCAATCTGTTGTTTTTATAAAGAGATGAGTTTTAAGAGAAGCCTAAGTGGATCCGGACATTGGGCCTTTAGGGAGAAATCACAGTCCCTATGAAGTATTTCAAGGACGGTAAGGTTTATTTTGTTTTATATGCTGAGTTTCCAAAATGGGATAAGCAGTCCAAGATACATATGCCCAACTCCTATATTATTTCTTTAACATTGAAGAGGTCTGTTGAAGCTTATTTTCTAAAACTAAAGATGTTCCTGTTTACTGGTTTAACAAGCTTAATATGGCATTGTTAAATGCATATTTAAAGGCATTCCTTCATCTATTCCTCACAACACCATGTGGTAGGTGCTATCATTGCTCCCACTGCACAGAGAAGTTAAGTAACTTGGCCAGGGTCACACAGCTATTAGGCATCTATACCATGAATCGGTTATCAGGGCATTCCTCACAGAAGTCTGTGTTTATTTTTTTATTTGAAGGATAGTTGCTGTACAATATTATGTAAGTTACAGGTGTACCGTAATTTGTGATTCATAATTTTTATAGATTATACTCCACTTACAGTTATAACAAATATTGGCTATATTCCCTATGTTGTGCACTATATCCTTGTACCTTATTTATTTTATACCTAATGGTTTGTACCTCTTAATCCCCTCCCACTATTTTGACCCTTCCCTCTACCCTCTCCACACTGGTAACCACTAGTTTGCTTTCTGTATCTGTGAGTCTGCTTCTTTTCTCTTATATTCACTAGTTGTATTTTTTAGATTCCACATATAAGTGATATCATATAGTATTTGTCTTTGTCTGACTTATTTCACTTAGCATAATACCCTCCAAGTCCATCCATGTTGCTGCAAATGGCAAAATTTCAACTTTTTTATGGTTGCATAGTGTTCCATTGTGTGTGTGTGTGTGTGTGTGTGTGTGTGTGTACTACATCTTCTTTATATTTATATCGTTATGTTTAAATTTAACAAAATACTTCTAACAAGAACAAATTCTCACCTCCCACCCCACTCAAGGATCCCTCCCAAATTCATCTCTACAATTTCATTTTGTCCTGAGTGTATAACCTAATCTCACTACAATTTATGAGATTTTTGCCTTATGTGTGTGTAGCTCCTGACACTAAGACCCATGTTCTTTCAACCATCCTCCTGAACTCTCCACACATCAGGCAAACTAGATTAAGAAAACCAAGGGCAACCACTCTCCAAATAACACTCATTTGGACAGTTTGCTCTCAGGATGAGACCAGCCCTCTGGTGATCATGTTAATAATAGAAGATTAAATGGATGGATTGTGATTAGAGATATAAAAAGATAGAAATTGAACTAGACCTCTGTAACTGAAATGAACTCTATACTGAACTGAAAGATGAGTTTTTTAGATCTTTGCTGAGATATAAATGATACAGAACAAACGTTCACATATTTCAGGCATACAGTTGATAAGCTTTGGATGAATACAGCTGTGTAAATTTTTCCCCAGTCAGTATGATGAACATATCTGTCATGTTCAAAACGATCCTTGGGCTCCTTGGTCATCCTTTCTCCTGCCCCTTCTCTGCCATCCCCCACGCTGTCTTGGGAACCCACTCCTCAGCTTTCTGACACAATAGATTAGTTGGTATTTTCTAGAATTTTTCAAAAATTGAACCTTTGTGTGTGTCTGTGAGTGCGTGTGTGTGTGTGTGTGTGTGTGTGAGCACGTGTGCGCATTTCTGGCTTCTTTCACTTAGCATATTTATTTTAATAATTATCTATATTGCTCTTGTAGACTACATTTCCATTTACTCCTGCATAGTGTTATATGGATATATCCCAGTTTTATCCACTGAAATGGTGATGGATGCATATTTACGGACAAATCTTTGTAAGGAACTCAGCTGTCTTATCTCCTGGGTAGACACTTGGGAGCAGAATTGCCGGATCAAAGTGCCTTTCTAATTTTACACTCCTGTCAGCAGTAGATGAGAATTTCAGTTGCTCCAAATCCTTGCCACTACTTGGTGTGGTCATTTCAGACATTATAAGTAGTATGTAATGGTATCCAGTTACAGTTTTAATTTACATTTCCTGAATAAAGGGGTGGAACACCTTTTTATGTGTTTACTTGTCATTTGTATATTTTCTTTGGTAAGTGTCTCTCCACGTCATTTGTTCACTACTGATTGGGCTGTTTGTTTCTGTTTTCTTAATTTTTATTTATTTCATATTTATTTTCTTTACTTTTTTGGCTGTGTCAGGTCTTAGTTGTGGCTCATGGGATCTTTGTTTAGGCATGTGGGATCTTTTTCATTGTGGTGCGTGGCTCTTCGTTGTGGGACATGTGCTTCTCTCTAGTTGTGGCGTGTGGGTTTTCTCTCGCTAGTTGTGGCCCTTGGGCTCTAGGGCATGTGGGCTCAGTAGTTGTGGTGTGTGCAGGCTTTGTTGCCCCATTGCATGTGGGATCTTAGTTCCCCGATCAGGAATCAAACCCACGTCCCCTGCATTGGAAGGCAGATTCTTTACCACTGGACCACCAGGGAAGTTCCAGGTTGTTTGTTTCTTTATAATGAAGTTTGGAGGTTTTAAATATATTCTGGGGACTTCCATAGACACTCAGTAGTTAAGAATCTGCTTGCCAATGCAGGGGACATGGGTTTGAGCCCTGGTCCAGGAAGATCCCACATGCCATGGAGCAACTAAGCCCATGCGCCACAGCTACTGAAGCTCATGAGCCACAAGTACTTAGTCCATGTGCTGCAACTACTGAAGCCCGAATGCCTAGAGGCCGTGCTCTACAGCAAGAGAGGCCACCGCAATGAGAAGCCCGCGCACCTCAACGAAGAGTAGCGCCCACTCACCACAACTAGAGAAAGCCCGTGCACAGTAATGAAGACAGTAATGAAGTGCAGCCAAAAATAAACAAACAAATAAATAAATATATTTAAATAAATATATTCTGGATAGAAGTCCTTTTTCACATAGAAGATTTGCAAGTATTTTTCCCGAGTAGGTGGTTTCTCTTCTACTTCCCTCAAGGATATCCCTCAAAGACGCAAATATCTTTATGTTCAATGTCATGAAAGTATTGTTTTCACTGAATAATCATGCCATGCTGTATTTTCTAATCAATATGTGTGTAGTGTTTTGTCACAGGAGTTTTCACCCATGTTTACTTCTAGACCTTTCCTTGATTTAGGTCTTACACATAGGTCTGTGAATCACTCTATGTTAGTTCTAAAACATGGGGCAATGAATGAATGGGTTGAAGTTTTGTTTTGTATTTGCATATGGATATCCAGTTTTTCCATCAACTTTTGTCCATAAGATTATTCTTTTCCACTGAATCTCCTTTGTATCTTTATCAGAAATCCATTTGTCTATGTATTCCTGTCCGTTCCCCAGGAGCAGGTTTTGTTTTGTTTTGGCTTGTTTTTCCGCATTCCTTACTTGTGTTTTGGACAGTGTTAAATTAAAGACAGAACGTGACTGTCATACGAGTTCCTTTACGAGTAATGTAAGACTTCAGTTCCAAAGACCGACCCATCACAACCATCTCCTAGAATAACTCCTATTCCATTTTCCTTTGGTGGCAGTAGACAAACTTCTTCAGTCTTTAGATTTCCTGAGAGATCCCGGGCAAGTCACCTATTCCTCTGGTGTGATGACCGTATCAGCACAAAGCATTTATCACCTCCTTCCTCCCCAAAACAGGCACTTTCATCCTTTTTACTTAAAGGACTTTCCATGTAAATGCTCAACAACCTTGTCCAAGAAAAGTATAATGAACACTTTATTTTCATTGCTCCACATTCTAAACAGCTTTTTAACAAGCTAATCTTCAACACACCTGTCTATTCATTGAGTCCAGCCCTCCTATCTCTGTACAGCTGGTTATTTTCAAGGACACTGAAACAGCCAAAGAGCTTGTTCTTTTGGTTTTTTTTTGTTTTTTACTCACATTTCCATGTGTGTTATTTTCTTTCCTAGCAACGTATCAGATGGAGATATATTTTGTTAATTTTGTTCTTACCATGGAAATGAAAAAACAATGGTACTTTTATGATTTCCAATTCAGCTAAGTGAAAACACCCGGAGGGTTGACTCGAGTATTTGCTACTCCAGGGACACATCAGAGCCTTAGAATCCTTCTTCATTTGGTGTCTGACCTTTGAGGAGAGCTTGGCTGAAAGGAGACTTCAGCCTACATCTTCAATGGCCACTTGCCTTTATTCTCAGAAGGGACATCACTGTTTCTTAAATAATATTATCTTTTTTTTTTTTTTAACATCTTTATTGAGGTATAATTGCTTTACAATAGTGTGTCAGCTTCTGCTTTATAACAAAGTGAATCAGCTATACATACATATGCTCCCATGTGTCTTCCCTCTTGCGTCTCCCTCCCTCCCACTCTCCCCATCCCACCCCTCCAGGCTGTCCCAAAGCCCCGAGCTAATATCCCTGTGCCTTGCGGCTGCTTCCCCCTAGCTATCTACCTTACTACGTTTGTTAGTGTGTATATGTCCATGACTCTCTCTCGCCCTGTCAAAACTCACCCTTCCCCCTCCCCATATCCTCAAGTCCGTTCTCCAGTAGGTCTGCGCCTCTATTCCTGTCTTATCCCTAGGTTCTTCATGACATCTTTTTCCTTAAATTCCATATATATGTGTTAGCATACAGTATTTGTCTTTTTCTTTCTGACTTACTTCACTCTGTATGACAGACTCTAGGTCTATCCATCTCATTACAAATAACTCAATTTCATTTCTTTTTAAGGCTGAGTAATATTCCATTGTGTATATGTGCCACATCTTCTTTATCCATTTGTCCGATGATGGGCGCTTAGGTTCTTTCCATCTCCGGGCTATTGTAAATAGAGCTGCAATGAACATTTTGGTACATGACTCTTTTTGAATTTTGGTTTTCTCAGGGTATATGCCCAGTAGTGGGATTGCTGGGTCATATGGTAATTCTATTTGTAGTTTTTTAAGGAACCTCCATACTGTTCTCCATAGTGGCTGAACCAATTCACATTCCCACCAGCAGTGCAAGAGTGTCCCCTTTTCTCCACACCCTCTCCAGCATTTATTGTTTCTAGATTTTTTGATGATGGCCATTCTGACTGGTGTGAGATGATATCTCATTGTAGTTTTGATTTGCATTTCCCTAATGATTAATGATGTTGAGCATTCTTTCATGTGTTTGTTGGCATTCTGTATATCTTCTTTGGAGAAATGTCTGTTTAGGTCTTCTGCCCATTTTTGGATGGGGTTGTTTGTTTTTTTGTTATTGAGCTGCATGAGCTGCTTGTAAATTTTGGAGATTAATCCTTTGTCAGTTGCTTCATTTGCAAATGTTTTCTCCCATTCTGAGGGTTGTCTTTTGGTCTTGGTTATGGTTTCCTTTGCTGTGCAAAAGCTTTGAAGTTTCATTAGGTCCCATTTGTTTATTTTTGTTTTTATTTCCATTACTCTAGGAGGTGGGTCAGAAAGGATCTTGCTGTGATTTATGTCATAGAGTGTTCTTCCTATGTTTTCCTCTAAGAGTTTGATAGTTTCTGGCCTTACATTTAGGTCTTTAATCCATTTTGAGCTTATTTTTGTGTATGGTGTTAGGGAGTGATCTAATCTCATACTTTTACATGTACCTGTCCAGTTTTCCCAGCACCATTTATTGAAGAGGCTGTCCTTTCTCCACTGTACATTCCTGCCTCCTTTATCAAAGATAAGGTGTCCATATGTGCGTGGGTTTATCTCTGGGCTTTCTATCCTGTTCCACTGATCTATCTTTCTGTTTTTGTGCCAGTACCATACTGTCTTGATTACTGTTGCTTTGTAGTATAGTCTGAAGTCAGGGAGCCTGATTCCTTCAGCTCCTTTTTTCGTTCTCAAGATTGCTTTGGCTATTCGGGGTCTTTTGTGTTTCCATACAAATTGCGAAATTTTTTGTTCTAGTTCTGTGAAAAATGCCAGTGGTAGTTTGATAGGGATTGCATTCAATCTGTAGATTGCTTTGGGTAGTAGAGTCATTTTCACAATGTTGATTCTTCCCATCCAAGAACATGGTATATCTCTCCATCTATTTGTATCATCTTTAATTTCTTTCATCAGTGTCTTATAATTTTCTGCATACAGGTCTTTCGTATCCTTAGGTAGGTTTATTCCTAGATATTTTATTCTTTTTGTTGCAATGGTAAATGGGAGTGTTTTCTTGATTTCACTTTCAGATTTTTCATCATTAGTATATAGGAATGCCAGAGATTTCTGTGCATTAATTTTGTATCCTGCTACTTTACCAAATTCATTGATTAGCGCTAGTAGTTTTCTGGTAGCATCTTTAGGATTCTCTATGTATAGTATCATGTCATCTGCAAACAGTGACAGCTTTACTTCTTCTTTTCCGATTTGGATTCCTTTTATTTCCTTTTCTTCTCTGATTGCTGTGGCTAAAACTTCCAAAACTATGTTGAATAAGAGTGGTGAGAGTGGGCAACCTTGTCTTGTTCCTGATCTTAGTGGAAATGCTTTCAGTTTTTCACCATTGAGGATGATGTTTGCTGTGGGCTTGTCATATATGGCCTTTATTATGTTGAGGAAAGTTCCCTCTATGCCTACTTTCTGGAGGGTTTTTATCATAAATGGGTGTTGAATTTTGTCAAAAGCTTTCTCTGCATCTATTGAAATGATCATATGGTTTTTCTCCTTCAATTTGTTAATATGGTTTATCACATTGATAGATTTGCGTATATTGAAGAATCCTTGCATTCCTGGAATAAACCCCACTTGATCATGGTGTATGATCCTTTTAATGTGCTGTTGGATTCTGTTTGCTAGTATTTTGTTGAGGATTTTTGCATCTGTGTTCATCAGTGATATTGGCCTGTAGTTTTCTTTCTTTGTGACATCCTTGTCTGGTTTTGGTATCAAGGTGATGGTGGCCTCGTAGAAGGAATTTGGGAGTGTTCTTCCCTCTGCTATATTTTGGAAGAGTTTGAGAAGGATAGGTGTTAGCTCTTCTCTAAACGTTTGATAGAATTCACCTGTGAAGCCATCTGGTCCTGGGCTTTTGTTTGTTGGAAGATTTTTAATCACAGTTTCAATTTCAGTGCTTGTGATTGGTCTGTTCATATTTTCTATTTCTTCCTGATTCAGTCTTGGCAGGTTGTGCTTTTCCAAGAATTTGTCCATTTCTTGCAGGTTGTCCATTTTATTGGCATAGAGTTGCTTGTAGTAATCTCTCATGATTTTTTTTATTTCTGCAGTGTCAGTTGTTATTTCTCCTTTCTCATTTCTAATTCTATTGATTTGAGTCTTCTCCCTTTTTTCTTGATGAGTCTGGCTAGTGGTTTATCTATTTTGTTTATCTTCTCAAAGAACCAGCTTTTAGTTTTATTGATCTTTGCTGTCGTTTCCTTCATTTCTTTTTCATTTATTTCTGATCTGATTTTTATGATTTCTTTCCTTCTGCTAACTTTGGGGCTTTTTTGTTCTTCTTTGTCTAATTGCTTGAGGTGCAAGGTTAGGTTGTTTATTCGAGATGTTTCCTGCTTCTTAAGGTGGGCTTGTATTGCTATAAACTTCCCCCTTAGTACTGCTTTTGCTGCATCCCATAGGTTTTGGGTTGTTGTGTCTCCATTGTCATTTGTTTCTAGGTATTTTTTTATTTCCTCTTTGATTTCTTCAGTGATCACTTCATTATTAAGTAGTGTATTGTTTAGCCTCCATGTGTTTGTATATTTTACAGATCTTTTCCTGTAATTGATATCTAGTCTCATGGCGTTGTGGTCAGAAAAGATACTTGATACAATTTCAGTTTTCTTAAATTTACCAAGGCTTGATTTGTGACCCAAGATATGTTCTATCCTGGAGAATGTTCCATGAGCACTTGAGAAAAATGTGTATTCTGTTGTTTTTGGATGGAGTGTCCTATAAATATCAATTAAGTCCATCTTGTTTAATGTATCATTTAAAGCTTGTGTTTCCTTATTTATTTTCATTTTGGATGATCTGTCCATGGGTGAAAGTGGGGTGTTAAAGTCCCCTACTATGAATGTGTTACTGTCAATTTCCCCTTTTATGGCTGTTAGTATTTGCCTTACATATTGAGGTGCTCCTATGTTGGGTGCATAAATATTTACAATTGTTATATCTTCTTCTTGGATCGATCCCTTGATCATCATGTAGTGTCCTTCTTTATCCCTTTTAATAGTCCTTATTTTAAAGTCTATTTTGTCTGATATGAGAATTGCTACTCCACCTTTCTTTTGGTTTCCATTTGCATGGAATATCTTTTTCCATCCCCTTACTTTCAGTCTGTATGTGTCTCTAGGTCTGAGGTGGGTCTCTTGTAGACAGCATATATAAGGGTCTTGTTTTTGTATCCATTCAGCCAATCTGTGTCTTTTGGTGGGAGCATTTAGTCCATTTACATTTAAGGTAATTATCGATATGTATGTTCCTATTCCCATTTTCTATATTGTTTTGGGTTCGTTATTATAGGTCGTTTCCTTCTTTTGCATTTCTTATCTAGAGAAGTTCCTTTAGCATTTGTTGTAAAGCTGGTTTGGTGGTGCTGAACTCTCTCAGCTTTTGCTTGTCTGTAAAGGTTTTAATTTCTCCATCAAATCTGAATGAGATCCTTGCTGGGTAGAGTAGTCTTGGTTGCAGGTTTTTCTCCTTCATCACTTTCAGTATGTCCTGCCACTCCCTTCTGGCTTGTAGGGTTTCTGCTGAGAGATCAGCTGTTAACCTTATGGGGATTCCCTTGTGTGTTATTTGTTGTTTTTCCCTTGCTGCTTTTAATATGCTTTCTTTGTATTTAATTTTTGATAGTTTGATTAATATGTGTCTTGGCGTATTTCTCCTTGTATTTATCCTGTATGGGACTCTCTGTGCTTCCTGGACTTGATTAACTATTTCCTTTCCCATATTAGGGAAGTTTTCAACTATAATCTCTTCAAATATTTTCTCAGTCCCTTTCTTTTTCTCTTCTTCTTCTGGAACCCCTATAATTCGAATGTTGGTGCGTTTAATGTTGTCCCAGAGGTCTCTGAGACTGTCCTCAGTTCTTTTCATTCTTTTTTCTTTATTCTGCTCTGCAGTAGTTATTTCCACTACTTTATCTTCCAGGTCACTTATCCGTTCTTCTGCCTCAGTTATTCTGCTATTGGTCCTATCTAGAGTACTTTTAATTTCATTTATTGCGTTGTTCATCGTTGCTTGTTTCATCTTTAGTTCTTGTAGGTCCTTGTTGACTGTTTCTTGCATTTTGTCCATTCTACTTCCAAGATTTCGGATCATCCTTACTATCATTATTCTGAATTCTTTTTCAGGTAGATTGCCTATTTCCTCTTCATTTGTTAGGTCTGGTGGGTTTTCACCTTGCTCCTTCATCTGCTGTGTGTTTTTCTGTCTTCTCATTTTGCTTATCTTACTGTGTTTGGGGTCTCCTTTTTGCAGGCTGCACGTTCATAGTTCCCGTTGTTTTTGATGTCTGTCTCCAGTGGCTAAGGTTGTTTCAGCGGGTTGTGTAGGCTTCCTGGTGGAGGGGACTAGTGCCTGTGTTGTGCTGGATGAGGCTGGATCTTGTCTCTCTAGTGGGCAGGTTCACGTCTGGTGGTGTGTTTTGGGGTGTCTGTGGCGTTGTTATGATTTTAGGCAGCCTCTCTGCTAATGGGTCTGGTTGTGTTCCTGTTTTGCTAGTTGTTTGGCATAGGTTGTCTAGCACTGTGGCTTGCTGGTCGTTGAGTAAAGCTGGGTGCTGGTGTTAAGATGGAGGTCTCTGGGAGATTTCCACCGTTTAATATTATGTGGAGCTGGGAGGTCTCTTGTTGACCAGTGTCCTGAAGTTGGCTCTCCTACCTCAGAGGCAGAGCCCTGTGTCCTGGGCTGGAGCACCAAGAGCCTTTCATCCACACGGCTCAGAATAAAAGGGAGGAAAAGTAGAGAGAATTATTAGAAGTATGAGGAAAGAAAGAAGGAAAGGAGGAAAGGAAGGAAGGAAGAAAGAAGCAAAGAAGGAAAGAAAGGAGGGAGGGAGGGAGGAAGGAAGGAAGGAAGGAGGGAAAGAAGGAGAAAATGTAGAGAGAATTAGTAGAAGTATGAGGAAAGAAAGAGGGAAAGGAGGAAAGGAAGGAAGGAAGAAAGAAGGAAAGAAAGGAGGGAAGGAGGGAGGGAGGGAGGAAGGAAGGAAAGAAGGAGGGAAAGAAGGAGAAAATGTAGAGAGAATTAGTAGAAGTTTGAGGAAAGAGAGAAGGAGAGGAGGAAAGGAAGGAAGGAAGAAAGAAGCAAAGAAGGAAAGAAAGTAGGGAGGGAGGGAGGAAGGAAGGAAGGAAGGAGGGAAAGAAGAAAATGTAGAGAGAATTAGAAGTATGAGGAAAGAAAGAAGGAAAGGAGGAAAGGAAGGAAGGAAGAAAGAAGCAAAGAAGGAAAGAAAGGGAGGGAGGGGGGAAGGAAGGAAGGAAGGAGGGAAAGAAGGAGAAAATGTAGAGAGAATTAGTAGAAGTATGAGGAAAGAAAGAAGGAAAGGAGGAAAGGAAGGAAGGAAGAAAGAAGCAAAGAAGGAAAGAAAGGAGGGAGGGAGGGAGGAAGGGAGGAAGGAAGGAGGGAAAGAAGGAAAAAAGACAGAAAGAAAGAAGATACAGTAAAAATAAAATAAAGTATAATATAGTTATTGTACTAAAAAATATTTAGAAAGAAAAAAAAAAAAAAAGAACGGATAGAACCCTAGGACAAATGTTGGAAACAAAGCTATACAGAGAAAATCTTACACAGAAGCATACACATACGCGTTCACAAAGAGAGGCAAAGGGGGAAAAATCATAAATCCTGCTCCCAGAGACCACCTCCTCAACCTGGGGTGATTCGCTGTCTAAAGGAGGGAAGGAAGGAAGGAAAGAAAGAAAGAACGAAGGTAAAGTACAATAAAGTTATTACAATTAAAATTAATTATTAAGAAAAAAAAGTTTTTTTTTAAAAAAAACCATGGACGGATAGAGCCCTAGGACAAATGTTGGAAGCAAAGCTATACAGAGAAAATCTTACACAGAAGCATACACATACACGTTCACAAAGAGAGGCAAAGGGGGAAAAATCATAAATCCTGCCCCCAGAGACCACCCCCTCAACCTGGGGTGATTCGCTGTCTAAAGGAGGGAAGGAAAGAAAGAAAGAAAGAACGATGGTAAAGTTCAATAAAGTTATTACAATTAAAATTAATTATTAAGAAAAAAAAATTTTTTTTTTTTAAAAAAACCATGGACGGATAGAGCCCTAGGACAAATGGTGGAAGCAAGAGTATACAGACAAGATCTCACACAGACGCATACACGCACACATTCACAAAAAGAGGAAAAGGGAAAAAAATCACAGATCTCGCTCCTAAATTCCCCCTCTTCAATTTGGGATCACTCCCTGTCTATTCAGGTATTCCACAATGCAGGGCACATCAAGTTGATTGTGGAGCTTCAATCCGCCGCCTCCGCGGCTGCCGGGAGAGACCTCCCCCTCTCCTCCCTGCTCTCACAGCTCACAGGAGCTCAGCTTTGTACCCGGCCCTGCCCCTGCGCGCAAGTCGCTGGAGGGCGTCTGTTTTTTGCTCAGACAGGACGGGGTTAAAGGAGCCGCTGATTCGGGAGCTCCGGCTCACTCAGGCCGGGGGTTGGGGGATGGGGGAAGGCGGGGCACTGCGTGCGGGGCGGGCCTGCGGCGGCAGAGGCGGCGTGACGCTGCGGCAGCGGCCGGCGTGACGCAGCACCGGCCTGAGACCCGCCGTGCCTACTCCCGGGGAAGTTGTCCCTGGATCCCGGGAACCTGGCAGTGGCGGCCTGCACAGGCTCCGCGGACGAGGGCCGCGGAGAGTGACCTGTGCTCGCACACAGGCCCCTTGGTGGCGGCAGCAGCAGCCCCAGCGTCTCCCGCCCGTCTCTGGGGTCCGCGGTTTCAGCCGCGGCTCGCGCCCGTCTCGGGGGCTCGCGCCCTCAGCCGCGGCTCGCGCCCGTCTCTGGGGTTCGCGCTTTTAGCCGCGGCTCGCGCCCGTCTCTGGAGTTCCTTTAAGCAGCGCTCTTAAACCCCTCTCCTCGCGCACCAGGAAACAAAGAGGGAAGAAAAAGTCTCTTGCCTCTTCGGCCGGTGCAGGCTTTTCCCCGAACTCCCTCCCGGCTAGTCGTGGTGCACTAACCCCTTCAGGCTATGTTCAAGCCGCCAACCCCAGTCCTCTCCCTGAGCTCCGTCCAAAACCGAAACCCGAGCCTCAGCTCGCAGCCCCGCCCGCCCCGGTGGGTGAGCAGCAAGCCTCTCGGGTTGGTGAGTGCTGGTCGGCACCGATCGTCTGTGCAGGAATCTCCCCGCTTTGCCCTCCGCACCCGTCGCTGTGCACTACTCCGCGGTGCCGAAACTCCCCTCTCTGCCTCCCGCAGTCTCCGCCCGCGGAGGGGCTTCCTAGTGTGTGGAAACTTTTCCTCCTTCACAGCTCCCTCCTACTGGTGCAGGTGCCGTCCTTATTCTTTTGTCTCTGTTTTTTCTTTTGCCCTACCCAGTTACATGGGGAGTTTCTTGCCTTTTGGGAGGTCTGAGGTCTTCTGCCAGCCTTCAGTAGGAGTTCTGTAGGAGTTGTTCCACGTGTGGATGTATTTCTGGTGTATCCGTGGGGAGGAAGGCGATCTCCGCGTCTTACTCTTCCGCCATCTTCCCCCGTCTCCAATATTATCTTTCTTTACTTTGTTTTCTCTTTTCTTTTGGTCTCAATATCATTTTTTTCTTTCTTTCACATATTCCTGTTTGCATTTTCCTATCTAATCTCCTACTGTGAAAGCTATAGAATAGGAGGTTTTCTTTTCTTTTTTTAATTGAAGTCTAGTTGATTTACAGTGTTGTGTTCATTATTGCTGTACAGCAAAGTGATTCGGTTGTATATATATATAAATTCTTTTTTTAATATATTCTTTTCCATGATGGTTTATCACAGGATATTGAATATAGTTCCCTGTGCTATATAGTAGGACCTTGTTGTTCATCCATTCTATGTATAAAAGCTTACATCTGCTAACCCCAGCCTCCCATCCTTCCTTTCCTCCCCCCACCGCCACCCCCCACTTTGGGACCCACAGGTCTGTTCTCTATGTCTGTGAGTCTGTTTCTGTTTCATAGATAAGTTCATGTGTATTATTTTTTAAATTCAGCATATAAGTGGTATCATATAATACTTGTCTTTCTCTGACTTACTTCACTTAGTATGATAATCTCTAGGTCCATCCATGTTGCTGCAAATGACATTATTTCATTCTTTTTTATAGCTGAGTGGTATTCCATTGTATATATGTACCACATCTTTTTAAAATTTAATTTATTATTAGTTTTTGGCTGTGTTGGGTCTTCGTTGCTGCGCGTGGGCTTTCTCTAGTTGCGGCGAGTGGGAACTACCCTTTGTTGCGGTGCACGGGCTTCTCATTGCGGTGGCTTCTCTTGTTGTGGAGTGTGAGCTTCAGTAGTTGAGGCATGTGGGCTCAGTATTTGTGGCTCACAGACTCAGTAGTTGTGGCACGCGGGCTCTAGAGCACAGGCTCATTAGTTGTGGCGCACGGGCTTTGTTGCTCCGTGGCATGTGGGATCTTCCCAGACCAGGGCTCAAACCCATGTCCCGTGCATTGCCAGGCAGTTTTTTTAACCACTGCACCACCAGGGAAGTTCCTGTACCACATCTTTATCCATTCCTCTGTCGATGGGCATTTAGGTTGCTTCCATGTCGTGGCTATTGTAGCTAGTACTGCAAGGAACATTGGGTTTCCTTCTCAAATTTGTCCACGTTTCTGTAACTGTGAAGCCTCTTTTTTCCGGTTTATAAATATCTGTCTTGATTTCCTGTTTTCTCTGTGATCGTTGTTTTCACGTCTTAGATTTCACAACTCCTATCTAAATAATGCAAGGAAGGTTTTGAACCTCGCCCCTAAAAACACCTGGTTCCCTCAAGGATTCCTGACCAAGGTTCCAATGTACTTAGAATCTACCCTGATATAATTAACCACAAGCCGACTTTCTGAGATCTGATCCTGGTGACATTCTCTGCACAGTGCATTTCAAATGGGAACATGCTCAGTGACCCCACCAAAGAAATTTATTGGTGCTGCTGGTTCTGATGGAGCGTGTTTAGTATTGAGCCTGGAACCCCGCATTTCTAACAAACACCCCAGGAGATGTCATTGGTTCTCATCTCAAACCATACTTTTCAGTGACAAAGTCTTCCCAGAACACTTCCCAAAGCTTGTCCTGTTTTAAGTATCCAGTAGGGTACTGATTCCCTATGTAGATGTCTCTATTCCTACCCAGGAGCTTTGGTTTGACCAGATCTGGGAAGGTTTTCTAAAACTGCTTGTAAGATATTGGTTCTCAATCAGGGACCTCTGTACCTCCCAAGAATTTGTCCATTTCTTCCAGGTTGTCCATCTTATTGGCATAGAGTTGCTTGTGGTAGTCTCTCAGGATGCTTTGTATTTCTGCGGTGTCCACTGTAACTTCTCCTTTTTCATTTCTAATTTTATTGATTTGAGTCCTCTCCCTCTCTTTCTTGATGAGTCTGGCTAAAGGTTTATCAATTTTGTTTATCTTCTCAAAGAACCAGCTTTTAGTTTTATTGATATTTGCTATTGCTTTCTTTGTTTCTATTTCATTTATTTCTGCTCTGATCTTTATGATTTCTTTCCATCTACTAACTTTGGGTTTTTTTTTTTTTTTTTTTTTTTTTTTTTTTATGCGTTACGCGGGCCTCTCACTGTTGTGGCCTCTCCCGTTGCGGAGGACAGGCTCCGGACGCGCAGGCTCAGCGGCCATGGCTCACGGGCCCAGCCGCTCCGCGGCATGTGGGATCCTCCCAGACCGGGGCACGAACCCGTGTCCCCTGCATCGGCAGGCGGACTCTCAACCACTGCGCCACCAGGGAAGCCCTAACTTTGGGTTTTATTTGTTCTTCTTTCTCTGATTCCTTTAGGTTTGAGGTTCGATTATTTTTTTGAGATTTTTCTTGTTTCTTGAGGTAGGATTGTATTGCTATAAACTTCCCTCTTAGAACTGCTTTTGCTGCATCCCCATAGGTTTTGGATCGTCGTGTTCTCATTGTCATTTGTCTCTAGGTATTTTTTGATTTCCTCTTTGATTTCTTCAGTGATCTCTTGGTTATTTAGTACCGTATTATTTAACCTACATGTGTTTGTGTTTTTAACGTTTTTTTCCCTGTAATTGATTTCTGATCTCATAGTGTTGTGGTTGGAAAAGATGCTTGATATGATTTCAGTTTCCTTAAATTTACCGAGTCTTGATTTGTGTCCCAAGATGTGATCTATCTTGGATAATGTTCCATGCGCACTTGAGAAGAAAGTGAAATCTGCTTTTTTTGGATGGCATGTCCTATAAATATCAATTAAATCTATCAGGTCTATTGTGTCATTTAAAGCTTCTGTTTCCTTATTAATTTTCTGTCTGGATGATCTGTCCATTGGTGTAAGTGAGGTGTTAAAGTCCCCCACTATTATTGTGTTACTGTTGATTTCCTCTTTTATAGCTGTTAGCATTTGCCTTATGTATTGAGGTGCTCCTATGTTGGGTGCATATATATTTATAATTGTTGTATCTTCTTCTTGGATTGATCCCTTGATCATTATGTAGTGTCTTTCCTTGTCTCTTATTTTAAAGTCTATTTTATCTGATATGAGTATTGCTACTCCAGCTTTCATTTGATTTCCATTTGCATGGAATAAATATCTTTTTTCCATCCCCTCACTTTCAGTCCGTATGTGTCCCTAGGTCTGAAGTGGGTCTCTTGTAGACAGCACATATATGGGTCTTGTTTTGTATCCATTCAGTGAGCCTTTGTCTTTTGTTTGGAGCATTTAATCCATTCACATTTAAGATAATTATCAATATGTATGTTTCTGTTACCATTTTCTTAATTGTTTTGGGTTTGTTTTTGTCAGCCCTTTTATTCTCTTGTGTTTCCCACTTAGAGAAGTTCCTTTAGCATTTGTTGTAAAGCTGGTTTGGTGGTGCTGAATTCTCTTAGCTTTTGCTTGTCTGTAAAGCTTTTGACTTCTCCGTCGAATCCAAATGAGATCCTTGCCGGGTAGAGTAATCTTGGTTATAGGTTATTCCATTTCATCACTTTAGATAAATCGTTCCACTCTCTCCTGGCTTGTAGAGTTTTTGCTGAGAAAACAGTCGTTAACCTTATGGGAGTTCCCTTGTATGTTGTTTGTCATTATTCCCTTGTTGCTTTTAATAATTTTTCTTTGGATTTAATTTTTGTCAATTTGATTGCTATGTGTCTTGGTGTGTTTCTCCTTGGATTTATCCTGCCTGGGACTCTCTGCGCTTCCTGGACTTGGGTGGCTATTTCCTTTCTCACATTAGGGAAGTTTTTGACTATAATCTGTTCAGATATTTTCTCGGGTCTTTTCTCTCTCGCTTCTCATTCTGGGACCCCTATAATGAGAATGTTGGTGTGTGTAATGTTGTCCCAGAGGTCTCTTAGGCTGTCTTCATTTCTTTTCATTCTTTTTCTTTATTCTGTTCTGTGGCAGTGAATTCCAGCATTCTGTCTTGCAGGTCACTTATCCGTTCTTCTGCCCCAGTTATTCTGCTATTGATTCCTTCTAGTGTAGTTTTCATTTCAGTTATTGTATTGTTCATCTCTGTTTGTTCTTTAATTCTTCTAGGTGTTTGTTAAAATTTCTTGCATCTTCTTGATCTTTGCTTCCGTTGTTTTTCCAAGGTGCCAGGTCATCTTCACTATCATTATTCTGAATTCTTTTTCTGGAAGGTTGCCTCTTTCCACTTTTAGTTGTTTTTCTGGGGCTTTATCTTGTTCCTTCATCTGGTACATAGCCCTCTGCCTTTTCATCTTGTCTCTCTTTCTGTGAATGTGGTTTTCGTCCCACAGGCTGCAGGATTGTAGTTCTTCTTGCTTCTGCTCTCTGCCCTCTGGTGGATCCAACCCTTTATTCTTAACGTGATTTTGGACAGTAAATTTGCCCTGGTGTTTATACGGATAGAAATATTTCCTTCAAATCTTCTGTTTCCTCGGAGACTTCTTCTTCGCACTTTCCCTCTTTCTTTTTACTGCCGTTTTTTGAAATACTAAGCTGTATCTCTGAATGCCATCATATCTGGGTTTAAATGACAGATAATAAAGATGAACATAACTTACACCTACAACGTAAATATATGTTTTAATCCGATTGACAAGAGACCTCTTAGCACTCTTTGATGTTTTTGGAGACCCTCTATTTCTTTGATTGAAATAATTCCTCCTGCTTCATTTCTTTACATTTGGATTCTTCTGCTGAAACTTAAATGTTACCATGGGAATAACTGTTCTTTTGAGGGTGAAATAATCAAATTATGTGCTTACATTTATTACTAATTTAACGTAAAATTTAAATGTGAGAGAGCGAGAGACGGACAGACACGAAGATCTACAATTCCTAAAATCTTTTTTAGTTTAAGGCATTGCCATTGATCTGTATGGTGGAGCTGAAAGTTCAGAATTAAATTTGAGAATCCAAACCTTGTTTCTTCTGTATTTCGTGAGTTCCTGGGAGAAGTGTGATCAGAAAGAAGTGGAGTGTGACTGCTTCTGCATAACTCGATAGATACCCATTTCTGTTGTGGCGAAGTTGAAACTGAGAGCCGTTGGGCACGTAAGCGTCTTCAGAACGAAGTCTGATATTTCTTTTCTAAATCTCCGCTTTCACGGTGACCTCCACACATACTATCCCAGCTCCCTGATGCTGTTTGCTATTTCCTGGGGTTTTAAATGAATGGGTGCCTCTGAGGATGGCCGTATTTCTCCCTCTTCCGAGCTCTTTGTTTAGAAATCCCAGTCCCCCTTCAAAGCATCCTGTGTGCGTCACATTCCTCACGTAAGTTTTCAGACTGCCCGTGTTCCCACCCTCTCCAGCTTCCTGGTGCCGTCTTTCCACCTCATCCATGACATTATTGTAGGATTTCACGTACAGTGTTGTTATTAGCATGTGAATCTGTATCCCTCACTCTCCTTTCACCAACGAAGGTCAGAAGCGTGTTTCTTCGTCTTCTCTTATTCATCTGAGTTCTTAGTAAACCACCTGCAGTATAGTCAGCATTCCACGGGTAGTACTTGGGGCTCTGACAGCTCTAATAAATGTAGTCGCGATTGAACATCGCTGTGTGTAAGCCTTTCAGGGCAGAGCGCACTGCGTGTCCTCTACCTGCCCACAGCTTCTGGGGCACGGTGGGAGCCATCGCTCACCAATTCCGCGTGAAGGATTCAAGCCCCTGGGTGGGACCGTCGGGGCCGAGGGCAGGATCCTCTTCCCCCTGCTGTGTCCCTCTTTCCTGTCATGAGTTGATGCCAGTGGAGCTTCTGGGACTCCTCCCCCTAAGCAAAGGCTCCAGGACATTCCCTGGAGGCCTAGAGCGGACCTGATCCCACAACTCCAGAGACCCTCCTCAGCCCCATAACTCAGGGAGTCATGCTTTTCGACATATAATCCCGATAATTCTCTGCAAACATGCAAGCCAGACCCTCCCTCAGGCTACGGGATTTATATGTGGTTTCTTTCTACGTTATTTTTGCTACTTGACAAAAAAGTTGAAGGCTCTCTGTCATTTTCATCATCAAGATGAATATTACGCATATAAACCTTGAATGGCCCATTCTCACCGGTCTTCTCTGGGTTATTGGATGCGACGTAAAGGGTTTTCCGTTCTCCTGAAAGGTGAAAGCAAAATTCTCTGCAGAAATTTTAGTTCCTCTCTTTTAATTTTGTCTGACATCATCCCTCAGGAGCTTCCTTTCTCTTTTGCACATCAGCACAAATTATCTAACTTTACTGAACAAAGCAGGATTTATAAGCTTGTGTGACTACCCAAATCAGTGGTAAAGGAAGAAATGGAGATATTCCTGAAATAAGCTTACACTCTGTTATCAAATGCAAGAACTGCAGTCCAGCTGGTAATTGGCTGGCTCACCTTCTCTTTTACAAGCAGAGTAGAAATGGATGAGGACCCAATTAAAAGACAATATAAATACACAGAGACCGTGGAAGACATGTTCAGTAGAAGTGTATATGGACCCAGGTAATGGAGTAATTCTGAGTCAGAGGAGATGGCTAGGCTTTGGGGCAGATAAATTTGGATACACGTATATAAAGCCCCAAAAGGGACACACACACACACGCACACGCACATCCACATCCATAAAACAGCCATCACACCCTCTTTTTCCAAGAAGCCTTTTGAGATCTTTCTTCTTCAGCCAGCCCCACCTCCGTGAAATCTTAATTGCAGAAATAACGGTCTGTCTGGTTACATACACTAGTTGTGTCTGGGCTTTGTAGGTGCAAGAGCGTGATTCTTTCTAACCCACAAGGAATCCCTTTTGGGCCCCTTTTAGGGGCAGTATTGACACCACTGAGAATGCATGTCCTAGAAACATGCCCCCTGATAATTGATGACGTGGATTCCACAGTGACTGTATCGTTCCAGGGGGATCTCAGGCATTTGCTGGTGTAGCCAAAGCAGCCCCTGCTCGTTGCTTCATATTCTAATAATAGTTATTATTGTTATTATTATGTTTTAGTCTCAACTTTAGTATTGTCAGGGAGAAGTTTTCAGGCTCAGAAAGAGCCGGGCTCAGGTCTCCAAATGGGGATAGCAGGAGCAAGGGTCTTCATCTTGCCACGCAGTTTTCTCTCCAGAAATCTCTCCTCCCCAAGCCTCCTGTGCGCCCCTCGGGCCATCCAGAATCCCACAGATCCATCCATGCAGATGGGGAAAAATGCAAACCCTGGTCACACCTCCAGGGTCTGTGCTAACTTCAAGATAACGCGTGTGGCCCGTTTCAATCATGAAAATAGGCATTGACCCAACTAGAGGAGACAGTCCCGTAGTTTGTACAAACGTCCAGAGGGGTAGCTTCCCTCTGGAAGGGCAGGGACCACTGTCTCCCCCATTATCCGTGCACTGCTTTTAACGTGCGTAGTGTCTGTTTGTTCTTTATTTTCGTCTCGGTGTGTGTATTTATTTTGCCAGATGGCGGGTATGGCGTTCTTGTGGGGCCATGGCTCCGAGCTCCGTTGTTTGTCACCATGTTTACTGTCCATGGACTGTGGAATTGCTTCCCCCTCCCCGTCCCTGAGTTACAGTTGCATGTTAGCTGGTCCCGCGTTTTAGGAAAAAGCCACTCTCGGCACCGATAAGTCACGCTGGAAACGTACGAGAGCGTCCTCTCAAATCCTGCCTCATAGGTTACCTGCGCTCAAGGACAGCACTTAATGAACTTTCCTCAATTGTAGCCATCTGGTGACTGTGTTAGGAGACACATTCAGTGTCTGTGGAATGAAGGGGTGTCTCAGATTTAAAAAAATAACTATTAAAAAGTGCAGATGTTCAGTGTCTTGGAATAACCTGTAATGGAAAAGAATCTGACAAAGAATATGTATGTATGAGAACCTGCCGTAGAGCACAGGGGACTCTACTCACTGCTCTGTGGTGACCTAAACGGGAAGGGAATCCAGAAAAGACGGGATATATGTAAGCGTAGAGCCGATTCACTTTGCTGCGCAGCAGAAACTAACAACATTGTAAAGCAACGCTACTGCAGTGAAATTTTTAAAAAATGTATGTATGAAGAGTATATATGTATGTATATGTATAACTGAATCGCTTTGCCCTACACCCGAAGCTCACGCAACATTGTAAATTAGCTATGCTCCAGTTTCAAAAAGCACAGCAGAGAGCAGAGTAGGCACGTACGCCATGCCTACCGTCCAGAAAGTGGGTATTTTCACAGGTGCCAATACCGAGGGTTCAGCAGGTCTCCGTGGAGCCCATGCTGGGGAAGGCCATTGTTCTAGGCTTGCGGCAGAGAAAACAGCGGCCCACACAGGCACGGATCCACAGAGCTGCTGTTCCGGGAGGGGAGACAGGAAACAGAGAAATAAACCCACGGTGTAGGAGACTGATGAGAGTTATATGGAAACATAACACAGGGCACCCGGGCAGAGATCTGATGAGTGGAGGACAGCAAGCCATACAGTCGCTTGAGTGAAGAGGTTCCCGAAAGAGTGACTACTAAGTCTAATACCTTTTTTTCTTTTGTTAATTTTGGTGAAATACACAGAACTCGAAATTGACAGAATGAAATTGTATGTAGATAGACAAATAGCTAGCTAGGTAGATAGATCCTATTAAATGTTACAGTATATAATTTACCTAAGTTTACCTGTCATCTGTGTTTGCACATACATATACAGTAATAAACTTATTTAACATTTACTATCCTCTCCACGTAACATGCAAAGAGAATCAGACTCTGTGAAAAATGTACAATGTATGTTCTTTACCAGATACACTTCTTAGATATAAAGATGCAAACACACTGGAAAGGAATATACCATGAAAATCCTAAAAAAATCATTTTGGAGCAAGAAAACTTTTCTGGCTTTTTCAGTGTTTCTTTAAAGAAAACAAAACAAAACAAAAAAGCTTCAGTCAGTGGGACACTGAAGTATATATGATATAAAATTAGGAAATGTTACCTTTCACTTCTCCTGGAAACATTTTCACATGCCATAAGGGTTAGGTGTGTAGCCATTTGTTTCTCTAATGAAGGAAATACTTGTTCTGATCCAACAGGATAATAAAACTTCTCTTATCTCCCCCGAAAGTAACTGGTTAGAACTCAGACTTATCTTTAGGTTAAGCCCCAAGGTCCCTAGAAGACTGGTATTCACTTGGGGTATTTACACTTCAAGGAGGAATGATCTTATGGCCATTGGTAGGGATAAAATCGACAGGTGTCTCAGGCTCCTGGGGAGGTTTTATTTACATTCCAAAGGCTAAAGGCTGGAGGAAGGAGCGGACTCCTTCAGAGGACAGCTTCCCTTTGACTTGTCCACACAAGAAAACTCATTTTTCCTGCCTCCCAGGATGTAGGCTCTTTACTTTGAACAATTGACTTGTTTCTTATTGCATCCCCCCCCCCCCCCCCCCCCCCCCCCCCCCCCCCCCCCCCCCCCCCCCCCCCCCCCCCCCCCCCCCCCCCCCCCCCCCCCCCCCCCCCCCCGGGTGAGGACTGGGACAAACCCCAGGAATGCACTTATTATTTCCTGTGAGATTCTTCACAGGAAATCCACCTCTGAACGAAGGCACCTTGTGTGCACATTCAGGATACAATTAATAAAAACCCAACAAACACTAAGTAAGCTGTTATGGCTGTAGTAATATCAGACAGAATTAGCAAAACATGCAAGAAAGGGGGGGAAAAAAGGAACAGTGGACAAGAGTAAAAGATGAAACACACCAGGAAGGTATAACAATCCTAAAAGAGCATATGAGGAATGCTAAATCCTGAAATCACCGGAGCAGACATCGACAGAACTACGATTGCAAAATTAGAGTGGGAGAGTTCAACACGCTTCTTTCAGGACTGAGAGAACATGTCAGTAAACTATCACAAAGCATATAAAACATTTGGAAAAGAAGATTCATCAAGTTGAACTAATTATTCTGTCTAAAACATTTCGCAGAACAATGGGAGAATGCTTGAACTTTAAAAAAGCAAACCAAAATTTTCTATCTGCTGAAGCTTCGAGGGAGTCTCACAAATGACACAACAGTAAAATCATACAGGTTATTATGCATTTAACATTGAACTTAGTATAGCATAAGTAAAAAGAGAACTTGAAAGTACGTATCTATTTGGAATTTAGAAAGAATTTTTTTAAAAAGGTGGATCCAAGAAAAAGTAATTGGAAATTTGAAAATATTTTGAATTGGGAGGATATATATTAAGCTTTGGTCTAAATGTTTTCGGCATATCTCTTGGGATTCTTTTAGCCACCCTCTGAAATAAGGACCCTTATTATCCTTACATTACAGATGAACTTGACAACACAGGTGTTACTTTGGGGTGAGGCATAAATAAAATTACCGTCAATACTGAGGTAATGTATAAGCTGCTTAAATAACAATTGGTCATAAATTCTCAGGGCTTCCCTCTGTACCTCGCAAGTCGCATACAGACAGGAGAATTGTGGAGACACAGAAGCATTTTTGAAATGTGGTCTCTAACCCTTAGCAAAACAGAAAGCCCCCGGTGACTTTTGAGTGGAGAAATGTCATGCTGTAATGTTAACTTTAATCAGATTGTGTATTTCACTTCTTAACAGCGGCTGGGCCGGGTGAGACCACTCAGGTGTCTTGTTGGAAAACAGAGCAATGGATGAGAGGGTGGTATTTGTTCCTGGTGGTCCTGGTATTAGCAATGACTCATGTTTGGTTTCTGCAAACACTTTGAAATAGAGCCTCTGTCACGTGCTTGCAGATTGAGCACAGATCGGGAGAGAGGAGGAACAGCCAGAGATATAGACGTCTGCCTGCAGGCTTCTAAGAATTAGAAGATGGACCTTGGGTCGTTTCGGGGCACGTGGTGTGTGAGAACATACCAGACGTCTTCCTCAGCCCGCTTGGCTGGTGGCCCCAGCACCCACCATCAGTGGTAGTGGACACGGGTCAATGTTTATTTCAGCCTCCCGGCCATGCACTCGGCAGCTCGTGGAAGGCTCTGCTCCATGTTTCCTCATTCCAGGACACCAGAGGAGAAATAGCTCTTTCTGTGGGAAGTGCCCATTCTCGGGGCAAAGGGAAAAACAGGAGTTTGCACCGAACCCCACAATGACATTGCAAGTTTCTTCTCAGAGGTGGCATGTGGCATGTCATTAGGTCAGAACTTGACGTGATCCATCGTACTTCACGGTGTGGAGATGGTTGAAATGTGGGTGCATCCCGGTCAGTCATCATTTCAGCTCATGTCCGTATGACATCCATAAGCCCCACCCTGCCCTCAGCTTTGAGGTGTATTCCAGAGAGACATGAAAAGGAGAGATAGGGGTACTCTTGTTTAGACACCTCTCTTGAAGAATTTGGCAAGAGAAGAAGAGAGAAGCATGGCATATTTGGAGAGGAATAGGTGCTACA
Source organism: Phocoena sinus (assembly GCF_008692025.1). Lineage (NCBI taxonomy): Eukaryota > Metazoa > Chordata > Mammalia > Artiodactyla > Phocoenidae > Phocoena > Phocoena sinus. The sequence continues at coordinate 3,108,194 of NC_045784.1, read as the reverse complement.
GTCACTTTTTTAATTGAGGAGGAATAATCAAAATAAATAAGTATCAACAGTATAACAAATAAATGATTCAGAAGAGAGAGAAACAATCAAATATAGCAAATATATGTTTCTCAAACCCCATAATATTGTTTGCAAATCTAAAAAGCATCTGTAAAGTTTAATAATTGCTCATGAAGCTTGTATTAGGGTTCTCCAGAGAAACAGAACGAATATGAGATACATATAGCGAATATATATTATACGTAATAAACATCTCTAATATAAATATATAAAAATATTTAATATATATTACATATACTTTTATAATATATAATAGTATAATATAACTTTTATATAATATACTTTAATATTAAACATAAACATGTTGATTATAAGTATTATGTATAAAATTTAAGTTGAACCAAGCAGAGTATTTTTGCATGCATAGAGAAACTTAGTGAAAATTTTAAATGTATCCTTACTGGTATGAAAGCTCACACTAATCCATCCTTTGAGGGTCTCACGTATTCACATTTTATGGTTGAGCAAAGCAAAACAAAAACACCAGAGAAAGTACACGTCCCACGTCTCTCTGTAAATGTGAGGAAGGACAGATTTTTGGAAGTTTAAAGGAAACACATCTAATTTTCACCAGTTGTGTGCAAGAGTTCCAGGACAGTAAATCACATTGCAAGACGCTGATTTTCCTGTATTGCTATGAGTTTGAAAAAAGGCCTGGTAGGCTAGGTGAGGTGTTTGTTGGACTGTCACTTCGATCGTAAGCAACTGTCATCCAGATCTTGCATCTCTGGGCAGCATTTAGGGATGTAGTGAAGAATACGGTGACGGAGAACTTGCCGTCTTCACAGCAATGTACAGTGTAGATTGCCACAGTGAAAACTGCGCAAAGTGTTATAAAGGGGTACTGCAAAATCATCAAGGGTGAGTAATGAGTGAATAATGGGTGGTGGTATTTAAGCTGAGGTTGAGTGGAAATCAACTAAGTAAACGCAGCTGGCATCAGGAGAACACATTGTAGGGAAGGAAGGGTGGTTAAAGGGTCGACCAGTTGTACGTGTAACAAATGACTCTAGTAATGCGTTGGCTGAGATGAGATTGTTGGCTTCAAACCTACACGAGGATTTTTCTCCTGTGCACCTATCAAGTGCATAATTTCCCACTTCAATGTGAAATGTTCCATTTATCCATTAAATGCCTATTGAGGTCTATTTCCTTGCCCTTCTTCCCATTAGAGTAACGTTTTTTCTTCTCTGGGCACATGTCTGCTGACTCAAGAGCAAACTTCCATACACAGCAGGATGTAAAAGCGTGGATTGAAACCATCTTTGAAGGCAAGACTAGAGCTGAGTCTATTTGATGAGGAGAAAAAGAAATTTAAAAACCTGTAGAACTGCTCCTTTTGTCTTGGGCATTAGGATCACGTGAGTGTGTTTTGCGGTGGCTCAGTAGGTCTTAGTATTAAAGTTCCACACAATCAGGAGATTCTTCCACCATTTCCATCCCTGTGTGTCTATACATGAAAATAAGAGCCCTTCTTCTGGGCAATTATGTCCATATCTTCGGGGTCACACTCAATAGAGGGAAGGCAGCAAAGCTAAGTCTTCATAATTTCTCAAGTTCTCCCTGAAACCTATAGATCATATCAGTAATCTGTAGGAAACATTTTCATTGAAACATCTTCAATGAAGTAGCCTCCCTAAAATGCCAGTACCAGAGAATTCACAGTACGAGGCAGCTACTTGAAGTCATACTCCCAAGACAAGATGTTCTCTTCAAAAGAGTTGGCTTTCCAAACTTCATTCAGTACATCTTCCTCAGCCACTTAAGACTTCTTTATAAACACACCAAATGCTTGTTTGGGCTTACTGTTGATTCCTTAAAAAAAAAAAAAATTAAAACCCTCTTTTTATTGTAATTCAAATAGTCTCTCAGGGCTTCCCTGGTGGCGCAGTGGTTGAGAGTCCGCCTGCTGATGCAGGGGACACGGGTTCGTGCCCCGGTCCAGGAAGATCCCACATGCCGCGGAGCGGCTGGGCCCCTGAGCCATGGCCGCTGGGCCTGTGCGTCTGGAGCCTGTGCTCCGCAACGGGAGAGGCCACAGCAGTGAGAGGCCCGCATACCGCAAAAAAAAAAAAAAAAAAAAAAAAAAATAGTCTCTCAAATCCTCTTTCCTTGAGAAGGTTTTCCACTTTCTATTTCCACTTTCTATTTTCCATTTCCTTTGTATGTGAGGTTGCATTTTTTTTTTTTTCTTCCGGCACACGGGCCTCTCACTGCTGTGGCCTCTCCCATTGCAGAGCACAGGCTCCAGACATGCACGCTCAGTGGCCATGGCTCACGGGCCCAGCCGCTCCTCAGCATGTGGGATCCTCCCAGACCAGGGCACGAACCCGTGTGCCCTGCATCGGCAGGTGGATCCCCAACCACTGCGCCACCAGGGAAGCCCCAAATCATGAATATTTTAAATATTGAATACCAGGAAGCAGGGACTATGTTCAGTTTCTTTGTATAATAGCAGTTCTTATCATTTATGGACTAGGGATCTATATGTAAAAGATAAATAAGTTCCAGTGGTAAGTTGAGTCAAAATTAAAGATTAAGGATTAAAGACCTAAATGTAAGGCCAGACACTATAAAACTCTTAGACGAAAACATAGGCAGAACACTCTATGACATTAATCACATCAAGATCCTTTTTGACCTACCTCCTACAGAAATGGAAATAAAAACAAAAATTAACAAATGGGATCTAATGAAACTTAAAAGCTTTTGCACAGCAAAGGAAACCATAAACAAGATGAAAAGACAACCCTCAGAATGGGAGAAAATATTTGCAAATGAAGCAACTGACAAAGGATTAATCTCCAAAATATACAAGCAGCTCATGCAGCTCAGTAACAAAAAACAACCCAATCCAAAAAATGGGCAGAAGACCTAAATAGACATTTCTCCAAAGAAGGTATATGCCGACAAACACCTGAAAGGATGCTCAACATCACTAATCATTAGAGAAATGCAAATGAAAACTACAATGAGATATCATCTCACACCAGTCAGAATGGCCATTATCAAAAAATCTGCAAACAGTAAATGCTGGAGAGGGTGTGGAGAAAAGGGAACCCTCTTGCACTGTTGGTGGGAATGTAAATTGATACAGCCACTATGGAGAACAGTATGGAGGTTCCGTAGAAAACTAAAAATAGAACTAGCATATGAGCCAGCAATCCCACTACTGGGCGTATACCCTGAGAAAACCATAATTCAAAAAGAGTCATGTACCAAAATGTTCATTGCAGCTCTCTTTACAATAGCCAGGACATGGAAGCAACCTAAGTGTCCATCAACAGGTGAATGGATAAAGAAGATGTGGCACATATATACAATGGAATATTACTCAGCCTTAAAAAGAAATGAAATTGAGTTATTTGTAGTGAGGTGGATGGACCTAGAGTCTGTCATACAGAGTGAAGTAAGTCAGAAGGAGTAAAACAAATACTGTATCCTAACACATATATATGGAATCTAAAAAAAAAAAAAGGGTTCTGAAGAACCTAAGGGCAGGACAGAAATAAAGACGCAGACATAGAGAATGGACTTGAGGACACAGGGAGGGAGAAGGGTAAGCTGTGACAAAGTGAGAGAGTGGCATGGACATATATACACTACCAAATGTAAAATAGGTAGCTAGTGGGAAGCAGCTGCATAGCACAGGGAGATCAGCTCGGTGCTTTGTGACCACCTAGAGGGGTGGGATAGGGAGGGTGGGAGGGAGGGAGATGCAAGAGGGAAGAGATATGGGAGATATATGTACACATATAGGTGATTCACTTTGTTATACAGTAGAAACTAACACACACCATTGTAAAGCAATTATACTGCAATAAAGATATTTAAAAAAATGTCATGTTGGCTTTCTATTTATAATATACTTTCAGTAAGAGCTGGTAAGTGGCCAAGACAGTTGTTTCCAAGGAGGGAGCAGTTGGTTGAACAGGGTTGTTTATTTTTCTGCAAGGGAGAAAGAAAAAAAAATCACCTGTTATTTTTAAAATAAATATTTCAGAGGTTTCAATAATTTGTGCAAAAAAGACTAAATAATTTTTCCCCTGCCTTCTCCATAAAGTTTTTTTTTTTTTTTTTCCTGTACGTGGGCCTCTCACTGTTGTGGCCTCTCCCGCTGTGGAGCACAGGCTCCAGACGCGCAGGCTCAGCGGCCATGGCTCACGGGCTCAGCCGCTCGGCGGCATGTGGGATCTTCCCGGACCTGGACACGAACCCGTGTCCCCTGCATCGGCAGGCAGACTCTCAACCACCGCGCCACCAGGGAAGCCCCTCCATAAAGTATTAATGAACAGCTTTGGCACAGGCTAAAATGCAAAGGCTCCAACCCTGATCTTTTCTAGACTTTTGAATTGTTTTCAAAGCACTTCTGTTTCAACTTGTTTGCTTTGCAAAATTATTGCAAACAAAGCAAGCATCGTGACTAATGAAGACGTACAAATATTGTGATGTTAGCCACCAGCTAGAAAATTCCAAAGTCTTTCCAGGGAAAACTTTTCCCCCAAAGTCCATGTAAATCTTATAAGGTCACAGCTGACCGGGTCCCCAGACCCTCTATGACCTCACAGGCTCAGTAGCCCTCCACCCAGGACACACACTTCCATCTCCCAGTGGCAGAAGCATGGTCATCCCAAGGTGTTTGCCCTTGCCCTTCTTTCTGTGTGGAGCAGTGTTCCTTCGATGATGTTAAGGCGTCCTCCTTCAAACCTGTAGTCTGTCGCAGCTGTGCTCTCCGTTTTATCTTGCGCACCACGACTCATCGACATCTGACCTAACTGACATTTATTTACTTCTTTGCCTGCTTTTCCCAGGCGAATGGGAAGCTCCCAGGAGAAGGAAGCGTCTTCTAAGCTTCTCAATACTTTATACCAATGTTTATAGAAATGCCCAGTAGACATTTGCAGAAGGACAGCATATAATGTGTCCACTCTCAAGTTCTGGTTTCTGAAAGGTCCCCAGCTGTGTTCCCATGCTTCTCTCCACCTTCCCGGTGCCCACACACAAGCCTACTGCCGTGTCACGGGACCATCTTCGTACAGAAAACCTCCTTGGCTGGTTCCCACAAGGACCCTGCTCCTGTAGGTTTGTCAGGGATCTTAGCAATGATGTGTGTCACCGAGAAGGGTCGTGTCACAGTGTACCCAGTCTTCATCCTGCCCATTTTTTCTGAAACTCATTCAGAAGTAACTCTTGTCACTTTGGATCGGTCATGAGGAAGATGCTGAGAAATAAGTGTCCACAGCCGTCTTCAATATTACATGACCATGATCACTTACTTAAACTTTAAATAAGTGAGGCTGGGACTTCCCTGGTGGTGCAGTGGATAAGACTCCACGCTCCCAATGCAGGGGGCCTGGGTTTGATCCCTGGTCACGGAAGTAGATCCCTCACGCACGCCACAACTAAGAGTTCCCATGCTGCAACTAAGGAGCCCGGGAGCCGCAACTAAGACCTGATGGAACCAAATAAATAAATTAAATTTTTAAAAAAGAAAGGACATTTCCTAACAAAAAGGGTTAAATCATCAGGAAAATATAAACGTATTACAGATGTGTATACACAAGTAACAGAGATTCAGAATAGAGGCAACACCATTCTGAGAGACCTAAAGTTGAAAATCGTTAAATCCGCAATTACAGATTCAGAGTTCGACCCTGCCCTCTCAGTAAGTGGTATAACAGGTAGAATATCGCTAAGAGTAAAGGTGATGTGAGCTGCCCCCTCAAACACTTTGAAATAACTGAGCTCTGCAGAACATTCACCACCACCCACCCCCCCACCCCATCCCACCCCCCCCGCCAAGTGTAGAACACATCCTCTCCTCAGGTGTGCATGAAAACCCAGAAGGATCAGCCATACTCTGGGCCATAAAATAAACCATAACACATTTTCAAAGACTGGAGTTCTATCAAGTATATTCTTTGATCAAACAGAATTAAGTTAAAATCAATGAAAGCAATTACCTTGGAAGTCCTTCACTATTTGGCAATTTAAGAAAAATAGGTCTGCTTGGTCCATGGGTCATAGAAGAAAGTACAAAAGTATTAAAAACCCAACCTAGTTAAAATGTGGGATGCACTGCTGGGCATATATAAAGACAAAACTAATCCAGAAAGATACATGCACTGCAGTGTTCATAGCAGCACTACTCATAATAGCTAAGACATGGAAACAACCTAAGTGTCCATCAACAGAGGGATGGATAAAGAAGATGTGGTCCATATATACAGTAGAATATTACTCAGCCATAAAAAAGAATGAAATCATGCCATTTGCAGCAACATGGATGGACCTAGAGATTATCATAGTAAGTGTAGTAAGTCAGAAAGAGAAAGACAAATACCATATGATATCACTTATATGTGGAATCTAAAATATGACACAAATGATGAACCTTATCTATGAAACAGAAACAGACTTGTGGTTGCCAAGGGGGAGGGGTTGGGGGAGGGATGGATTGGGAGTTTGGGATTAGTAAATAGGATGGATAAACAACAAAGTCCTACTGTAGAGCACAGGGAATTATATTCAGTATCCTATGATAAACCATAGCGGGAAAGAATATGAAAAAGAATCTATGTATGTATAACTGAATCACTTTGCTGTACAGCAGAAATGAACACAACGTTGTAAATAAGCTATACTTCAATGAAATAAATTTTAAATAAAGAACCTACGTAGAGGTACTACAATCTATGTAGTGTGTTCTGAAAGAGAAGAATCTTAAGGATCTCATTTAGCACTGTTTAGTCTTGGAAATATAGGCATTTCAAAAAGTCCCGTCTTTAGAGATGTCCCTAAATGTTCCTTTAAGAAGTGTGCATCTTCAGGGTTAACAATAAGCACTTGTGTTGAATGAGCCAGTGGTTATTCTCATTTTACTTCCTCTTAAAGACAAAACCTACCACAGTTCACGGTCTGTTATCTGCTTTCTTGTGTATAATTACTGAACCACTTACGATTCCAAGGGACTGGATAACAGGAAACCTGAGGTTGGCCATCCTAGAGTAATCGATAATACCTGTGCTCCAGAATTCCCGTGGATTTTCACAGTTCTTTCTTGAATTCCTTAAGATCCTTGAGAAGTGCTGTGAAATTTGGAAATATTTTTTTTTAACAGCAGTGCTGACCTGTGCTTTGATTTACTGTGATAGCAAACCATGGAGGGGCAATCCAGTGGGTGTAGCTGGTGTGGCAACTTTAAAAAGTGCCCACACATTCTTTGCCACCCACCATATCAATTATGAGGATTCCAGGTCCCCTCCCCTTGACTCAGGGATGGCTGTGTCTTCCTGGATCCATCATGTAGGGCAGAAGTAATGCTGTGTAGCCACGTAAGACCCTGCAGCTTCCACCTGGCTGTGAGGACCACACGCTTATGGGATGCTGCATCTTTGGTAGCCAGCCTCCATTCCATGAGAAGCCCGAGGTACATGGTAAAGCACATCTTGGTGTTCTGGTCAACCCCGTTGACTAAGTGCTGGTTGAGTTAGCCCACTCCGGGTGCTGGGCATCCGAGTACATAGACTCACATCTTGTACGTAGACTCTCCAGCCTCTGCTGTTCTATCTTTGACCTGTTTGTGTAGCCATTGCAGAGACAAGCCACCTGACTGCATCTTTTCCCAATTTCTCCCCCAGCAGAATCCATGATCACAGTTAAGTGAGGCTTGTGTCAGCCCAGGTGGGAACTCCTAATTAGGGTAAAATGACCAGCAGCCCAATGGTCACACATCACAAAGCCATGAGCTGTCACAGTCGGTGATGACAGAGGGGTGGTCACAGCTGAAGCCCAGAGGGTGAACCTGAGCGGCTTCAGGGCTGTCTGGGAGACCCCCGGCCACAGATACAACCCGGGGCATCTGCCATGGCATCCGTCCTCAGGGGTCTATAACAGCCCGGTTCGTGAACAGGGAATGAGGTGTGGATTACATTGTGAGACATGAGCCTTCAGACACAGAAAGAACAAGATGTTTACATTTGTAAATGAAACCGATATCTTCATGTGTGACTCTGTGTGTGTGTGTGTGTGTGTGTGTGTGTGTGTGTGTAGAGCATGAACACTTGCTTTTCTGTGACTAATAAAACAAAGCACCTAATGCATTTACGCGATAAAATTGCTAGTATCTATGAGAAGACCTTTTATTTACTTTTCTCAGTTGCTTTTGCCTCCAGACGATTTTTATATCCTTTCGCTTTCAAAAATTCTACTTGATTACAACACAGTAATGCCAAATAGAATAGAATTGAAATGAAACAATGATTTTCTTTTTATGAATATAATTTCAGTTAGAAAAAACCCCACATTCCATTAAGTATAATAAGGTCCTAAACCATGTGTCAGGAGCATAGATGAAATTAAGTACTTTATGTGTATGACCATTAAGTATTAGAATTTCTTAGGCAAATATTTGCTGTTTCAGAACAGAGCGCTTTTATACATATTTGTTGTGCTGAATAAATGACTCTGACTGTCAATATCATGTGATGAGACGTGTTTATAGACAACTTGAGGAAAATGGTTGCCTGTTACCTTTAATCTCTTATAATATCGTAGGGGAGGGGGAGATTTCCCCTCCTACCCCTCTTGAGTCCTTGTGGCTGGACTAATAATAAAATTAACACAAGACAGATGAACAGGAGAAAAGGAAACACATTTTAATCTGTGTGCACAGAGGTCTCCTAGAAATGGGACCTAAGAAGTGGCCAAAGCAGGCGGCTTTTATATCTTTTAGACAAAGGAACAATACATTTGTGAGGAATCAACAGGACAAAGGAACACCGGTGTTTAGTTAGTGAAGAATCTAATCAGAGTTCGGGCTTGAGGTAGTCAGTTAAAGAAGAACAGGCTTCTCAACCCGAACTCCCTGTCTCTGGCCGTAAGGATGTCCTTCTGTGTCCAGATGCAGGGAGGGAATCTTTCACGGGGGGGATTTATTTCCTGCTTCAGGGGGACAGAGAGGAGGGTCAGAATGTCCCTCCTGCATCGGCTGTTTTTTAAGTAACTTTAATTCAAAATAATCAGTATGCCAGGGAGGCACATTTTGGGGTGGCCTGCCTGCACCCCAGCAATATCTATTCCTATTGTGGTCACCCTGCAGGACAGTGCAATCCATGTATAATAATAGCATTCTTGGGCTTCCCTGGTGGCGCAGTGGTTAAGAATCCACCTGCCAATGCAGGGGGCATGGGTTCAAACCCTGGTCTGGGAAGATCCCACAAGCCGTGGAGCAACTAAGCCCATGTGTCACAACTACCGAGTCTGTGCTCTAGAGCCTGCAAGCCACAACTACTGAGCCCATGCGCCACAACTACTGAGCCTGTGCTGTAGAAACCACGAGCCACAACTACTGAGCCTGCGCTCTAGAGCCCGTCAGCCACAACTACTGAGGCCATGCGCCACAACTACTGAGCCTGCACTCTAGAACCCACGAGCCACAACGACTGAGCCTGTGCTCTAGAACCCACAAGCCACAACTACTGAAGCCCATGTGCCTAGAGCCCATGCTCTGCAACAAGAGAAGCCACTGCAGTGAGAAGCCCGCGCATCGCAACAAAGAGTAGCCCCCACTCACCACAACTAGAGAAAGCCCACGTGCAGCGATGAAGAGCCAAGGCAACCAAAAAAAAAAAAAAAAAAAAAAAAGAATAGCATTTTTCACTACTCAACCATGAAAAAGAATGAAATAATGCCATTTGCAGAAACATGGGTGGACCTAGAGGTTATCATACTGAGTGAAGTCAGAGAAAGACAAATATCATATGATATCATTTATATGTGGAATATAAAATACGACACAAATGAAGTTATCTACAAAGCAGGAAGAGACTCACAGACATAGAGAACAGACTTGTGGTTGCCATCGGGGGAGGGGGCTGGGGGAGGGATGGACTGGGAGTTTGGGATTAAAATATACACACTTAATATATGTAAAATAGGTAATCAACAAGGACCTACTGTATTGTTAGACCCAAGCGGTCTACGAGGGATTCCAACTCGCCCAAGAACCGCCAAGAGTCGAGAGCCGTTGCAACACGCAAGAGGTTTATTAGGAGCCGATGCACCGGGGTTCCCTGAACCTCACGCAGGAGGCCGATGGGGAACCCCTAAAAGCGGAATCACATACTTTTATAGGTTTATTTATTCATAGGGCGGGTATATTCTCACAATGATTGGGTAAATGTGGTGACTTTTGAATTCATTGGCTTAGGAACTTTTGTCCCACCTTCTGGCCGTTATAGTTGTCTGTTCATTGTGGCGGTTAGGGCGTATACCTGTTACGGGCAACTGGAAAATTACCCGCTGTCTGGCAAGTCCCCGTCAACTGAAAAACTCCAAGAATTGGTTTCGATAGGGAGAAGGAGTGGCGCACGATAGGGAGAAGAATTGGTTTCGATAGGGAGAAGGAGTGGCGCACGATAGGGAGAAGAATTGGTTTACGGGAACAAGTGAGGGGGTGGAAAGTCCCTAACGGCCCACAGTATAGCACAATATCCTGTGATAAACCATATGGGAAAAAATGCAAAAAAACAATGTATATGTGTATAACTGAATCACTTTGCTGTAGAGCAGAAATTAACATTGCAACTCAACTATACTTCAAAAAAGGAACAGCATCCTTCAAATAAAGGATATTATTACCTATTTGCGTGCGCGCGCGCGCACACACACACACACACACACACCCCTTTCTTCCAGGTAATGTCATAATTAGATGGATAAAGGCGTCCGCAGGCGTTCTGTGACGTGCGCGATTCTAATGAAGCCCAGCTCACTGCGTGTAGAACAGTGTCTCTTTACAGACACTTTTTAAAGCCTCTGAACATGGAAATGAACATGTTTCCATGTTCATCTGAACATGGAAAGCCTGGAATAAGAAGAGCTATTTTCAATGATAAAGAATTATCTGTAAAAGAGGGTCATTACTGACCTATTTTTAATACCGAGCAGCAGAAGAGGCAGGTTACTCATTTGAAAGAATCACCACACCTCATCTAAAGGAAAAAGCATTGCCATCTAGTGCAAAACCAACAGAAAGCTTGGACTGTGTAGCAAATATTTAAAGTATACCTGGCTTTATATTATTTTATTATATTTGCACTATCTGCCATCCATGTTTCTCCTAAATCTTCAGAAACAATTTAACAATGTCTTTCTTTTTACTGTTCTTATTTAAAATGTAACCACTGAATATAATATGAACTTTCATGAAGCACAGATAACCCTGGTTTAGATGTGGCTCTGGGATCTGGGTTCCAGAGCATTACTGGCACCAAGGTAAATGTTTTGGTTTGCTTTAAAGCATATATAATGTGGAAATTCACTGTAGTTTGCTTTTTCTTAGTGCCAATGCAATAATAAAATATTTGGTGTCAGGGTGACAGTTTGCATTTCTTATTTTCCACCCGTATTTATATCTTGAAATATGGTGTGTTCTCTTTAGGAAGCTAGTGATTAAGTAGAGTAAAACAGAAACAGAAGGCAATGCAGAATGTATCATTTCTGTTTATCTGCAGGAAATTATGTAATAGACAAAATAATAGAAGTAAGCATAATCTCAAATAGCTTTAATTCTGTATCAAGGACTTTTTTTCTTTTTCCTCAACATCATTTATTTCATTCTTCGCCACTAAATATTGTAAAACTGTGGTGTGTCATTTAAATAATATATATTTTATTGAAGTACAGTTGATTTTCAATGTCATGTTAATTTCAGGTATACAGCACAGTGATTCAGTTATATTATATAACTTTTCTGGATTCTTTTCTCTTACAGGTTATCACGGTATATTGAGTAGAACTCCCTGTGCACTACAGCAGGTCCTTGTTAGTTGCCTATTTTATATATAGTAGTGTGTCTGTGTCAATCCCGACCTCCTAATACATGTTTATACTTTGAATAGAACTGTTCATTTGTTTAGATTTTACTTTTCTGCCCAATTCTAAGACTGAAAGCACAGCTGGGACAGAGCCTCAGTGTCGTCAAATCTGGGCTAGAAATGGACCTGGGGATGACTGTCAATGACACCTGTGTTGCTGGACATCCCTTGGGAATTAGAAACAAAGGATTGGGATGGGGGACCCTGGGGGAACACTGGGGACCCAGCTCAGCATTGCCGACTGCACTTCCTAGTTCTTCTTTCGTAACCTCCCATCTCTCATTAGCTGTATCCTCATCTAACACCTATGCCTCTTGCACACGAATGGACTCCTACATCTCGGAATCGTGTCTTCTGACTCCACCGAGGCTGCTGTCAGGAACTCCGATACATTCCCTTCTTCTCAAAGGTGTGGTCAGGGTCCCTAAGAGTAAATTCTCCTTGACAATTAGCGGCACCCCCAGAAAAAATCATAAGATAAAAATCCCTCCAAATAGCATGAAACATCGCAGACCCAGAGAATTATCTCTCATCCGAATCATTTCATTAACCAATTAAATGAATGTCCTACTTTACATGTGAGAATTTTCTCCATTAAAAAAATGTGTATCAGGGCTTCCCTGGTGGCGCAGTGGTTGAGAGTCCGCCTGCCGATGCAGGGGACACGGGTTTGTGCCCCGGCCCGGGAGGATCCCACGTGCCGCGGAGCGGCTGGGCCCGTGAGCCATGGCCGCTGAGCCTGAGCGTCCGGAGCCTGTGCTCCGCAACGGAGGAGAGGCCACAACAGTGAGAGGCCTGCGTACCGCAAAAAAAAAAAAAAATTGTGTATCAATACTCATAGAAATAGTCAAGGTGCTTTATATTTCTTTTGTTATTGTTCTCTGATGCCAGAGTTATCTATTTTTGTTCAATCGCATGTTTACAGTAAAATGCAAGTAATTATAGATGTTGACTATGATTTAGTAGGCGGGGGTCCTTGGGGGAAGGAATTAGGGGAGAGAGAGAGAGATACACCTTGGAGATTCGTTGCTGAGAGAAAAGAAACAAAAACAAAGAAAAAAGCAAGTAGTGAAAATCATCAGTCCTGCAAAATCAAGACTGTGTCACAAGTGGCGCTGTCCCTATAAAACAAAACAAGCAAAAACCAAACAATCCATACAAGTTATTCTTTTAGGATTCATGATTATGGATCCTCTGAAACCTGTATGCGATGCAGGGCAATAGCTCTAAATGGCCCAAAGGCAAAGATAGAATCCGGTCGAGTTGTTGCTTTTGTAAGTTGCTGTGAGTCTAACTTAAATATGCCTTTGTTCTTGGTCTTTTTAGATCTTCCCTTTTGCTGTTTTATCTCAGTTTGATGAGTCTATCTACTGCTTTTTAGGGGTTTCCTTTCCATTTTGTGGTTCACGTTTTTCTCCAGTTCGGGAAAATCCTTAGCTGTTAAATCTTTGAGTACTGCCCATTTCCTGATTTGAGTATTCTCTTCTGTTGTGACTGATTAGATGTGTGTCAGATCTTGACATTTTCTGCTTCCTAGGTACTTTTCTCATAATTATATCCCCGAACTGCGTGTTTCAGTCCTTTTCTATTTTCATATTCGTTCCCTTAAGCTATAGATAAATTGATTGTTATCCATCTTTTGGATTTTTAAATTCAAAGATTTTCTAAAATGTCAGTATTGTTCTTGTTGACGTGACACCGATTGCTTTCAGAAGTGATGCTCACGCCCTCAGGTTTTTCCTTATCCGTGGAATGCTTTTAAACATTCCACACCTGGTTTTTGTATTCTTTGTGTGATAATCCCAATTACAGTGTGGCTTTGCGTTCCCGAATCCTCTGTTCTTGTCGCTCAGAGAGGCTTCTCCTCTTGGATTTTGGTTATTTTATGATCTCATCTTTGATTCAACATAATTGCAGCATCTGTGCCCTCAATGGGAATTGCTTTCTTCCAGAGATATTTGCTTTGGCTTCTGCCGGAAGCCAAGATAAATATTGACCTAAGACCAGTTTAGCTCCTGCCAAGAATGCTGCCTGCTAGAGGGCTCCCGGGTCCTGCTCTTGTTCGATGGGGCCCGCCTGAATCTCCAGGTTCCTTCCACAGTGTTTGTATTTAATTGTACAACACACACACACACACACAAACACAACACACACACACACCAAACAAACAAAAATATCTGACCTTGCCCACAGCCTACGTTTCGGTTTCAACTCATAGGATTTGCTTTTCATTGGTTGTTTCGGTTTCACATTGTTTGGGGTTCTTGGGATTTTCTTTCTTTTTTGAAAACTCTTATTCTATTGGGGTAAGAGCACTTCACATGAGCTCTGTCCTCTTAACAAAAATTTAAGTGGACAGTACTGTTGACTCAAGGTATGCTGTTGGACAGCAGAGCTAGAACTCACCTTGCTTACCTGAAACTCTGTGCCATTTGATTCCAAACTCCCCATTTCCACCTCCTCCCAGCCCCAGGCAGCTCAGAACAGTCTGAGTCCATGGATTTGACTGTCTTAGATTCCACTTATAAGTGGGATCTAAGACAGTCAAATCCATGGACTCAGACTGTTCTGAGCTGCCTGGGGCTGGGAGGAGGTGGAAATGGGGAGTTTGGAATCAAATGGCACAGAGTTTCAGGTAAGCAAGGTGAGTTCTAGCTCTGCTGTCCAACAGCATACCTTGAGTCAACAGTACTGTCCACTTAAATTTTTGTTAAGAGGACAGAGCTCATGTGAAGTGCTCTTACCCCAATAGAATAAGAGTTTTCAAAAAAGAAAGAAAATCCCAAGAACCCCAAACAATGTGAAACCGAAACAACCAATGAAAAGCAAATCCTATGAGTTGAAACCGAAACGTAGGCTGTGGGCAAGGTCAGATATTTTTGTTTGTTTGGTGTGTGTGTGTGTGTGTGTGTGTGTGTGTGTGTGTGTGTGTACAATTAAATACAAACACTGTGGAAGGAACCTGGAGATTCAGGCCGGGCCCCATCGAACAAGAGCAGGACCCGGGAGCCCTCTAGCAGGCAGCATTCTTGGCAGGAGCTAAACTGGTCTTAGGTCAATATTTATCTTGGCTTCCGGCAGAAGCCAAAGCAAATATCTCTGGAAGAAAGCAATTCCCATTGAGGGCACAGATGCTGCAATTATGTTGAATCAAAGATGAGATCATAAAATAACCAAAATCCAAGAGGAGAAGCCTCTCTGAGCGACAAGAACAGAGGATTCGGGAACGCAAAGCCACACTGTAATTGGGATTATCACACAAAGAATACAAAAACCAGGTGTGGAATGTTTAAAAGCATTCCACGGATAAGGAAAAACCTGAGGGCGTGAGCATCACTTCTGAAAGCAATCGGTGTCACGTCAACAAGAACAATACTGACATTTTAGAAAATCTTTGAATTTAAAAATCCAAAAGATGGATAACAATCAATTTATCTATAGCTTAAGGGAACGAATATGAAAATAGAAAAGGACTGAAACACGCAGTTCGGGGATATAATTATGAGAAAAGTACCTAGGAAGCAGAAAATGTCAAGATCTGACACACATCTAATCAGTCACAACAGAAGAGAATACTCAAATCAGGAAATGGGCAGTACTCAAAGATTTAACAGCTAAGGATTTTCCCGAACTGGAGAAAAACGTGAACCCACAAAAATGGAAAGGAAACCCCTAAAAAGCAGTAGATAGACTCATCAAACTGAGATAAAACAGCAAAAGGGAAGATCTAAAAAGACCAAGAACAAAGGCATATTTAAGTTAGACTCACAGCAACTTACAAAAGCAACAACTCGACCGGATTCTATCTTTGCCTTTGGGCCATTTAGAGCTATTGCCCTGCATCGCATACAGGTTTCAGAGGATCCATAATCATGAATCCTAAAAGAATAACTTGTATGGATTGTTTGGTTTTTGCTTGTTTTGTTTTATAGGGACAGCGCCACTTGTGACACAGTCTTGATTTTGCAGGACTGATGATTTTCACTACTGCTTTTTTCTTTGTTTTTGTTTCTTTTCTCTCAGCAACGAATCTCCAAGGTGTATCTCTCTCTCTCTCCCTAATTCCTTCCCCCAAGGACCCCCGCCTACTAAATCATAGTCAACATCTATAATTACTTGCATTTTACTGTAAACATGCGATTGAACAAAAATAGATAACTCTGGCATCAGAGAACAATAACAAAAGAAATATAAAGCACCTTGACTATTTCTATGAGTATTGATACACAATTTTTTTTTTTTTTTGCGGTACGCAGGCCTCTCACTGTTGTGGCCTCTCCTGTTGCGGAGCACAGGCTCCGGACGCTCAGGCTCAGCGGCCATGGCTCACGGGCCCAGCCGCTCCGCGGCACGTGGGATCCTCCCGGGCCGGGGCACAAACCCGTGTCCCCTGCATCGGCAGGCGGACTCTCAACCACTGCGCCACCAGGGAAGCCCTGATACACATTTTTTTAATGGAGAAAATTCTCACATGTAAAGTAGGACATTCATTTAATTGGTTAATGAAATGATTCGGGATGAGAGATAATTCTCTGGGTCTGCGATGTTTCATGCTATTTGGAGGGATTTTTATCTTATGATTTTTTTCTGGGGGTGCCGCTAATTGTCAAGGAGAATTTACTCTTAGGGACCCTGACCACACCTTTGAGAAGAAGGGAATGTATCGGAGTTCCTGACAGCAGCCTCGGTGGAGTCAGAAGACACGATTCCGAGATGTAGGAGTCCATTCGTGTGCAAGAGGCATAGGTGTTAGATGAGGATACAGCTAATGAGAGATGGGAGGTTACGAAAGAAGAACTAGGAAGTGCAGTCGGCAATGCTGAGCTGGGTCCCCAGTGTTCCCCCAGGGTCCCCCCATCCCAATCCTTTGTTTCTAATTCCCAAGGGATGTCCAGCAACACAGGTGTCATTGACAGTCATCCCCAGGTCCATTTCTAGCCCAGATTTGACGACACTGAGGCTCTGTCCCAGCTGTGCTTTCAGTCTTAGAATTGGGCAGAAAAGTAAAATCTAAACAAATGAACAGTTCTATTCAAAGTATAAACATGTATTAGGAGGTCGGGATTGACACAGACACACTACTATATATAAAATAGGCAACTAACAAGGACCTGCTGTAGTGCACAGGGAGTTCTACTCAATATACCGTGATAACCTGTAAGAGAAAAGAATCCAGAAAAGTTATATATATATAACTGAATCACTGTGCTGTATACCTGAAATTAACATGACATTGAAAATCAACTGTACTTCAATAAAATATATATTATTTAAATGACACACCACAGTTTTACAATATTTAGTGGCGAAGAATGAAATAAATGATGTTGAGGGAAAAAGAAAAAAAGTCCTTGATACAGAATTAAAGCTATTTGAGATTATGCTTACTTCTATTTTTTGTCTATTACATAATTTCCTGCAGATAAACAGAAATGATACATTCTGCATTGCCTTCTGTTTCTGTTTTTACTCTACTTAATCACTAGCTTCCTAAAGAGAACACACCATATTTCAAGATATAAATACGGGTGGAAAATAAGAAATGCAAACTGTCACCCTGACACCAAATATTTTATTATTGCATTGGCACTAAGAAAAAAGCAAACTACAGTGAATTTCCACATTATATATGCTTTAAAGCAAACCAAAACATTT